>NW_028276072.1:2400000-2748990 GCF_052056855.1 Sturnus vulgaris | reverse complement strand
TCTGCCCCAGTGTCTAGGAGTCCCATCATTTCTATTGTCTGTCCTGCATAGGTTAGTTTCACCTTCTTTTTGGGTCTGGTATGGAGATCCATTGTGAGCATAGCAATACCTGATGATCCGAATCCTTGGTCTCCGCGTGGGGTTTGTCTTTGTGGTTGAACACCCCGGATCAACTGTGGAAGTGGAATAAATTGAGCAACACGCTGGCCCTTTTCAATCGTAATAGGAGGGAAAGGAGTATATACCATTATTTGTATTTCCCCGGTGTAGTCTGCATCAATGACGCCTGGAAGCACAAACAGCCCTACAATGGAGCTCGACGAGCGTCCCACTATTAGTCCTCCATGAGCTTGTCCTTTGATATTTATCGGGCCATAAACTCCAGTTGGGACTTTGACGGGGCAAGCTGTCATCAAAGATGTTTTTACTGCGGCTGCCAGGTCGAGTCCCAGGCTCCCTGTTGTGGCTGGTTGTAGACAGGAGATGGCGCTGATGTCACGGCGGCTACTTGTGTCCGGGCGCGGCTGCCGGGCGCGCTCCGCCGGGAGTTTCCCGACTTGCGGCGACAAGCTGACGTGTTGTGCGTGTTGCTCTGGCAGTTTTGGCACCACACTCCTGAGGCTCGGCAGTCCCGTCGGAAGTGGCCTCCGCTTCCGCATCTATAGCATCGCGCCGAGGGAGGTCGGTGATCACCCGACGTGGCTGGGGCCGCTGTAGAAGCACGGAGCGGAGCAAGAGCGGCTAGCACCTGCGACTGTGTGGACTCGGCTTGCTTTTGTAGCCCCAAGCCTATTTCTTTTAGTGCACTAACTAGGAAGGTCTGTGCCCCTGACGGCTGCAGTGCCATCCTCTCCAACGCCTCCTCTATTGTCCAATTGGCCCCCAAAGTTGATAATACCCTTTTTGTTGCCTCATTGCTATTCTGCAACGCACATTGCTTTAGCAGCGCCCCTCTCATATACTCTGGGACTCCTGCCTTTTCAATAGCAGCAGCAGCCTTATCTACAAAGTCCCCAAAGGATTCATTTCTTCCCTGTTTTATCCCCATATACATGGGTATGCCTGAGCTATCCTTGACCTGATCGATGGCACTCCTTACTAGACGCATGGCTTCCCTAACCTTGTCGGGTCCCGAAATCATTTGAGCCTCTGTCCTGCGGTATTGACCCAATCCCATTAGTTCGTCTATGGTAATTCCAGCTAACGGATCTCCCGGGCCCCTCTGTATTGCAACTGACTCCTGAACAAGAGCCTGCCAGTGGGCGTTAAATAGCAACTGCTGATGTTGCGTGAAAATCAGCTTCACTATACTTCTCATATCATTTGGCAACAGCAGGTATGTATCAAACAAGAAATCTAGCATCTGCTTAGCTGGCTCACTCCGGAAACCAAACTGACTCACTGTCTGTCTCAGCTGGGCTAGCAGCTTCCAGTCGGGAGGCGAATACGCTCCCACCTGGACGGCTTGTCCCTGTTGATTTACTCCCTGTGTATACGTGACGGGAAAAGCCCAGGTTTTCGCTGCGTCAACAGCGCCCTCGTCCCCAGTCTCCAAGCCGTGTCTGGCCAACATACTCCACGCCTCCCTTCGCCGTTTAGCTATCTCCTCCCACAGGTTGCTTTCCGCCCCAGGGACAGGGTCTGGCTCCGCGGCAGGCTTAGGGGTGCTAGGCTCAGACCGGCAAGGGGATTTTTCACCGCTGGGGTGAGGTCCTTCGCTCTCGTAAGGCGGGGATACTCCGCCTTCTGCAATTGTCTCCGCCGCCGCGGCGGAATCCTCCTCAAGCTCGTCTAAGGGGGGTGCCGAGGGCCAAGCGCAGCTGGCCATGTCTGCCATTCCTGCCGCCCCCCCAGCGACAGGTATTTCTACTCTGGTCGTGCTGGGTGCTCGGGGCTCATTATCGCCATACTGAGCATTTCTTTTATATGCCTCTACTGCCTCCCGAGCCGCCCTTCTCTCCGCCTGCTGCTTCAGTAGCGCGTTATGAACTACCCGCCAGATCTTTCCCAGCTTTTTTGCTGTTTTATCATCCTCTAATACCGCCTCCCACAGTGCATCCCCTAACTTACGCCACTCATTCAAATCATGCACGGTGTGAGGGTTAGACAATAAACCTTTAGCATAACCCCAGGCTAACAACCCCGGTATGTCCTTCCTGGGATTAATTTCTTTCAGCCCTAACTTATCTATATGTACTATAAATAAATCATATGCTGCTTGCCTGTCCATTTTTTGTCGTCAGCGCTGTTGCAACTCTCCGGCTTCGGCAGCACGTATGGCCCAGGACCACCTTTGTAGCTCCTGGGGGTGTCTTCCCTACGTCGTTTGACACCGACCCGGTTGCAGCAGGCCCCAACTCTACTTCACCGACCGTGGCGCGTTCTCCCCCGTTTTCTTTTCAGCGACGGAGGGACGTCGAGGTCACCATTTGTCGGAGAAGGGAGACGCGGACACCATATGGTCATCAGCAAAGTCTCGTTTATTGATACGCAGAGTGGCGATTAAATACAATGCTTAATTAGCTCATGCATAGTGCAAAATCTTAGCTCCTCATTGGTCTAGATGTGCTGCTTAGCTAAGCACTTCGGCATTCATGTTTTTCTCAATTCTACGTGCCTTCCTTATCTCAAGGACACTGTATCCTTGAGACTGAGGCCTGCTTTGCTAGCCTCACCAAGTTGATCTGACTATGGCCTTTTTCTTCCAGCCATTCCTGCACCAAGCTCTCTACACAGAATTAAATGCTATGCTGGGAGCAGCCCTGAACAATGCAGCATTCTCACCACACAAGGAGAACACTTGCAAGCCTTACCAGCTGTTTCCTTCCACTCAGACCTTGTTACCCAGTGCTGGAAGCAGCTCCCAGGGCTGGCTGAGAGCTGTCCCTGGCAGGCAGCACAGTCCCTGCCCCAGCACAGTGCCCTGGGCTGCAGGACCCTGCTCTGCACCACAGCCCTGGGCACCCCTGGCTGCTCTACACAAGAGATCATCAGAGAATGTACTCACACAGTCTGCAGGCATTGGGATGTTCCAGCTTTAGGAGATCACTGCAGGAGCTGCAGCTGCATTGTCCTGCAGCCAGAGGCTTCCTGTGTCAAGGGCTGGGAGTGATTCTGCCCCAGTCACTTCTGAGCATCTTCCCAGCCCTGACTGATTGAAGCTCTCTGTGCCTCTGTGCTGTGCCCGGGGTGGCTGCAGGCAGTGCCTCAGCCCTGCTGGGCTGAGAGAAGAGCTGCTCATCAAGAGAAATGTATTTTTTAAGCTCTTCTTGGTTGCCAGGATTGCCTTCTGTGCCAGGAGCCCAGCCCAGCTCATCAGCACAGACACAGCACAAGGATTTTAATGACCCTCTCAGGGCGTTGGTGCTGTCTGCATCAGACTCAGTCCCTCAGAGTGTGCTTGAAAAACTTCTCAAGAACTCAAATTTTAATTGAAACACTGAAGTTTCTTGAAGTTTTAATAGATCCCACTGAGGGACAGCACTGAGAAATTGTCCCCAGGTTCCAGTTAGAGCAGAACACTGGAGGCACTGATGACAGGTGGGGACAAACAAGGGAAAGGTGTCTCTGGTGCTGAGCAAACCTGGATATGTTTCAGGAATGCCAAGGGCCAAGGGCTGAGCCCCAGCCCCTGGCAAGGTAGATCCTGTCCCTCCCTCATTGCTCAGGGCTTTTCCCGGGCCACTGGGCTCTGGGCATGTGCAATGCCAAGGGCAGCACCATGGGGCGGCCCCTGCCAGGCTGCTGAGCAGGGACAAGGAGGCAATGAGGCCCCAGCACAGCAAGGCTCACTTGTCCCCTGCTGGCCTCAGGCCCAGGGCCAGCCTGCATGGCCCAAGTGCTGCAGGAGTTGGCTGTGTCAGGGCCTTTCAGCTGCTGCCCATCCCTGTGCCCTCTGCAGCCCAGGCTGTCCTACGGTGTCCATGCCCTGCGCCTCTGTCCCTGCAGGCTGTCGTCATCCCCCGGCTGCCCCACCTCGCTGGCCCCTTCCTTTGCTGACAGCTCTGCCTCCTGCCTGCCTCTGCCTGGACACACAGAGCCTTGGGCTGGATGCTAAAATGGTACATTCAATTTTTCCTGTGCCTTTGGACCTTTAGCACTGGAATATGGTATGTAAGGCCCACATTCCCAGCAGATACGGTTGGACGAGAAGACATCTGGCTCAAGGGTGCAATGATAGAAAAAGCAAAGACTGATATGAGAACTTGGATTGGGTTTTATAGAAATGGTAAATTGTAATACACATGTAGTGACTGAATATAAGCAACACACTTGTAGAATCACGTGTCCACATAAGTTTAGGAGTTATCCCACATTGGAATTGAGGCCTGTAAAAAAGGATGTCCTGTTGAACACGAAATCAGTGTTAAGGAGTCTTATTTTGATATTTTGGTGATTTGGTGACAGCGGGTCCTCACAGAACCAAGGTGACCATCTTATACTGCAGAACCTTGTGGAACAAAGGGTCCATGGTGACACTGCAGAATTGTTGCTGAGAGTATGAGAGGTCATGGAACCTGAAGTCTATTGTGACCATGGGGCCACTGAGACACTGCAGATCCAAGGAGACCATGGTGACACTGAGGAACCTCATGGAACCAAGGGTCCATTGTTACACTGTGGGGCCTCATGAAACAAAAAGTCCATTGTGACATTGTGGGGCCTCATGGAATCCTGGAGGCCATGATGACACTTTGAGGCCTTGTTGAATCAAGGAGCTCTGCAGGACCTTGTGGAACCAAGGAGACCCTTCTGGCATTGTGAGTCCCCACAGAACCAAGGGTCCATTGGGATACTGTGGTGTGGGAAATGCAGGCCCAGAGAGCTCTCAGGGCCTTGGGCATACAGGCCCAGAGACAGAGATGGATCCAAGGTTTGAGCTAAGACCTTGGAGAAGGCTTAGAGAATTAGAGCATTAAAGTTAAACAGACGTAAAACAAGAATATAAGTTTGTAGTTTAAGTAAAAATATGTTTCAAGAAAACAGAAATATATATTATGTAAGCAAAGCAGTATTTTAAGTAAGATAGTAAAAGATTTTAAAGTTTAGCAAAAATAATTTGTTATAAAGTTAATTAGATGTTAAGATATATCAATGTAGGTTTGTGCAGTGTTATATGATATACTGAAAAATGATGCATTGCACCAAAGTCATGGGAAGCAAAGCAATTAATGATTGGTGTAAAAAGACACAGCAAAGTTCATAGAAATTTTTGATTGGCTAAAAAACTAATATAAGGCATTTGTAACTAAGAATGAGGAAGCTTCTCATATTATGGCACTGGATTTAACATCTTTAATGTCTCACCCTTCTATGAGACTGATGAAATAAAGCAATAAACCATCTTTGACAATGTCTCTCAGTTGTTCCATCTCTTGTAATATTAATTTCCCAATAGAGATGTTAAGGACATCAGGTCTACCCTTTGAAATCAATGGCAACATAGGAATAGCAAATCTACCTATTTTAAAAAATCAAAGGGGATTTAGGAACATCAGGTCTACCTTTTGAAGTCAATAGGAATTTAGGGAAACCAGGTTTACCAATTAGTCAATGGGGATTTTGCAGAAATTTGGAGCTTAAATGGGGAAATTTGGGGTAAATACTGGGTTGAATTCCAGGAATTTCCATTTCAGGATCATGGTGCTGACACTCTGGAAGTCCTGCCATAATTCCTGGGAGCTAATCACAAATTCTTGATCCCACACCTTCAGCCTGTGCTGGAGCTGTGTCTCCATTTAAGCCCCAAATCTTTGTTTTCAGCCCCAAATCTGGGAATTCTGAGCCCAAAGTTGGGATTTTTGGCAGCAAAAATTTTCAGACATTGGGTGTACCCATTGAGGTCAAAGGGGATTGAGGGATATCAGGTCTACCCATTAACAGGGCTTGATTGGGAAGGGTTAGTGGTTCAACTGGGAGCACTGGGAAGGGCTAAGGGTGGACACTGGGGTTACTGGGAGCACTGAGGCATAAGTGGGACCACTGGGAGGGATTTATAGAGATAAATGGGTATAAACAGGACTCAGCATGTACCCTTTAAAATCAATGGGGATTCAGGGACACCAGGTCCACCCAGTCAAAGCAATGAAGATTTTTGGGACACCAGTTTTGGAGGCCCTCAGGGGTTTTGGGTGATTTAGGTGTTCAAGGAGTACCCAGGTGTATCCAGATGATTGTGTGGGGTACTGAAGTGCACTGAGGTGATTTTTGGGGATACTCATGTGATTTTTGGAGAGATACAGGTGATTTGGGGGAGTACACAAGTGTACCCAGGCTATTTTGGGGATCTCCAGGCTATTTTGGGGCACCCGAGTGTCCTGACTCACCCTGACAGGCCAGGAGAAGATGATGGCCACCGTTCTCCCAGTCGACGTGGACACAGATGACCCTTGGCAGCCGAGGGGCTGTTGGGGG
Organism: Sturnus vulgaris; assembly: GCF_052056855.1. NCBI lineage: Eukaryota > Metazoa > Chordata > Aves > Passeriformes > Sturnidae > Sturnus > Sturnus vulgaris. The sequence continues at coordinate 2,742,576 of NW_028276072.1, read as the reverse complement.
GCACCCCAACATTCAGGGGTACCCCAAAACTCCAGGTGTGGGCGTCAAGTGTTGGAGGGAGCCCTGAGTTACCTCAGGAGAGGATGCAGTGCAGGTACACCCAGGTGCTTTGGTCCATGGGGTTGCTGAAGACAGTGTTCTGCACCAGCTCTAGCTCTGGGGGGGGGCAAAGGGGGCACCCCAAAATCTCTAGGGGGCAGTGGGGGACACCCCAATATCTGAATACTCAAGTGTACTAGAGTTCAGGTGTACCCGTTAAAGTCAAAGGGGATTTAAAGACACCAGTTCTACTCATTCAACCCAACAGAACACATCACCTCCCACTTTAGGTGAGGGAGGGCCTGGAAAAATTTGGGGATCCTGTGAAATTGTGGGAATTTTACTGGGGAATTGCTCACATTTCTTCAGCCTTTTGTGGGGCAGTGCCCCAGCCTTACCCTTTCTGGAGTCCCTGGCAGCTGCAGGCAGTGGTGCCAGGCCGAGAAGTTGGAGAAGTCGCAGCTCAGCAGTGCCCCAGCAAAGGATAGCTTGGCCTCAAGGTCCTGCCTGCCTGCCAGCACCCACTGGTGTTCCTAGGCATAGACTGAGAGGGCACCAGTATAAACCAGTAAGCACTGGGAGCCACTCCTGAGCCCCTGAGACCTGTGGCAGCAGCTCCCAATATAAACCAGTAAGGGCTGATGCACCCAAACCTTCTCCCAGTGTGGTCTAGAGGCTCCCAGTGTGGTCTAGTGAGATGGGGAACATATACAGTTTTGAAAATTCAGAACTTTAGAAGTCTATGATTGCTTAAGCAGGTAGAGGGGAAATAGATCACATAGCAGAAATGGTATGTAACAAACCATAGAGAAACTTATTTGCCAGGAAAAAACTTTCAGATAACATATATTGCAAAAACTCAGCAGAGCAAGACCAAGCTATTGTACAAACCCAACAAAACAGAAACCTGTGGCTCCAGAAACCAGCCAGGACCAGCCAGGTGGTTTGAGTGGGACAAACTGACCTGAGGAAGAGGCAAACCTCCACTGTGCCCTCCCAAAAGCAGAGCTCAAACAGAGATTACTGAGGAAGACATACAGCCTTCATCCCAAAGACCACCAAACACAACCACCAGGAGGGGTGGCAGCTAATAATAATACAAAGGGAGAGAAGGTGGAGATGGGCGGGCAGGGAGGTGTGGGCTTGTGGGATCAATGTGTATTCATACCTGGAACCTGTCTGGACCAGGTACACGTGGTTTGGAAGAAATATCCCCCATGTGCAGGCAATGAAACACTCTCTACAATTGCAGTGTCAAGTGCTAATTCTCGAAATCAGTTGTTGAGCCAGCCAGAAGGTCTTCGTCTGTCTGCTGGAGCACAGGGGACGTCGACATCCCAATGCACCCTGGACTTTTTCTGGAGCTGACCTCTGCTCCCTGGTCACTCTCTGCAGGGATGAGCAACCAACCTCCTATATGGCCTAGAGGAACGTTTGACCAAAATTTTTGGGGGTGGCCCAAGATAAGGTGAGCGTGTAAGACACTAGGGATGCCTGCACATGGCTAACAGTGTGTCAGAGACATCCAACACATAGAGCTGACAGGTTTGGGGAAGGGATTTGGAAGCTGGCAAAGGGGTTTCTGTTGACCACATAGGGTGGCCACTAGCAAGTTTGGGGGTAACTTGAACAGGAACCAAGGTGTTCTCAGTATTATTAACAGCATAACTCAGTGCTATAACCCTAGCTGCCATAAATATTCTGTGTAAATTGTGCTTGTTGTTGGGTGGTTGAAGGAAGTATTTTATATGGTGGTTGGTGTTTTGTGTTTGCATCATTCTAATGTTGGTGCTGGAGATTTTGGATTTTGAGTAATGTCTGCTTTGTTTTCTGTAGTGGACCTCTGCAATATCTGGTGTAACACTGCCCTGTTGTGTTATTAACTGTCATTGCAACAAGTTAAGATTTCTTTTCTGAGGCATGAGATTCTATTGTTTCTGATGTAACCCTGCCCTCCTGTGTCTGTAACTGTAAATGACAGGTCAGTGATTTTTTTTGGAAACTGTCAGAGTTAAAAAGGTGATGGAAGCTCGGAGTGAGTGCAGAGGGATCGACCAAGCAAGGAGGAAGCCCTTTCTAGGTGGCTCCAGATTGAGCCCCCGGATTTCTTGAGGGATCAAGGGAAACTTGTGCGGTTGGTACGGGAGGACGGGGGAGTAGAGCAGGTACACTTGGGAGGAATATTCTCAGATTCCATAGATAGTTATCTGGGTTTTGATTGGGAGCAACCTCTAGTCGAAAGGGAACCTAGAAGGGTTAGACCAATTCTTTGCTTTGCGTGTGGACCAGCAATTTGGACACCAAGGTGGCATCCAGCCTGGGACCTCCTACAGTGTCATAGGTGCAAAAGGAAGTGGCACTGCAGATCTAGGAGGTGGACGCCTACATGCCCCAGGTGTACCCCGGACCCATGGCATCATATTCAGGAATTAACACAGGTTGAGTGTGAGATTGTGAATTTGATCTGGGGAAAGAGTCATTCAGTTCTCAAGGATTGGCACGTTTTCGATGACCACTGGGAGGAAGTGAAAGAATATTGCCAGCAGAGGTTTGGGAGAGGAGATAAGAGAAATAAGGAGAGAAATCATGGGGACCCAGCAAAATAAAGAGGTACCTAGGAGGAGCCCTTTAGGATGTATACTAAGCCACGGGAAGGAAGTTGTGGGGACAGGAGAAACGGAGAGCAAAAGGGTTTTCATCAAATACTCAAATCAATGGTGACCTCTGTATAAACCAGAAGATGGGGCAAAGTGGCCATTAAATGGAACATGGTACTATAACACCATGTTGAAGTTAATGTTGTTTTTAAGGCAGGAAGGAAAATGGGATGAGGCACCATATGCAGATGTTTTTCACATTACAGAGCCACCCAGAATGGCAAAGGGATTGTGGTATTAACCCTCCACAAGACCCACTGATCCTAGCAATGGAAAGAGAAAACAGAAGGGTCTCACATAAATTAAAACAATGCTGCTCAGCCTGTAGTCTTGGTCAGAAGTGCACTAAAAATAACAGGGTATATAAGGAAAAAGACTCTGATCTGGATGATCTCCCCTCCTCCATCACTAGAGTTGGGTGGGAGCCCAGGAAGGGCACCAGATCAAACTCCAGCACCCGTGGAAAGTCCAACATCCTCCCATACAAGGGCAAAGCTAGGGAACAACCAGTAGTTTCGCAGGCACCTCTTAGAGAAGAAGTGGGACCAGATGGAGCAATGATGCTACTAAAGGTTCCCTTCAATACCAATGATTTGGAAATTTGGAAAAGGAATGTAAAGGATTACAGAAAGGACCCTCTAAGTATAGCTGAACACTTTTGGTTAATAGTGAAATCACATAACCCGGATTGGAATGCTATACAGTTACTGTTACATGCAATGACAGAAACAGAGAAAGAGCTGATCCCAAAGGTACCCTGGGATTTGGCTGAGGAGCACTGTAAGACATGGGGGAGGATGTAAAGGAATTCTTTCCTCCCCAGGATTCAAAGTGGGATGTGAATAGAATGGCAGGAAGACAGAAGGTACAAGAATATCAGGAGTGGATTGCAAAGGGAATAGAGAAAGCCATCCCCAAATCTATTAACTGCTCAGCTTTATATGCTATTAAACAAGGTCCCTTTGAGTCACCACCTGGGTTCTTAGACAGGCTGAGACACAATGTGTCGTAGCACACCTTTGGACCCAGATCAGATATCGGGATACAGCAGTTAGTGTCATCATTTTTAGGTCAATCCACCGGTGATAGAAGATGTAAACTTCAGAAATTCAGACCCACTGAAGGAAGAAACTTAGAAATATTATTGGATGAAGGCTGGAGGGTGTTTAGCAATTGAGAAGAAGGGAATAAGGGGAAACAAGGAAGGGTGATGGAAGTAGTTAAAAAGGAAGACGAAAATTTTAAAAAAGGGCTTCCCCCTCCATGCCTAGGAAGAAAAGAATGTGCTCTATGTGAGCAATTAGGCCACTGAAAAAATGAATGCCCAGAACGCTGAGGAAAGGGAAACAAAGGGGCACGGGTAGTGGCAAATGTAAATGAAGACTGACAGGAACCAAGGGGATCTTCCCTGGCTGATCCCTTGGTTATAATGAAGCTAGGGGAAGGAAAAGATCAAAAGCAAAGAAAATTTTTAATTGATACAGGGGCAATGTTCGATTTTAAACACAGCTTTAACTCAGGTGGGGGAAGATTATATCATGGTTAAGGGAGCCACTGGCCAAGCTGACAAGGTTTATTTTTGTGGACCACTAAAATATAAATTGGGAAAACCAGTAGGCTTGCATAAGTTCTTATACATGCCTAATTCACCACATGCACTCCTTGGAAGAGATTTGCTTGAACAATTGAGTGCAACAATCAGATTTGAAAAAGGGGAGATTACTCTGGAGGTGGATACTCAAGAATATATTCAAATAAGGAGGTTCCCATAGAAGGAAAAATCAGTGAAGATATCATCAACCAGATGTACCCTGGTGTGTGGGCCAGTGAGAAGCCAGGAAGAGCTAAGAATGCATCACCAATAGAGGTAAAGCTTAAAGAGGGACAATGACCAGTAAGGATAAAACAATATCCCTTAAAAAGAGAGGGGAGGGAAGGAATCCAGCTGGTAATAGAAAAATTCTTGCAATGGGGTCTGTTAAGGGAATGTGAATCTGATTTTAACACTCCCACATTACCAGTTCACAAACCTGATGGAACGTACAGAGTAGTCCAGGATTTAAGAGCAGTCAATAGAATAACAGAGGATTTATGACCTGTAGTAGCAAACCCACACACTTTGTTAACAGTACTGACACCTTAACTAACCTGGTTTACTGTTTAGATTTGAAAGATGCTTTCTTTTGCCTCCCTCTCTACGAAGCCAGCCAAAAGATATTTGCCTTTGAATGGAAAAGTGGACAAAGGACCCAGCTCACTTGGACTGTACTGCCTCAAGGATTCAAGAATTTCCCCACCATATTTGGCAACCAACTCACCAAGGATCTCGAGTCTTGGGAAACCCCACCCGGGAAGGGGAGACTGCTACAATACAGAGATGACATCCTGATCACCACTGAGACAGAAGACACTTGCATGCCTTGGACAGTGAGTCTCTAAAACTCTTTGGGGCTCCAAGGGCACCGAGTGTCTAAGAAGGAAGCCCAGGTAATGCAGCAGGAAGTCACTTACTTGGGGTATGAAATTAATGTGGGGCAAAGAATTGTGGGGCAAGCCTGAAAAGAGGCTCTATGCCAAATACCAAAACCACAGACTGTGAAAGAATTGAGAACTTTCCTCAGAATGACTGAATGGTGTCACCTTTGGATCTATAATTACGAGTTGCTTGTTAAAACCCCTGTATGCACTGATCAACTCTGAACAGAAGCATCTGCAATGGGACAAACAGGCCACATGAGCCTTTTGAACAATTGAAAAAGGCCCTGATGTCAGCTCCAGCTCTGGGACTCCCTGAACTGGCTAAGCCTTTCTTTTTGTTTTCTCATGAGAAACAGGGAATCGCCCTGGGACTATTGGCACAAGATTTAGATTTAGATATCACAGAGCAGTCACCTACATCTCCAAGCAATTGGATGTGACCACAAAAGGATAGCCAGGATGCCTGAATGTGGTAGCAGCAGTAGTGATAAATATCCAGAAAGTTTGAAAATTCACTTTGGGACAAAAAAATGACTGTGTTGGTGTCCCATACAGTGTCTGCAGTATTAGAAGTGAAGGGCAGGTACTGGTTTTCTCCACAGAGCTTCCTGAAATACCAATCCATACTGGTAGAACAGGATGATGTGGAGATTGTGATCACTAACATTGTCAATCCAGTTTCTTTCCTCAGTGGAAACACGGGAGAACCAGTACACCATGACTGCTTGGAAACCATTGAAGCAACATCCTCAAGCTGCCTGGATTTGAAGGATGTTCCTGTGGAAGATGCAGAGGACTGGTTCACAGACAGAAGCAGCAATGTCCTGAATGGCAAAAGGCATGCAGGATATGCCATCTCCATCAGCCATGGGGTAATAGTGTCAGAACCATTGCCTGTCAATACCTCTGCACAAAATGTGAAAATTGCCTTGACCTGAGAATTGGAATTGACCCAATGTAAGAATGTGAACATAGACATGGATCCAAAGAACACTTTTAGGGTTGTGCATGCTTATGGAGCAATCTGAAAGGAAAGGGGGCTACTGAACTTTTAAAAGAAAAACATTGAACGTGCAGAAGAAATTCTGAAATTGCTGGAGGCAGCACAGCTCCCAAAGAAAATAGCAATTATGCACATCAGAGCACATCAAAAGGCATACTTGGAATCAGAAAAACGAAATGAGCTGGCAGACAGGGAGGCAAAAGAAGCAGCAAAAACAGAGGTAAAGTTGGAAGGAGCTCTAATCCCAGACAGGAAAATCTCCCTTGAGGGTAAACCAAATTATGACAAAGAGGATCTGAAGCTAATTACAAATTTGGATGAGACATACAGTAAAGAGGGGTGGGCCCATACCCCAGAAGGAAGGGTAATCATACCTGGCCATCTAATATGGTTTGTAATAAGGGAGGAGCATAGGAAAAGACACTGGGGACCAGAGACTGTGTATGAACACTTAAATCAGAACATCATGGCTAGAAACTGATACACTACAGTGAAGCAGGTAACTCAACAATGTGATCTCTGCCTCCAGACTAATCCTAAAAACAAAGCCAGAAATGGGTGAAATTGAGAAGGGAAATGTACCTGACCAATTATGGCAAATGGACTTCACAGAACTCCCAAGACAAGGGGGTTTTCATTATTTACTGGTATAAACTGATACCTTTTCAGGATGGCCTAAGGCTTTCCCTGCTAGAACTGCTAAGGCCAGAAAAGTGGTCAAGGCATTAGTAAAAGAGATAATATCACGATTTGGGGGTCCAGCTGCCATTTCTTCAGATAGAAGGCTCCATTTTATTGCAAAGGTGGTAAATCAGGTTAGTAATATTTTAGGTATAGTTTGGCAATTACATACCCCATATCATCCCCAGTCAATTGGACAAGTGGAGAAGATGAATTATTTCATCAAACAGCAAATTGTTAAATTAGGACAGGAGGTCAATCTGCCTTGGCCTCAATCCCTTCCTTTAGCCCTTTTACACATATGAACTAAACCAAGGGCAAAGGAAAGGCTGAGTCCTTTTCAGATCCCGTATGGGCGACCTTATGCAATACAGAAGGGAACATCAGCACAAATAGGGGAAGAAACAGTAGCAGAATACATGGTGGCCCTAGGGAAACAAGTCAGTAATATCAGGAAACATGTATGAAGAAGCTGGTGTAGGGGATTGGATGGACCAGTACATAATGTACAACCTGGAGATTGTGTGTATGTGAAGTCTCTCACAGAAAAGACTTTGGAACCACAGTAGGCAGGACCATACCAGGTGCTCCTCACCTCCTTCACTGCCATCAAGATCAGAGAACAAGCAGCACAGATACATCACACTGGAATTAAAAAGGCTTCACAGTCACCATGGAGAATCAAGCAGGTGCCAGCTGGAAAGCCGTGGCTCTCATGATCATAGCCATGGCTATGACAGACGTGTGCAAGACCTCCTATATACAATGGGACTGGCATTTATATGTGTCAGGGGAAAGCTTCTGACTTTGTCTCTCCTAAGTCTCTGTGGCAGGTGTTACAAATATCAAACACAACTGTCTGGACAGGGAAAGATGTCTGGGGATGCAAATTTGCATTTGTTCAGGACGGATTCCATCAGTGACTTATAAAACCCATTCAAATTGGTACTGAATGTTGTGACACATGCTTCACTAACTGTTCTGAATTCAGGCTTAAAATAGAGGGATGTGAAACCAAGGCTTTTAGAATTAAACCATGAGGGAACTGTGCTACATCTATCTGAACATACAACATGGGCACAAGAGGTTAAAGGGAAGTGGCAGATTATTAACATAGAGCTATGTGCCACAAGAAAACAACTGAGGTTTGTATGTGAAGGAAATGTCAACAATGACCGAGATATCTGCCTGGATCCACAACAAAGCATCTGTCTCTTCAAAATCCATTCAGTCGACCAGACAACCTTGCTGGTATATATAGGTCAGGGTTGTGTATGCCTCAGAACAGCATGCCCCACCATAAGAGTGGACGAGCTCATTATAAAGGAAACACAATCTGATTTGTGCATTTGTAACTCGGCCAAAATTGAGGGGTGCAATTTTTCCTATTGGGCACCTGTTGTATCACATCAGTATATAAAGGCAAACATGACAACTGTGCAGGATGTATTGCCTGTGCCCAGAAGAATGAATCTCACTCTAGTTATAGAGCTACTAAAACACAGATCTTCAGGAAATTCTGAAAGAAATGAGAAGTATGGGAGCGAGGTTGGAGGGAGACACCTCTCACCACTGGTGGGATGTATTTTTTGGGTGGTCTCCTACTGCAGCAGGGTTTCTACACTGATTGTGTCATCTGATAGTAGTTTTGTTAGTTCTGATGAGTTTAAGTTTTGTTCTTGGTTATGATTTTCTGGAATTTGAAACAGTCACAAAGAATGGCTACAATGCCTATCCTGTTATCGAATTAACTAGGTAAAGACAGTCATAGAGAGTATGATAAGTATCATAGAAAGCAAAAGATTTTGCATCATTTCGAAGGGGGGGAAATGAGATGGGGAACATCTATGGTTTTGAAAATTCAGAACTTTAGAAGCGCATAATATGTTTAAGCAGGTAGAGGGGAAATAGAACACATAGCTTAACCATATGTAACAAACCACATAGGAAATTAGTTACCAGGAAAAAACATTAAAATATGTGGCAAAAACTCAGCAAAGCAAGACCAAGCTATTGTACAATCCCAACAAAGCAGAAACCTGTGGCTGCAGAAACCAGCCAGGACCAGCCAGGTGGTTTTGAGTGGGAAAAGCTGACCTGAGGGAGAGGCAAACCTCCACTGCACCTGCCCAGAAGCAGAGCTCAAACAGTGATTACTGAGGAAGACACACGGCCTTCATCCCAAAGACCACCAAACACAACCACCAGGAGGGGTGGCAGCTAATAATAATACAAAGGGAGAGAAGGTGGAGATGGGCAGGCAGGGAGGTGTGGGCTTGTGGGATCAATGTGTATTTATACCTGGAACCTGTCTGGACCAGGTACACGTGGTTTGGAGGAAATATCCCCCCAGGTGTCCCAGCTGGCAATGAAACGCTCTCTACAATTTTGGTGTCAAGTCCTGATTCTCGAAATCAGGAAAGGTCCAGCAGCTGTGTTGGTCCTGCAGAGCAACAATAGCCCCGGGTTCCACAGGACCCCATTGTCACAACTGACTCCTTGCTTCCCTGTCACCCCCTCAGTGTCAAAATGGCCCCTTCTCTGCAACAGAACACAAAGGTTTTGCATAAATATTGAGCAAATCCTGTTTAACACACCTGGGAACATCTGTCTGCATTCAAAAGTGAGATTAAAGGTGAGGGTGGCACCAGCAGATTCCATCTACAACAAAGACCCAGGGAAAGGACAGGGACAGAGAATTCAGCTGAAAGACTCAGAATTCTGCTTGCAGAGATCATTTCTGATCACACTGTCCCTCGAAGGAAGGTGACATCATTCCAGGTAGCCTGGACTGAGCATGAGGTTCCTCAGTGGGGTTTGTTGTTTAGGAAAACTGCTCAGGTTTTTCCATTCTTCCTCACAAACAGGAAAATTTCTCCTGGGCCTGTGTGCAGGCAGAGCCCTGAGGAGAGCAGGTGGGACATGGTGCAATGGGCTGGGACACCCAGCTGCAGAGCTCAGGGGACAAGGTTCTGGTGCAGGGCACAGGGATGTCAGTCCCAGGTGGGCAATGTCAGACATGGTGAGGTTGGGGGTGAAGAGCAGGTTGTCCAAACAGGGTCAGCCTGCAAGGGGCTCATTCTTCTGAGGGCCCACACCTCCTAAGGAGACATTCAGTGTCAAGATCACTTGGGAAATGCTTCTATCAGCTCTTCTCTGAACTGTAATTTAAAGCAAAATACTGACTTGATTAAAGAAAAAAAGTGATGAGGCTCACTTTGAAATCTTCCTCCTTAATAGAACTCCAAACTGACTCCAATCAGCTGCACAAGCCCTGAAGTAAGACAAAGAGCTCCTGAAGGCTTTCTGTATTTTAATCAGCCTCACAGTGGATTTGGGGCTGAGTCCAGGACCCCCAGGCACTGAGAGAAGGTTGAAGAAGCTGCTCCAGGAGTCAGAAGCAAAACTCCGAGTCCCTTGGAGCATCAGTGGCCCCACTGAGGGCAGGGAGTGCCAAAGGCTCCCCAGGGACTGGTGAGAGCAGATCCTTGAGGGCAGGATTGCAGGAGCCCGAGGCTGTGAGCAGAGAACTGCAATGCTGAGCAAGGCCTGGGCTGGCTGGAGGAAGCAGAAAGGCCAAGGCCTGAGCCCAGGCCTGGCCCAGCAGGGCCTGTCCCTCACAGGTGGCTCGGGGCTGTTCCTGGGGCAGTGGGATGGCAGGGGCAGCAAGGACAAATGTCATCAAGCTGTGTGACACTCCAGATGCTCATGGAACCAAGGGCCAGTGTGACACAGCAGGGCCTGATGGAAACAGGAGGCCATGGTGAGCCTGCAGGGCTGTAACACCCCAGGACACTGAAATGCTGGGGGTGACCAAATGTTCCTTTAGTCAAGTTTGGTGCACAGGATAAACCCCAGCCAGGTATTCTCAACATGGCCAGATGCAAAGAATATTCTTGGTAGGAAGGGTCCCACAAGGATCATCAAGTCTAACTCTTGAGTGAATGGCCCACACAGGGATTGAACCCACAGCCTCAGTGATACAAGCACCCTGCTCCAACCAATTGAGCTAAGAGGTCCAAATGACACAAAATTTTACAGGCAAAATATAGACAATCAAAGAACGTGGGCAGGAGGATTTATACAAGCTCCAACTCACCATAAAACTCTTCTCATAGCATTAACTTAATTAACACAAGACCATTTAACCTAAAACCCTTTAACCCTGAGGATGCTAAATTACCCAAAAATGTTCCAGGTAAGTAGGATTAGACAAAGAAATAGAGAACAACAGAAGCACAGAAGATCCATAGACAGAAAGGCATACAGGTACCAGCTGCTCAAGTTCCAGCATGGCTCACAGAAGAACCCCAGCAGACAACAGGATCCAAACCACAGCTGACCTCGAGCTCCAGCTTTTAATCCCCTGAGCCTGTATGGGCCCGCCCTTTGGGTGGGATTTCCAGTTGTTTGCCCAATCAGAGTCAGGGTTTGTACCTGCTGCTAGTGTGTGACTGATTGACAGCTCAGCCAATCCGAGCTGGGTTAACACTGCCCCTACTGTGTGATTGACAGATTGGCCAATCAGAGCTGGCTTGACATCACCTCTGATGTGTGATTGATTGACAGCTTGGCCAATCAGAGCTGGGTAACACCACCCCTGCTGTGTGATTGATTGACAGCTGTGCCAGGCCAGGGCTGGGGGCGGGGCTCTGTCCCACCACAGTCCCAGGCCTGACCCGGCCCTGGCCCTACACAGAGTACTCTGAGCATCCCGAGGTGTCTGGGACATTGATCTCATCCAGCCTCTGACAGTGACTGTGGTGACACTGCAGAACCTCCTGGAACCATGGGCCAGTTGTGACAATGTGGGTCCAAGGACACGATGGTGACACTGTAGTGCCTCATGGAACCAAGGAGACCATTGTGACACCCGAGGGCCCCAAGGAACCAAAGGTTTATGGTGACCTTGTGGAGCCCGTAGTGTCACAGAGGAGCCATTGTGACACAGCGAGTGGTCATGAAGCCAAGGAGCCATTGTGACACTTCAAGGCTTTGTGGAACCAAGAACCCACAGTGACATCGCAAGGTATCATGGCAGCATGGGGCCATTGTGATGCTTCAGAAGCAAGGAGAACATTGTCACACTGCAGGGCCCCATGGAACCAAGGGAACATTGAACAGGTCTGGCTGGCTGGGCCTCCTGGGGGCCACCTGGCAAGTCCAGCTGATCTTGGTATGTCCAGGGCCACTTCTCATCTGCCCCTGAAGCACTGGGGCTCTGTGCTTTCCTTCCTATGGAAAAGAACTCCTCCAGGTGTCCAGTGCCAAAATTGGTATTCGGCCTCCAAATTTCCATATATGCAAAGAAAATTCCCAAATGAAATCAGCCAGAAGAGACAGATCTGGTTGGCCATGGCTTCCTGAGGGCTGGCACTCATGTGCCTTTGAAAAACTGGGGCTCTGTTGCGTGGTCCAGCAGTGTCACAGTGGTCTCCGTGGTTCCACAAGGCCCCAAAGAGTAACACTGGCCCCTTGGTACCGTGGGGCCCTGCAGTGTCACCATGGCCCCATTGTTACATGAGGTTCCACAGTGTCACAATGCACTTCATCTTTCCATGAGGCCAAAAAGTGTCACAACTGTATTCTTGGTTTCATGAGGCCCCATGGAGTCACAGGTGCCCTTGAATTCCATAAGGCTCCAGAGGTCCACAATGGACTCCTTGTTTTTACAGTGCCACAATGGAGCCCTGGTGACACAAGAGCCTGCAGTGTCACAATGGATTCTTGGTGCCATGACACCCTGCAGTGTTAGGGTCACAGTGGTGTCTAAGTACATGAGGCCTTGCAGTATCACAGTGGGCCCCTTGTTCCAGGGGGCACCTAGGTGTCAAAATTGTTCCCTTAGTTCCACAAGTCCCTGCATTGTAACAATGGCCCCTTGGTTCAACAAAGCCCACTGTGTCCCTGTGGCCTCCTTGGTTCCACGATGACCCAGAGTCATCAGTGGACCTTGGCTCCATTTAGCCCCACAGTGTCACAATGGGACCTGGCTTCCCCAGGGCCCTGCAGTGTCACAATCATCACAGAATCACCCAGGCTGGAAAAGATCTTTGTGACCATCAAGTCCAACCTGTCACCCAACACCACCTTGTCACCCAGACCATGGCACTCGGTGCCACATCCAGTCTTTTCTGAAACACTTCCAGGGACGCTGACTCACCCACCTCCCTGGGCAGCCCATTCCAATGCTCCATCACCCTTTTTGTGAAGAATATTTCCTAATGTCCAGCCTAAATCTCCCTTGGCACAGCTTAGGGCTGTATTCTCTTGTCCTGTAACTGCTCCCTGGGAAGAAGAGCCCAACCACCCCCTGGCTGTACCCTGTGGAGAAGCAGTTGGGGATATAAGAATAAAAAAGTTGTCAAATGGTTTGAGTGAGAGGAGATCAAAAAGAGCCTCTGGTCCAACTCCCTGTCAATTACCTTAATTCATTCAGGTAATACAAAGCCCCTGACCTTGGACACTTCCAGGGATGGGGTTTCTATTCAGAGGGCAACAACCTGTGCCAGTGTCCTGCCACCCTCATCATAAATATTTCATCCGTATGGAAAATCTAAATCTGCCCTCATTAAATTTATACATATTCTCTATTATTCTGGCAATAAAACCTTAAGGTCAAAAGTTACTCAACCATTCCTGGACTTAAATCACAAAATCTCCAAGGCTGAACGCCTTTGGGAGGGCCCAGAGATCTCCCAGGACATGGTTCAGAGGCCAAGGAAATGATCACTCTATGGGAGCTAGGAAGTCTTTGGTTCAGTTGCATGGAGACTGAGGACACAACAAGGATGGACTGTGAGGATTACAAACGTGGATTCAAATATATTGGATCTCTTTTTCAGAGTGGAAATTAACCTGAGATAGAAATAATGCCACCAAGTGTAGCTGGAGAGGTCCATACTGGACCCAAAGAGAAAGGAATTTCCCTCCCAGGGCAGGGCTGGGGTGCAATACATCCCCCAGCAAGAGTCTGGAGCAGCCCAAGGCTTTGTGTGTCCAGGCAGAGGCAGGCAGGAGGCAGAGCTGTCAGCAAAGGAAGGGGCCAGCGAGGTGGGGCAGCCGGGGGATGACGACAGCCTGCAGGGACAGAGGCGCAGGGCATGGACACTGTAGGACAGCCTGGGCTGCAGAGGGCACAGGGATGGGCAGCAGCTGAAAGGCCCTGACACAGCCAACTCCTGCAGCACTTGGGCCATGCACGCTGGCCCTGGGCCTGAGGCCAGCAGGGGACAAGTGAGCCTTGCTGTGCTGGGGCCTCATTGCCTCCTTGTCCCTGCTCAGCAGCCTGGCAGGGGCCGCCCCATGGTGCTGCCCTTGGCATTGCACATGCCCAGAGCCCAGTGGCCCGGGAAGAGCCCTGAGCAATGAGGGAGGGACAGGATCTGCCTTGCCAGGGGCTGGGGCTCAGCCCTTGGCCCTTGGCATTCCTGAAACACATCCAGGTTTGCTCAGCACCAGAGACACCTTTCCCTTGTTTGTCCCCACCTGTCATCGGTGCCTCCAGTGTTCTGCAATAACTGGAATCTGGGGACACTTTCTCAGTCATATCCCTCATTGGGACCCATTAAAGTTAAAGAAACTTTGGAGTTTGAGTCTGACCTTGAGTTCTTGAGAAGTTTTCTTTCAGCTCCCTCTCAGAGACTCATGTCCAGGGACACAGCTTTGTTGGAAAATCCCATCTCTACAGATATGGGGCAACTGAGACGGGTTTTAAAAAGATTTTATTCCATTATCAGTCTCATTGAAGGGTGAAACATAAAAGATGTAAATCTCTATGCCGTTCTATTTGAAGCCAATTTATTTGCTGTTTACAATATTTTATGTTTTCCAGCCTATTAGCTTTTGCCGTACAGTGGTGCAAATAATTCTAACACCAATCACCTAGTGCTTTACTCCACGTAGCCTTGCCACAATGCATCTTTCACACTTCTAATTCTCAAAAATATCTGATCTTCTTGCAAGGCCATTGTTTGAAACTTGTTTCTAGTTCAATCTCTCTCTCAGCAATGTCTTCTCTATTCCAGGGCCATTCTGAGTCAGCACACCTTATCTCAGAGTTTGCATGCAGATGTACAAGACTGTGTGAGCTTTCAGTCAGGCTTTGAGAACCCTTTACAAATCCATTTCTCACAAATATCAATCACAGAATGCTGCAATCACCCCTGCCCTAAAGAGAAGAGTAATAAAATACATCCTTGAAAATGGGAATGGATATTTCTAAGAAGTTCTCTGTCATATTTCTCCCAAACTGGAGTTAAAAAACTTCCAAATGAACTGGATCAGATGAGAGGGAAATCAAGACAGAAACGTTGTTTTATAGGAAACCTCTGAAGAATTCAGTCAGAATCGAATTCCAAAGTTTCTGACACAATTCATGTGTCTCGCTGAGGGCTGTGACTGAGAAAGTGCCCCCAGGTTCCAGTGTGAGCAGGAAATTGGGGGCAGAGATGACAGGTGGTGTGGGAAATGCAGGCACAGAGAGCTCTCAGGGCCTTGTGCATACAGGCTCAGAGACTGAGATGGATACAAGCTTTGACCTAAGACCTTGGAGAAATCTTGGGCAATCTGAGCATGAAAAGTAAAATTGATATAAAACAAGAATATAAGTTTTTATTTTAAGTAGAAATATATTTTAAGCAAACAGAAATATGCATTATGTAAGCAAAGCAGTTTGTTAAGTAAGATAGTAAAAGATTTTCAAGTTTAGCAATAGAATCTGTTATAAAGTTAATTAGAAGTTTAAGGTATATTAGTGTAGGTTGGTGAAGTGTTATAGGATTGGTTGAAAAATTACACATTACTGCAAAGCCATGAGAAGGAAAGCAATTAATGATTGGTGTAAAAGGATGCTGGCAAACTTCACAGAAGTATTTGATTGGCTAAAAATGAACATAAAGCATTGTAACTAAGAATGAGGAGGCTTCTGATAGTTTGGTGTTGCAGGTAACACCTTTAATGTCTCACCCTTCTATGAGACTGACACCATGAGGCCATAAACCATCTTTGACAACGTCTCTCAGTTGCCCCATCTCTTGTAATATCAATCTCCCAATGCACATTTTTTTGATATCAGACATGACTAATGAAATCAATAGGGACTTATGGACACCAGGTGTATCCCATTAAAGTCAATAGGGATTTAGGGACACCTGGTTTATCCATTGAAGTCAATGGGCTTCTGATGAAATTTGGTCCTAAAATGGGGAAATTTGAGTTAATTTGGGGGAAATCTTGGGCTGAATTCTGGGAATTTCCACTCCAGGATCATATTGCCAATGCTCTGGATATCCTGGATGAATTCCTGGAGGCCAATCCCAAATCCCTGATCCCTCACCTGTGGTCCATGCTGGAGCTGTGCCTCCAGGTAAGCCCAAGAATTTCCATTTTCAGACTGAAATCTGGGAATTCTGAGCCCAAAATTGGTAATTTTAGCACCAAAAATGTTGGGACATCAGCTCTGCCCACAGAAGTCAAAGACGATTGAAGGACACCAGGTCTACCCCTGTGAAGTCAATAGGGATTTTAGGGACTCCAGGTCTACCCAATTGATAGGGCTTGATTGGGAAGAGTGACTGTTTAAACTGGGAGCACTGAGAAGGGCTAAGGGGGGACACTGGGGTGACTGGGAGCACTGGAGAAAATTTGGGAACACTGGGAGGGATTTGTAGAGATAAATGGAGAGAAACAGGACTCCAGGTCTAAGCCATTGAAATCAATAGGAATTTAGGGACAGCAGGTTTATCCTTTAAAGGCAAAGGAATTTAGGGGCACCAGGTCTACCCAATCAAAGCAATGAGGATGTTTGGGACACTAGTTTTGGGAGGCCCCAAGGGTTTTTCGTGATCCAAGTGTCCAAGGGGTACCCAGGTGTATCCAGGTGATTTCTGGGGGTACCTAGGTGATTTTTGGAGATACCCAGAATACCCAGGTGATTGTTGGAAGGGATCCAGGTGATTTTGGGCTGTATCCAGATGTATCCAGATAACTTCTGGGGCTATCCAGGTAAATTTTGGGACACCCAAGTGCCCTGACTCACCCTGACAGGCCAGGAGAAGATGATGGCCACCGTCCTCCCAGTCGATGTGGACACAGATGACCCTTGGCAGCTGCAGGGCTGGCGGGGGCACCCCAACATTCAGGGGGTACCCCAAAACTCCAGGTGAGCATATCAGGCGTGGGAGAGAAGCCTGAGTTACCTCAGGAGAGGATGCAGATCAGGTACAGCCAGGTGCTTTGGTGCATGTGCTTGGTGAAGATGGTATTCTGCAGCAGCTCCAGCTCTGGCATGGGCAAGGGGGCACCCCGAAATCTCAGGGGGGCAGCGGGGGAAGCCCCAGTGTCTCAGAGGGGAAACCCAGGTATCCAGGAGTTCAGGTCTACCCATTAAAGTCATTAGGGATTTAGGGAAACCAGGTCTACCCATTCAACCCAACAAAACCCACCAGCTCCAACTTTAGGCAAGGGAGGGGCTGGAGAATTTTGAAGATCCTGCAAAATTGTTGGAGTTTTTCTGGGGAATCCCTCACCTTCCTCCAGCCTTCCAGGGGGCAGTGCCCTTGCCGTAGTTCCTGGTGGGCATCAGCAGCCCCAGGCAGTGTTGCCAGGCTGAGAAGTTGGAGAAGCTGCGGCTCAGCAGGGCCCTGGTGAAGGTCAGATCGGCCTTGAGGTCCTGCCGGACTGCAAGTGCCTACCAGAGTACCCAGGTGTGGACTGGGAAGGCACCAGTATAAACCAGTAAGCACTGTGAGCCACTCCTGAGCTCCTGAGGCCTGTGGCAGCAGCTCCCAGTATAAACCAGTAAGGCCTTATGCATCCAAACCCAATCACAGTGTAGTCTAGGGGCTCCTAGTGTGGTCCTGGGGCTCCCAGGTTTATACTGGGTGGGCACCAGTATAAACCAGTAAGCACTGGGAGCCACCCCTGAGCCCATGGCGACAGCTCCCAGTATAAACCAGTAAGGCCAGCACAACCTGAAGTCACTCCCAGTAGGTCTCAGGCCCCATCCCAGTATAAATCAGTAAGGCCAGCATCCCCAGAAGTTGCTCCCAGTGGAGTGCCATGCATCCCTAAGCCCCTTCCCAGTATAAGCCAGTGCACCCCAGTTTAGCCCAGTAAAGTCCAGAATATCCCTGTATAATCCAGTATAAACCACTACAACCCAGTGTCCCCCAGGACCACACATCCCAGTGTAAACCAGTATAACCCAGTATAACCCAGTCACCCCCAGAACCCCATCCCAATATAAACCAGTATAACCCAGTATAACTCAGAGTGGGCCACCATGTCCTCCCAGCCAGCAGAGGGCACTCACACACCCCTCTCGCTTTCCCAGGAGAACCCAGTACAAGTCAATTACCCCCCAGCACCCCATTCCATTGCAAACCGTACAACCCAGTAACCCCCAGCACGCCATCCTGGTATAATCCAGTATAACCCAGTACAAATCAGTAATCCCCCAGCACCCTATACCAGTACAAACCAGTATAAACCAGTACAACCAGTACACACATTGCTAGGTCCTCCCGGACGCTCACACATTCTCTCCCAGTATAACCCAGTGCAACCCAGGAACCCCAGCCCCATCCCAGCACCTCCTGGACCCCATTCCAGTACAAACCAGTACAAACCAGTACAAGGCACTCACAGTTGCAGGGGTCGGCCACCAGGAGGTGCTCGCACAGTGCCTGCTCCTCCCAGCCAGCAGAGGGCGCTGCAGCGTGGCTGAGCACCCAGCCCTGGTGGTGCCACACCCCGTAGGATTTGGAATTCAGCCCAGGATCTGCCCTATGAACAACAGCTCCAACAGCACCCTGAAACCTGTATAAACCAGTATGGACCAGTATAGACCAGTATAAGTGGTAAAAAACAGTAAAAAGCAGTATCCAACTGTGTAATGCAAACCGGTAGTAAGCAGTACAAACCAGTAGGGACCAGAAAACACCAGTATGGATAGCAACAAACCAGGAAAATAGGTAAAAACCAGTACAAACCAGTGAAAACCCTTGTCTGTGTCAGGAGCCAAGCTGCCTGGGCCCGGTAACAAACCTGCTGCCCAAAGTCAGTAGAAATGTTACGACCCATTTCAAACACCTCAACACCCATCCCTTCACCCACCAAATGATTTGGAAAGACATGAGCACACATCTTTCCTCTCACAATGATGGTTCCTGTGCTGGTGACAGTCTTTAAACCCAGCCTTCAGCCTGAGCTCTCTGCTGTTGCAGTTCCATGCACAGAGGTTGTTGTCTCTCAGCCCTTCCATGGGCAGGCTGGTGTTCAGCCATCTCCAGGACAGCAGGGCCCCAGCCCACGTCACTGTGCCCTGGGAAGACAAAAACCATCACTCCAAATGTCCCCTTCTCCTTCTTCCCAGGCATTTGGTCCTGTTGGGTGCCACAGGGAAAAGGAGACCACTGTGACACTGTGGGGCACATGGAACCAAGGGTCAGTTGTGACACTTTGGATCTAAGGAGCTCATTGTTGAGTACAGAACCTCATGGAACCAAAAGTCCATTGCAACAGATCAAGGCCTCATAAACTCATAAAGAACACTGAGTCTCCGTGGGACCCAATGGACCCAAATCTCCATTGTGTCAGGGAGGCAAGGAGCCTTTGTGACACTGCAAAGCCTCAGGGAACCAGGGAGTCCAAAGGTCTGAAATAATCCTTGCAGGGTTATATCTTGGGAAAGGGGAACTTCCTTGGTGGCACCTTGGGCTTGGTACACACCTGAGGAGTCTGTCTTTTTGCAGTGGGGAAACTTAGGAGTTTTAGATTGCTGCCAAAAAAACCAGGAAAACCACTGTTTGCCTGAGTGCAGCCAGTTCTCCAAGCAAAGCAGGTCCCAGGAGTGAGGACAGACAGGATGGGGTTGGGGAATGTGGAGCAAGGTTGTCCACACTGGGTCAGCCCTCAAGGCACAGCTTCTGTGAGCAGGCCAGACCTCTTGAGGAGAGACCCTGCATCAATATCAACCACAGAATGCTGCAGTCAGGTGTGCTCTAAAGAGAAAAGTAATAAAATAAACCCTTAAAAATAATAATAAATATCTCTAAGAAGCCCTTTGAATTATTTCTCCATAAGTGTGGCAGGAAAACTTCCTAAAGAACTGCCCCAGACCCGAGGGAAATCAAGGCAGAGCCATGGTTTGTCAGGACTTGCTTGATCCCAATCAGCCCCGTGGTGCATTTGGTGCTGAGCTCTTGAACCTCAGGGCCTGAGAGGAGATTGCACAAACCTTTCCAGGAGTCCAAGTCAGAAGAAAAACCCAAAGTGTCTTGAGGCATTAATGGGTCCCACTGAGGTCCATCCCCAACACAGGCTCCTCATGGACTCCTTGGAGGAGAGAACTGGATGTGAGGATTGCCCAAAAACCTCTCAGAGAGTCAGAGAGGAAAGGAAAATCCAAAGTACCTTTAAAACCTTGAGTATCTCAAAGTATTAATGAGCCCCACTGAGTGTCAATACAAAGCTCTCAAGGGACTAATTAAAGTAGATAATTGGGCACATGATTCCAGGAACTACTAAAAGAGTTGGTGTCAAAAGGGAAACTACAAGTACCTTAAAAAAATAAAGTACCTTGAAGCATTAATGAGCCCCACTGAATATCGCTACTGACAAAGCCTCTCAAGGGACTAATTAAAGCAGATAATTGGAGGCCAGGATTACACAAACCTCTCAGAGACCCAGTGTCAAAAAGTAGAATTTAAAATAACTCTGAGTACCTTGAGGCATTAATGAGCCCCACTGAGTGTTGTTACTGAAAAAGGCTCTCAAGGGACTAATTAAAGAAGATAATTGGAGGCCATGATTACACAAAGGTCTCAGAGATTCCAAGGCAAAAGCAAAACCCAAAGTCCTCTGAAAAACCTGCAGTCCCTGGGAACATGAAGGAGCCCCCAGGGCCATTCCTGACCAAGGCTCCCCAGGGACTCGTCCCAGCAGATCCCTGAGGCCACTGGGATGTGGGGGGATGCTGAGGGCAGGACAAGGGGTGACAGTGGTCAGCCTTGCTGGGGATGTGCCAGGAGGCCCCAGTGGCTCAGGACAAGGTGTGTCCTCAGAGCCCTTGGTGGCCCAGACCCTGCTGTGCCCCAGGGCACCAAGACTTGGCTTCTCTTTGTTCCCACCTGTCATCTCTGCCTCCAATTTCCTGCTCTAACTGGAACCTGGTGACACTTTCTCAGTTGTGTCCCTCAGTGGGACCCATTAAAACTTCAGGAAATTTTGGAGTTTGATTCTGACTGGGAGTTCTTGAGTGGTTTCTTCATCTCCCTCTCAGGGACTGATGTTCAGGGCCTCAGCACAAACCCCAAGAGGGTCATTAAAGTCCTTGTGCTGAGTCTGTGCTGTTGAGCTGGGCTGGGCTCCTGGCACAGAAGGCGATCCTGGCAACCAAGAAGAGCTTCAAAAACACATTTCTCTTCATGAGCAGCTCTTCTCCCAGCTCAGCAGGGCTCAGGCACTGCCTGCAGCCACCCCGGGCACAGCACAGAGGCACAGAGAGCTTCAATCAGTCAGGGCTGGGAAGATGCTCAGAAGTGACTGGGGCAGAATCACTCCCAGCCCTTGACACAGGAAGCCTCTGGCTGCAGGACAATGCAGCTGCAGCTCCTGCAGTGATCTCCTAAAGCTGGAACATCCCAATGCCTGCAGACTCTGTGAGTACATTCTCTGATGATCTCTTGTGTAGAGCAGCCAGGGGTGCCCAGGGCTGTCGTGCAGAGCAGGGTCCTGCAGCCCAGGGCGCTGTGCTGGGGCAGGGACTCTGCTGCCTGCCAGGGACAGCTCTCAGCCAGCCCTGGGAGCTGCTCCCAGCACTGGGGGACAAGGTCTGGGTGGACGGAAACAGCTGGTAAGGCTTGGAAATGTTCTCATTGTGTGGTGAAGATGCTCAATTGTTCAGGGCTGCTAGCAGCATGACATTTAAATCTACAACAGTTCCAATCAGATTATACATGGAGCACGGTGAGGCAGGGGCTGCATAAAAGGGAAAATCCTGCTTATTAATCTACTGCCCTGGGTTGCCGGAATGGGAAATTGAACGCTGATATTCATCTCTCAGTTCAGATTGGGAAAAATTTTTAAAAATTCACTTAGATCTCCAAAAAACAAGTAAAGAATAAAAAGCAGCATAGGGGTCCTTAAAGGCGGCATCAATGTTACTTTTTCAGCCTCCTCAGGATTGCAGTGACATTGCCATCAGAGCTTGCAGAGGTAGAGCTGGCCCTGGCAGTGCCCTGAGTGGGTCTGCAGGGCAGAGCTGAGCCCCCAGGGCTGGGCTGGGCTCTGGCAGCACTGGCAGGGCCCAGCCCTGGGCACAGGGAAGCAGCTGCTGGCAGGGACAGCTCCAGGGAGCAGAGCCCTGAGCATGCAGTGCGGGGAAAGAGCCACCAAGTTGGGCTGGGATATTTCCAGTCCTCTCCAAACTGAACTATTCTATGATTATTTATTTTACAGATCCCCATGCCAAGACACAGCAAATGTCCAACAGCAGCTCCATCAGCCACTTCCTCCTGCTGCCATTGGCAGACACGCGGCAGCTGCAGCTCCTGCACTTCTGCCTCTTCCTGGCCATCTCCCTGGCTGCCCTCCTGGCCAACGGCCTCATCATCAGCGCCATAGCCTGCGGCCACCACCTGCACACCCCCATGTTCTTCTTCCTGCTCAACCTGGCCCTCAGCGACCTGGGCTCCATCTGCACCACTGTCCCCAAAGCCATGCACAATTCCCTCTGGGACACCAGACACATCTCCTATGAAGGATGTGCTGCTCAGCTCTTTATGCTTGTCTTCTTCCTTGGATCAGAGCTTGCCCTCCTGACCATCATGTGCTACGACCGCTACGTGTCCATCTGCAAACCCCTGCACTACGGGACCCTCCTGGGCAGCAGAGCTTGTGCCCACATGGCAGCAGCTGCCTGGGCCAGTGCCTTTCTTAATGCTCTGCTGCACACAGCCAATACATTTTCCTTGCCCCTGTGCCATGGAAATGCCCTGGGCCAGTTCTTCTGTGAAATCCCACAGATCCTCAAGCTCTCCTGCTCACACTCAAACTTAAGGGAACTTGGGCTTCTTGCTGTTAGTGGCTGTTTAGCTTCTGGATGTTTTGTGTTCATGGTTTTCTCCTATGTGCAGATCTTCAGGGCTGTGCTGAGAATCCCTTCTGAGCAGGGACAGCACAAAGCCTTTTCCACCTGCCTCCCTCACCTGGCTGTGGTCTCTCTGTTTCTCAGCACTGCCACATTTGCCAATCTGAAGCCTCCCTCCATCTCCTCCCCATCCCTGGATCTCTCCCTGTCAGTTCTGTACTCAGTGGTGCCTCCAGCCCTGAACCCTCTCATCTACAGCCTGAGGAACCAGGAGCTCAAGGCTTCAGTGTGGACACTGATGACTGGAAGATTTCAGAAACATTAAATTACAGGCAAAATACTGAAATCACTTGTAAGAAAAATAATGTTTGATTTTTCTTCTTGGTTTGGTTTTGGCTTTTTCTTTTTTTTCCTGTGTTTTAGTTTTTTAATATTGTCCACAATAATGTGTTATTGTCCACAATGTGCTATTTCTCATTTTGGTTCTCTCCACCTCTGCTGTGGCCCTAGACTCTTTTTATGGGGATTTTTGCTCTCGGGGGAATTAATGAACAAAAGATCTCCCAGCAAAATTTTCCCTGGTGATGCCCCTTTTTTTTCCTTTTTCTGGAGCTGCAGCAGCAATGTCTATGTGAAGAGCTGGATAGATCAGTGCTGAGCACAGCAGCTCTGCTCCTGCTGGCCACACCATTCCTGATCCAGGCCAGGTGCCATTGGCCTTCTTGGCCACCTGGGCACACTGCTGCCTCATGTCCAGCCTGCTGTCCATCAGTGCCCCCAGGTCCCTTTCTGCCTGGCTGCTGTCCAGCCACTCTGTCCCCAGCCTGGAGCACTGCAGGGGTTGTTGTGGCCAAAGTGCAGGACATAGCACTTGGTCCTTTTAAACCTCACCTTGTTGGATTTGGGTCCTGGATCCAGCCTGTCCAGGTCCCTCTGCAGAGCCCTCCTACCCTCCAGCACATCCTCACTCACACCCAGCTTGGTGCCATCTGCACATTTCCTGAAGCTGCATTCCATGCCCTCATCCAGATCATCAATGCAGATATTGAAATCCACGCTGGCTGGCTCTGATCCCTCAGCCATCCTGTAGGTGCCCTGGGATGGCACTCAAGGTGATCTGTTCCATCACCTCACCAGGCACCCAGCTCAGGCTGACAGGCCTGCAGTTCCCCACATCCTCCTTCCAGCCCTTCTTGGGGATGGGCTCACATTGGCACCTCCAGTCCTTTGGCACCTCCCTGCTGAGCCAGCACTGATGAGAAATGATGGAGAGCAGCTTGGGGAGCTCATCCAGCAGCTCCCTCATCCCCCTAGGATGGATCCCATCTGTTCCCAGAGACACCTGTGAGCACCTGAGTGTCTCAGCAGGTTCCCAGCTGCTTCCTCCTGGATTACAGGGGATCTGTTCTGCTCCCTGTCCCCATCTACCAGCTCAGGAGAACACTTGTCCTGAGCTCAACCTGTCTTATTTTTGAAAACTGAGGACACAAATGGGTTAAGTATTTCAGCCTTTTCCTCATCTTTAGTTACTATATTCCCCACAGCATCCAATAAAGAGCTGAGGTTCTCCTTGTTCCATGTTTGTTAATAATTTATAGATATATTTTCTATTATTTTTCACTGAAGTGGCCAGGTTAAGTCCTAATTGAGCTTTTGCCTGTCTTATTTTCTTTCTGCATGACGTAATAATATCCTTAAACATTTCCTGAGCTGCCTGCCCCTCTGTCCAAATGTGATGCAACCTCTTTTTTCCCTGAGTTTCTGGAAAAACATCCATGCCCAGCCAGGGCAGATTTTCCTCACTGGCTCACTTTTGGCACACAGAGAGAAGCTGTTCCTGCTCATTCAAGATATCTTTCTTTAAGTTTCTCCACCCTTCCTGGAATGCTTTCTTTTTAAAGACTGTTTCCCTTAAAAAAGTCAGCACGTGATTCAGTTATCTCCAAATCTGCATCCTAGATAGTCTGAATTCTACTCTGTAAGGCCAGTGTAGAAGTTTTGTTGCCCCTCCTTCTCTCACAAAATATTTAAAAACTCAATAATTTCACTGTCACTGTACCCCAAAGAGCTTCTGACCAGAACATCTCCCACCAGCCCTCCTCTATTTGTGAACAGCAGGAGTCAGAGCTTTCCTGTGGAATGGGAAGAGAAGGAAACCTCCCCAAAATGCAGCGTGGAAGGTTCAGCCTGGAGATGAGGATACACAAAAGTCCCTCCCAGGGCAGAATGTTGGTGCCCGAGGTGTCCCAGCGTGAGGCTGGGCCATGCCATGGCTCTGTGTGCCAGGAGCCGGCAGCGCTGGGTGCAGGGAGCCCAGGGAGGGCACAGCAATGCTGGGCTGAGAAATGCTGGGGGGGACAGCGAGATGGGCGTGTGCAGCCGGCCAGGGCACAGGAGCAGCACGCACAGGGGGCACAGCCTGCAGGAGAGATGGCCAAGGGCTGGGCAGGGCTGGCAGGGCCAGAGGCACCCAGGCCTTTGTGCCCTGGGCTCGGGCAGGGCCTCTGCAGCCCCACAGAAGGAACTTTCCTGGCAGGGGCTGCACTTTGCTTCTGCCTCGGCCCTCCCTCAGGAGGCTGGCAGGGCTTGCAGCTTGATGACATTTGTCCTTGCTGCCCCTGCCATCCCACTGCCCCAGGAACAGCCCCGAGCCACCTGTGAGGGACAGGCCCTGCTGGGCCAGGCCTGGGCTCAGGCCTTGGCCTTTCTGCTTCCTCCAGCCAGCCCAGGCCTTGCTCAGCATTGCAGTTCCCTGCTCATAGCCTCGGGCTCCTGCAATCCTGCCCTCAAGGATCTGCTCTCACCACTCCCTGGGGAGCCTTTGGCACTCCCTGCCCTCAGTGGGGCCAGTGATGCTCCAAGGGACTTGGAGTTTTGCTTCTGACTCCTGGACCAGCTTCTCCAAACTTCTCTCAGTGCCTGAGGGTCCTGGACTCAGCCCCAAATCCACTGTGGGGATCATTAAAATACAGAAGGTTCTCAGGAGCACCTTGTCTTCTTCCTGTTGTCTTCAAGTTACGAGGGATTTGCAGCTGCTTGGAGTCAATTTGGAGTTTTGTTAATGAGGAAGGATTTCAATGTGCACCTCATGACTTTTGTGTTTTTAATCACATGAGTATTTTTTTATTTTTCATTTTAGAGGAGAGCTGATAGAATCATTCCCCAAGTGATCTTGATGCTGAATATCTCCTTAGGAGGTCTGGGCACACAGAAGTACGAGCACCTTGAGGGCTGTTCCTGTTTGGACAACCTGTTCCTCACCCCCAACATCAACATGTTTCAAATCACCCACCTGGGACTGACGTGCCAAAAAAAAGATTATTAATTTATAAAATTAAAATAATATTTTTTCATAATAATACTATTCTATATTTTTATTACCTTAATTTTCTATTTATGTAAAAAAATCCATAAATTTTTGGTAACCAAAAAGTTTTTTTGTCATTGGTTCTAAGTAACACAATTCCCTTCATTAATAAGTGACCACTATTGGCTATGGATTCTTCCATCTTTATGATTATTAGTCCTATTTTTAGTACCATTGTCATCTTTTTAATCATTTTCTCAGACCATGTAAAAAGGATCCATTTGGGATTCATGGAGACATTTCTGGGGTACATTTGAGGCAGCTTTGGGTCTGGAGAGGGAATTTAGACAGAACATTAGTGTCTAGAAGAAACTTGGGGGACCTGAGTGGGCACTAGGAGGGGCACTGAGGGATTGTGATGGACACTTCAGGGCCCGGGGGAGCTCTTGGGGGTCCAGGAGAGCACTTGGAGGTCAGGGAGGAGAATCTGTGGCCAAAGGTTCTCTTACTTTTAGTGAGTCTCACTGACAAACATGAAGGAGGGGGTTTCCCAAGGGTTGAATTAGAGCAGAAAATTGCTGACAATGATGTCAGGTAGGCAAAAATAGGGTAAAGGAGGAAAAGAAACCTCTCAAGAATTCAAAGTCAGATTCAAAGTCCAAACTTCTTGAAGTTCTCATAGGTGCCACTGAGGGACACGGCTGAGAAAGTGTCCCGGGGTGTGGGTTTATTCTTCTTATGTTACATTTTAAAGTGTTTGTTTATTGTTTTTATGATATATTTTTAAAGTGTGGGCATATTGTTTTTATGTTACAATTTTTGGTGGAGATTTTTCTTTCCCAAAGGAAGCAAAGAGACAGGAGTTCTGAGTTGCTTTAGACAGTGTAGTTTATTTTTTTTATTTTCTATCCAGGCAGAAAGGGTAAGTTTGTCTTACAGATGGTCACAGCATGGCTTAAAAGTCACCAGAGTTAAGTTTACAATGTCTTTTAAGGATTTATTAACCAATAAAACACTGTCAACAGAGATATCTATGTTTCTAATTCAATACTAAGATATTTCCTCCTACTGATTGATGATACAGAGTGAAATTTCTTAGCCAATTATATGCAGACACACAAACTTAACATTGCTGCACTCACAACTTTTTTTCCCTTTCTAAGTACCTTTATTTCTTCTAGATCTTAAATTCTAAAGCTAAACCTATCTCTACTTAACTGTGTTTAGTTCTAAGCTTTGGCTTACAGACCCAATATTCTGAAAATTCCTTGTACTTTGAATTCTAACACAGCAATGAATTGACTTTGCTCTGGGTGTTGCCTGCAGCTTCCATCAGCTCCAGCTGAGCTTTGGCTTTCCTAAACACATGAACACACACTCAGGGCAGATTTCTGAATTCCTCCTCTGTAGCTTCTCCTCACTTCCACCTCCTGGTCGTTGTGCTGTGGCTCATGCCTGTCATTTGTCCCTGAGGCAGCACAGAACCCCTGGCCAGCACAGGCCCCACATCCCCTCATCAGACACGGCACAGCACAGGGAGTGTTTTGGGTGGGCAAATGTTCCCCACCAGAGTGTCCACTCCACACCTCAGTGTCCAGTCCCAGCACCCACATCCCGTGCCAGGGGTCACAGAGAGCCCTGCTCTGGGGTCTGCCAAGGGCTGGGTGAGGAGGGAGCCCGGGCAGGGCTGATGCTGCCCCTAGAGCAGTGCTGAAATCGGCAGGAGGAAGGAGATAAGCACAGAACAAATAGACCAAGAAACTGGGGAGAGAGCCCAGGTCTGGAAGTGGCTGATAGAAGAGACTGGAGGGATGCTCCAAACCCTGGGGCACCTTCTCACACTGGCCATGCCACCAAGGCCACAGACCGAATTCCTCAGTGCTGCACCTGCCTGTCTGAGATCCCTGCCAGGGGACATGGCACAGCAGCACACACCTGCTGGAACGTGTCCTGGCCCTGCAGAGTCACACAGCTCAGCTGACAGGAGTGGGTTTTATCTCCTGGGCTCTCGCCTTAATTCTTTGGGGCTTCAGAGTGTCACAATGTTCTCCTTGTTTCTGCAGTGTAACAATGGCCCCTTGCTGCCATGAGGTCCTGCAGGGTCACAATGGCCCTTTGGTTCCCCACAGTGTCACAATGGTCTCCATGATTCCATGGGGCCTTGCAATGCCACAATGGTCTCCATGGATCCACGGTGCCCTGCAGGATCACAACGGCCCTTGGGCTGCACCAGGCCCTGGAATGCAACAATGGCCTCTTGGTTCCACAAAGCCCTGCTGCTTCACACCGGCCCCTTGGCACCATGCAGCCCAGCAGGGCCACAATGATGTCCTTGGTTCCACAGGGTATCCACAGTGTCACAATAATCCCTTGGATCCATGGTGTCCCCACAACGTCACAATGGCTCTTTCATTTCAGAAGGCCCCAAAGTGTCACAATGGTCTCCATGCTTCCATGGGGCCCCACAGTTTCACCATGATCTCCACAGGAAGGAATCCATGAATCCCCCGTGTTTCATGGCCTCATGAACTGCAGCCACCAGAGGCCAAGGCCAGCCAGACCTGTCTGTCCTGGTAGCTTTTGTCTGGTAGAAATCCTTGTGGATAGGAATTCAGGAGGAAAAGCATCAATTTTTGCCATGAGTGCCTCTGGAAGAGGGATGGTTTTTTTTTCATAGGAAGGAGAGCATGGAGCCCCAGTGTTTGAATACAGATGAGACCCAGCCCTAAGGAAGCCAAGGGCAGCCAGAATGTTGGAAATGGCAACTTTTGTTTGGCAGCAATCATGGATGTTGAGAATTTTGGAGAGGGAAATCTCATTTTGGCAATGGGTGCCTGGATGAAAAGCATAGTTCTTTTCCATTTGAAGGAAAGCCCAGAGCGTCAGGCTTTTAGGGGCACATTATAAGAGACCCTCAATATGCCAAGGGCAGTTGGACCAGTAAGACCAAGCCTACCAGACCTGTTCCCTTGGATCCATGGGGCCCTGCAGTGTCACAGTGGCTGTGTTATATTGGATCCTTGGCTCCATGAGGCCCAGCTGTGTCACACTGGCTACTTGTTTTCATGGGGTTCCACATCATCACAATGGTCCCTTGTTTCCCTGAGCCCTTGCAGTGTCACAGGAGTCTCCTTGGTGCCACAGTATCCCAATGGACCCTTGGTTCCATGAGGACTCACAGTGTCAGAACGGTCTCCTTAGTTCCACAAGGTTCTGCAGAGTTCCTTGATTCAACGAGGCCTCAAAGTGTCATCATGGCCTCCAGGATTCTATGAGGCCCCACAGTGTCACAATAGACCTTTGGTTCAATGGGGCTACAAAGTGTCACAATAGTCTCCATGATTCCATGAGATCCCAAAGTGTCACTATGGCCCCATGGTACCATGGAGCCCCACAGTATCACTATGAATTCTTTGGTTTCATAAGGCCCTGAAATGCCACAATGGTCCCTTTGTTTCACAAAGCCTCAAATTGTAAAAATGGCCTCCATGGTTTCACGAGGCCATGCTGTGACACAATGGAGCCTTGGTTCCATGGTGTCCCATAGTGTCACAATGGTCTCCTTGGTTTTGCAGTGTCAGAATGCCCCCTCGGTCCCTTGGAGCTCACAGTGTCACTCTTATGCCCTTGTTTCCATGAGTCCCTGCAGTGCCACAATGGTCCTTTGGTTCTATGTGGCCTCAAAGTGTCATCATGGTCTCCTTGCTTCCATGATGCCCTGTAGTGCAACAAAATTCTCCTTGGTTCCACAGTGTCAGAATGGCACCTTTGTCCCATGGAGCCCCACACTGTCACTGTGCTCCCCTTGATTCCATGAGGCCCTGCCGTGCTACAATGGCCCCAATGGCTACAATGGTCTCCAGTGAGACTCTCTACAACCACCTGAACAGAGGTTTCAGTCAGGTGGGGGTCGGTCTCCTCTCCCAGGCAAGACCTGACAGAATGAGAAGACACAGTCTGAAGATGAGCCAGGGGTAGTTTAGGTTTGACATCAGCAGAAAAATTCTTCACTGAAAGAGTGATTGGGCAGTGGCATCTTCTGCCCAGGGAAGTGGCGGTCCCTGGCAGCAAAAAAAAAAGTCTGTAAGTGGCACTCAGAGCCATGGTTTAGTTTTTGAGGTGATGTTAGGTCACAGGTTGGATTTGAAGGTTTCACATGTCTTTTCCAACCTCATTCATTTTGTGATTCTGTTTCATAATTGTCTCCATTGTTCCATGAGGCCCTGCAATGTCACAATGGACCTTTTGTTCCATGAGTCCCCACAGTGTAATAACAAACCCTTGGTGCCAAGAGGTTTCTCAGTGTCACAATGGCCCCTTGGTCACAATGGACTTCTGGTTCCTTGAGCTTTCATACTCTCAGCAACATTTCTACAATGTCACCATGGACCATTTGTTCCATGAGGTTCTGTAGTATAACATGGTCACCTTGGTTCTGTGAGGCTCTGCAGTGTCACAATGAACTCCTTGGATCTGGGAGGCTCTGCAGTGTCACAATGCACCCATGGTTGTAGGAGCTTCCACAGCGCCACCATGGCCTCCTTGGATCTGCAGTAGAACAAGGGACCATTGGTTCCATGTGGCTCCACTCTTTTAAAATGGATTTTTACTCTGAAACCTCTCATATTGTCAAAAGGCCCCTTTGTTCCTTGAGGTTCCATAGTGTCACAGTTGACTCCTTGGTTCTGTGAGGCCCCACTGTCACCAAATCCCCAAAACATCAGAATAAGACAGTTTTAACAGTAATTTGGTTCTAGAAAGGGCATAATTTCTTTCAGACATCAGGTCCAATGTGGAATAACTGCTAAACTTATGTAGAGACACAATTCTACAAGTGTGTTGCATATATTCATTGACTACATGTGTATTACAATTTACCCATTTCCATAAAACCCACCCTAAGTTACCAGGTTGTGTCCTTGTTTTTTCTATCACTCCACCTTTGAGCCAGATATTTTCTTACTCTCTTCAAACCATCCTGGCTGGGAAATCAGCCCCTGCATGCCTTGTTCCTGTGCTAAAAATTCACAGGCAGAGTAAAAATAGAATGAACTCTTTTTGGTGTCAAGGCCAAGGCTTTGTGTGTGCAGGCAGAGGCAGGCAGGAGGCAGAGCTGTCAGCAAAGGAAGGGGCCAGCGAGGTGGGGCAGCCGGGGGATGACGACAGCCTGCAGGGACAGAGGCGCAGGGCATGGACACCGTAGGACAGCCTGGGCTGCAGAGGGCACAGGGATGGGCAGCAGCTGAAAGGCCCTGACACAGCCAACTCCTGCAGCACTTGGGCCATGCAGGCTGGCCCTGGGCCTGAGGCCAGCAGGGGACAAGTGAGCCTTGCTGTGCTGGGGCCTCATTGCCTCCTTGTCCCTGCTCAGCAGCCTGGCAGGGGCCGCCCCATGGTGCTGCCCTTGGCATTGCACATGCCCAGAGCCCAGTGGCCCGGGAAGAGCCCTGAGCAATGAGGGAGGGACAGGATCTGCCTTGCCAGGGGCTGGGGCTCAGCCCTTGGCCCTTTGCATTCCTGAAACACATCCAGGTTTGCTCAGCATCACAGACACCTTTCCTTTGTTTGTCCCCACCTGTCATCAGTGCCTCCAGTGTTCTGCTCTAACTGGAACCTGGGGACACTTTCTCAGTTGTGTCCCGCATTGAGACCCATTAAATTTAAAGAAACTTTGGAGCTTGAACATGACTTTTAAGTTTTCCTTCAGCTCCCTCTCAGGGACTGATGTTCAGGGTCTCAGTACTGTTGGAAAATCCCAGCTCTACAGAGATAGGGCAACATTAGAGGGGTTTTAAAAAGATTTTATTCCATTATCAAACTCCTTGAAGGGTGAAACATAAGAGATGTAAAACTCCATGCCATTTTCTCTGAAGTCAACTTATTTCCTGCTTACAATATTTTATAAATGTGTTTCAGCCTATTAGCTTTTGCCACACAATGATGCAAATAATTCTAGCACCAATCACCTAGTATTTTACCTCACGTGGTCTTGTCACAATGCATCATTCACAGTTCTAATTCTCAAAAATATCTGATCTTTTTGCAAGGCCATTGTTTGAAACTTGTTTCTAGTTCAATCTCTCTCTCAGCAATGTCTTCTCTATTCCAGGGCCATTCTGAGTCAGCACACCTTATCTCAGAGTTTGCATCCAGATGTACAAGACTGTGTGAGCTTTCAGTCAGGCATTGAGAATCCTTTACAAATCCATTTCTCACAAATATCAATCACAGAATGCTGCAATCACCTCTGCTCTAAAGAGAACAGTAACAAAATAGGAATGGATAAGCCCTTTAAAATCAGAAAAGATATTTCTAAGACAGTCTTTGTTATATTTCTCCATAAGTGGAGTTGAAAATCTGCTGAATGAACTGGACCAGACCAGACGGAAATCAAGGCAGAACTGTGATTTTCTAGGAAACCTCTGAAGAATTCAGTCAGAATCGAACTGCAAAGTTTCTGATACCGTTCATGTGTCTTGCTGAGGCCTGTGACTCAGAAAGTGTCTGCAGGTTCCAGTGTGAGCAGGAAATTGGAGGCAGAGATGACAGGTGGTGTGGGAAATGCAGGCACGGAGAGCTCTCAGGGCCTTGTGCATACAGGCTCAGAGATTGAGATGGATACAAGGTTTGACTTAAGACCTTGGAGAAGGCTTGGACAATTAGAGCGTGAAAAGTAAAATAGACATAAAACAAATGTATAAATTTGTAGTTTAAGTAGAAATATATTTTAAGCAAACAGGAATATGTATTATGTAAGCAAAGCAGTATGTTAAGTGAGATAGTAAAAGATTTTAAAGCTTAGTAATAGAACCTCTTATAAAGTTAGAAGTTTAAGATGTATCAATGTAAGTTTGTAAAGTGTTTTATGATTGGTTAAAAAATGATGCATTCCAGCAAAGCCATGGGATGCAAAGCAATTAATGATTGGTGTAAAAAGATGATAGAGAACTTTGTAGAAGTATTTGATTGCCTAAAAACCTAACATAAGGCATTTTAACTAAGAATGAGGCAGCTTCTGATATGATGGTGTTGGATGTAACACCTTTAATGTCTCACTTTCTATGAGACTGATGCCATGAGGCCATAAACCATCTTTTCCAATATCTCTCAGTTGCCCTGTCTTTTGTAATAATAATATCCTGATAGGCATTATTTGGACATCAAAGCTGCCAATTATAGTCAATATGGATTTAAGGACACCAGGTCTATCCATTAAAATCAATGGGGATTTTGAGGAAATTTGGTGCTAAAATGGGGAAATTTGGGGGAAATGTTGTGCTGAATTCTGGGAATTTCCACTCCGGGATTGCAGTGCTGATGCTCTGGAAGTCCTTGATGAATTCCTGGAAGCCAATTCTGAATTTCTTGATCCCACACCTGCGGCCTGTGCTGGAGCTGTGCCTCCAGGAAAGCCCAAAGATCTCCGTTTTCAGCCCAAATTCTGGGAATTCCAGGCCCAAGACTGGAATTTTTAGCACAAAAGATTTGGGGACATCAGGTCAGCCATTGAAGTCAAAGGGGATCAAGGCTCACCAGGTGTACACCACTGACATCATTTGGGGATTTAGGGACACCAGGTCTATCCATTAATAGGGCTTGATTGGAAAGGGTTACTGGTTAAACTGGGAACACTGGGAGCACTGGGAGCAGCTAAGAGAAGGCACTGGGGTTACTGGGAGCACTGGGGCATAACTGTGACCACTGGAAGTGAAAAATAAAAATAAATGGAGATAAACAGGATACCAGGTCTACCCTATTGAAACCAATGGGAATGTAGGGACACCAGGTTTACCCAATCAAAGCAATGAGGATTTTTGGGACACTAGTTTTGGGGGGCCCCAGGGGTTTAGGGTGATGCAGGTGTCCAATGGAGACCCAGAGGTATCCAGATGATTTTTGAGGTGATCCAGGATATTTTTGGGGATACCCAGGTGTACTCAGGTGGTTTTGGAGGGGATCCAGGTGATTTTGGGGAGATACCCAGGTGACTTTTGGGGGTACCCAACTGTACTCAGGTGATATTTTGGGGTATCCATGTGATGTTTGGGGCACCCAAGTGTCCCAACTCACTATGACGGGCTGCGAAAAGTTGATGGCCACTGCTGCATCCTCCCAGTCAACGTGGACACAGATGATCCTCTGTGGGGATGGGCTGTCGAGGGGCACCCCAACATACAGGGTGCACCCCAAAACTCCAGGTGAGGACCCCAGGGGTGGGGGGGAGCCCTGAGTTACCTTGGGAGAGGATGCAGCACAGGTACACCCGAGCACTTTGGCCTGTCGGGTTGGTGAAGACAGTGTTCTGCAAAAGCTCCAGCTCTGGGGAGAGCAAAGGGGCACCCAAAATCTCAGGGGGGCAGTGAGGTCACCCAAATTGATGCACAGAAAATCTTTATAACCCACAAAGTAAGTTACAGATATGTATTTTACTCAGCACTGAGGTGCATGGGGGATAGCTCCTCCAAAATCATGCACACCTTCAGCAACCTGAGCCTCTTTTAATTCTCTACAAACTAGGATTGCACAATACACCAAATACATATTCATTTCCTAACCACCCCTGCTTCATATTAAAATTAGCTCTGCGCCTCTTTGAGACTGCACACTGCTCCTTGTTGGTCACTCTGGTGGTCATCTGGGGGTCCTTGGGGTGAAGTAAAGAGTCTTCCTCTCAGTTGAACTTTCCACCTCGCCTCTTTGTGTGTACATATTAGTCTCTGGTCACTTTCCAGACCTTGATGCCAGTTTTTGCTGGCTCAGGTATCTAAGGAATCTCCCTTATCTGGAAGGGGCCTCTCTCATCCATCCCGTTTGCACATTCTTGCCCATCTATCTTACCTTGTAGCCTTGCTCTGCCCTGTTCTTGCAAAGACAGTGAATTTTAAGCAGTCATAGCATCTTGTCAGCTCCCTTCTAGTTGAAGCATCCACCTGTATTTTTACCTTTAACACTTTTATTTAAATTCTAATTCCCTCTCTTTCAGTGTCACAATGGCTCCTTGGTTCTACAGGCCCCACAGCTTCATCCTCTACCCTTGGTTCCATAGGAGTCCTGATTTTCACAATGGTCCCCCTGATTCCATGAGTCACCAGAGTGTCACAATGGTCTCTTTGGTTCCATGAGGTTCCAGAGTGTCTCCATGGTGTCTTTGGATCTGCTGCTGTCCTTGTCACAACTGACCCATGGTTCCATGAGGTTCTGCAGTGTCACCATGGTCACTGTCAGAGGCTGGATGAGATCAATGTCCCAGACACCTGGGGATGAGCTGTCAATCAGTCACACAGTGGTGCTACTGTATGGACTAGAAATCCTGAATATTAGAATATAAAGTGTATAAACCATAATAGTAGTAGTAATGCTAAGGCTTGAAGACTGCAGTCCCCAGAGTAGGCCCTGGGAAACTAACTTAGGAATGTGCTGTGCTAAGAGCATGCAGAACCGTTAGTGATAAGGTTAAAGTATAAACATAAATAAAGTACTGGTGGTGGGCAGTGGCGTAAGAGAGAGATTGAGGAGGAGAACACTATAGTCCTAAGATAAGCAACCATGTAAGATTTATGACGCAAAATGCTATCTTCAAGGTGAATGTATCTACAGAAGAATGTGTACTTCTGCACATAAACCATTTGTAAAAAGGGTATAAAAAACCCTCTAAAAAGGGAACCAGTGGGATCCTGACTTGGGACGTGAGTCCGCAGGTCCCCGGGCCCTGAATAAAGCACCGCATAAACTGACACTCTGTTAGTTTGTGTTTTACTTGGGGTTTCAGGCAGCAGTTTTGGCCACCGCGGCAGGACTCTGGGGGCGGCAGGGGCGGTTCGCGAGCTGATCTACTCCACGCCGGCACCAGGTGATTTCTGGGGACACATCAACCCGTGCCCGACCCTGCGCCTGACGGACGACTGTGAGGTAAGCCCGCAAGGTGCTTTATTCTTTATTGAAAGGGAAAGCCCGCCGATTAAGACGGGACGGTGATCCCGCACCGGGGGCAAAGGACGTCTTAAAGGTTGTGGAAAAGGAAGCCTAGGCGCTGGTCATCAGACGCAACAGTGATTGCGCAGATCCAGCACTTGCCACTCGCCGTGACGAGAAAGGCAAGAATTGTGGTAAAGGGTGTGTGAGTGTGGAAATAATAGTAAAGTGCGTGGGTGTGAGTGTTATGATGCCTTTTAAAACCTTTAAAGTTCTGGCTAGTTCGGGGATGGAAATTCCGAATGATTCACCCTTGGGCTGTTTGTTGCAACATTGGAAGGTGGGGAAATTTGGTCAAGAACTGAGTAAAAAGAAATTGATTGATTTTTGTAATCATGTGTGGCCCCAATACGAACCTGAGGGTATGCAATGGCCCCGAAATGGTACTCTAAATCCTGATATTATAACTCCTCTTATGCATTTCTTACAAAATAATGAGAAATGGGAAGAAATCCTGTATCTTGATTTGTTTTATTATTTGAAAAATAAGCCAGAATGGCAGAAGGAGTGTGGCGTTATGGTCTTAAAAACAGCAACAGATGGTTGTGCGGGCTGCAAAGGGTGGCAAAAAGGGAAGGAGTATTCTGTTAAGTTGTCAGACCCTGAGGAGGATGTTTCTCTGTTGGTAGCACCTAGTGCCCCCCCCCCGAAGGAGAGTGAACCGAGTGAGTCGGATGAAGAGGTGAATGAGGAAGAAAAGGGGGGGGATTTAGAGAAAGGAAAAGTCGTTGATAAGCCGCGTACTCCTCTATGTGAAAGGACCCGTAGCGGGCGGGAGAAGAAGGGAAAAAGGGGTGCACAATTGATGGCTCCGTTGCGGGAAGCGGTTGGACCCCACGGGGAATGAGTAATGGTGAAAGTTCCTTTTTCTCCTAATGATTTGTTAATTTGGAAGCAGTCTGTGGGGGCTTATCGGGAGGATCCTGAACGGGCGGCAAGGGTAGTGAAAATGGTGATTAAAACACAAAATCCAGACTGGAATGATTTACAGGTCTTACTGGATACAATAATGGACTCTACTGAGAAAGAGATGGTGTTTAAAGCTATGAGGGAAAAGGCACAAGAAATGATTAGGTTGCAAATAGCGGATGGTACATTAAATGATTTGGTGCCGTGGGAGGATCCAGAGTGGAATGTTAATTCAACAGGGGGTTACCGTAGACTTAAGGCTTATCAAGAATTGTTGATAGAAGGAATACGGAGCGGGATACCTAAGACGTTAAACTGGTCCAAGTTGTATTCAGTAAGGCAGGAGAAAAATGAGTCCCCGTCAGCTTTCTTAGAAAGGCTTAAGGAAACTGCTCGAAAATATACCAGTTTAGAAATTGAAGGGGAATCAGGGAAATTGCAGCTAGCTTTAATTTTTATGGGACAATCCCAAGAGGATATTCGGAAAAAGTTGCAGAAATTAGAAGGGGAAGATACACGGAATTTGGATAAACTTTTAGAAGTTGCGTGGAAGGTGTATAATAATAGGGAAAAAGAGACTGCTAAGAAGCAACAAGCTAGTATGTTGGCAGTACTACAGCAGATAACGGGGAATGGTATGTGGGGAGGTGGCCGGGGGCGCGGACGGGGGCGAGGAATGGCTAGGGGAGGAATTTCGATGGGTGGAAGGGGATTCCCAAACCAATTACAAATGGGACAAGGAAAAATGAGATTGGGATTGGATCAGTGTGCCTTGTGCAAGAACAGAGGACACTGGAAAAACGAATGTCCACTTAATCAAGGTATGGGATTCGGGCTGAATAGCGGGGAGGTGTTGATAAATAATTCAAGTGCAGTTCAGGGAGGGCCACAAGGTGTCACCCAAGCCTTTATGATAGGAAGCTACCAGAATCAAAGCTGACTAGATCGGGATCTGAAGGTAGTTTTAGAAGTAGACGGGGAACCATTGGAATTTAGAGTAGATACGGGGGCTACATATTCTGCAATTAACACCAAATTAGGACCTCTAAGTGATTCTACCATTCGGGTGGTAGGGGTTACAGGACAGGTTGAAGAAAGGGCATTTTTACGTCCGTTGGATATAAAGTTTGGGGGGAAAGAATTTGATCATCAATTTTTATACATGCCAAATAGCCCGGAATCATTAATGGGGAGGGATTTGTTATCAATGTGTCCTAGGGTGATGTTATGGTGTTTGTATCTCCAATCGTGTGTCCTGATTATGTTTGGTATTATGTCCTGTGCTTCCAGGACTGACTCTGAGAGTGAAGCTTTGTTTTGTCTTGTTATCAGCCGGCTCACCTCCCCCATGGTCTATGTTTAGGAGAGATTTTAGCTCGGCTTGCTTGCTTGCTTGCTTGCCTGCTTGCTTGCTTGCCTGCTTGCTTGCCTGCTTGCTCGCTTCTGCCTCTTTTTCTTTCCTTCGCTTTGCCCTTGCTTTTTGCTTATTAGTTAGTTCAGCTAGGCAGTCCAACTTTTTCCCTGGACCGTTTTCTCTTCCACCCCGTCCCCTCCCTCTCCTGGATACCATCTGAACAGAC
This sequence comes from Sturnus vulgaris, assembly GCF_052056855.1. NCBI lineage: Eukaryota > Metazoa > Chordata > Aves > Passeriformes > Sturnidae > Sturnus > Sturnus vulgaris. The sequence goes on along the minus strand of NW_028276072.1, from coordinate 2,703,857 downwards.
GGGGACCTGGGAAACCCCAAGAAACACCGGGAGTCTACCCTTTGTCACCTGCAGCAGTCATTCCCCAGCGCCAGAGACTGATAACTGAGCGACCACTCGCCAGAGAGACTGAACTTGTCATCCCTTCAGAACGGTGAAAGAGTTTTTTGTCAGCTGGTGTTGTCTTTTTTTCCCTGTGCTGGGGAGTGTCTTGCTTGTTAAATAAACAGGTTTTTTCTCCCACTCTTCTCCAAGGAAATTCTTCCCGAACCCGGTGGGGGGGTGGGGGGGAGGAGGAGCCGTGGGGTTTGCTGTCTGGGGGCTCCTCCTGGAGGTTTTCCCCCAAATTTGGCCAAAACCAGGACACAATGTTAGAGGCAAAAATAATCTTTGAAAAAGGAAGAGTAAAATTAGAAATTCCAGAAGATATTATAGCCAAATTATTTACAGTGAAAGAAGTAGAGGCAACAGAAATCCCCACAGAAATAGAACAGGCTGTGGTACCATGGGTATGGGAAACAGGGATCCCTGGAAAATCAAAAGCAGCACAACCGGTAGTTGTGGAATTGAAGGAAGGAGCACAACCCGTACGGATAAGGCAGTACCCTCTGAAACTAGAGGCTCGGAAAGGAGTAGCACCCTTAATAGATCAGTTTGTTAGTTTAGGGATATTACAGGAATGTGAATCAGAATTCAATACCCCCGTATTTCCGGTAAAGAAGTCCAATGGTAAGTACAGGTTAGTTCAAGATCTGAGGGCAATTAATAATATAACAAAGGATATTCATCCAGTAGTAGCAAATCCATATACATTGCTAACAGCTGTCTCGGAGAAATTTAAATGGTTCACAGTAATTGACTTGAAAGATGCATTCTTCTGTATCCCTTTGGCATTTGAAAGTAGGAAAATTTTTGCTTTCGAATGGGAAAACCCTGCTACAGGACAAAAAAGACAGCTCACCTGGACACGCTTACCACAAGGATTCAAGAATTCTCCAACCATCTTCGGAAACCAACTAGCCCGGGAACTGGAAGAATGGAAACTAACCCAGGTAAAGGAGTCACCTTTCTCATTTATTCTTCTACAGTACATAGATGATATTTTTCTAGCCTCAACAGAAGAAGACATCTGTCGAAGACTCAGCATTGAACTCCTCAACATGCTCGGACAAGCTGGATACCGAGTGTCAAAAGAAAAGGCCCAGCTGGTAAGAACACAAGTCATTTATTTGGGATGCGAGATATCACAAGGAGTTCAGAAATTAGGGGTGAACCGGATCCAGGCAATATGTGCTATACCGACACCTCGAAATCCAGGGTTTTAAGAGTTAAGAGTTAAGGTCCTTTTTAGGAATGGCAGGGTGGTGCCGGTTGTGGATTCCAGAATTTGAACTAAAAGCAAAACCTCTGTATGAGGCAGTCAAGAATCCTGAATTTAAATGGAATAAAATACAAGAAAAGTCATTTCAGAACTTGAAGCAAGCTCTAAAAGAGGCACCTGCATTAGGGTTGCCAGATCTCACAAAACCCTTTCAACTATATCTAAATGAGAGGCAAAGACTGGGGATTGGGGTGCTGACACAAAAATTGGGAACATGGAAGCGCCCGGTGGGGTACTTCTCAAAACAACTGGATCCAGTAAGCGCTGGATGGCCTGGCTGCCTTAGAGCTGTTGCTGCAACAGTGCTTCTGATACAAGAAGCTAGAAAACTAACTATGGGGCAGAAAATGGAAGTGTTTGTCCCACATATGGTAATAGCAGTTTTGGAACAAAAAGGGGGGCATTGGCTCTCCTCCAGCCGTATGCTGCAATACCAGGCAATCCTTAGAGAACATGATGATGTTGAAATGAAGGTAACTAACCATCTCAATCCAGCCGAATTTCTTAGAGCCACCCAAGAAGAAGGCAACCTGGTACACGACTGTGTGGAGACCATCGAACAGGTATACGCTACCCGCAAGGATCTAAAGGATGAGCCCTTAGACGAACCTGAATGGGAGCTGTATACCGATGGATCTAGTTTCGTGGAGAATGGAACCAGGTACGCCGGGTATGCAGTGGTAACTCTAAGACAGGTTATAGAAGCCAGAGCCTTGGCTCCCGGAACATCAGCACAAAAAGCTGAAATCCAAGCCCTCATCCGAGCCTTGGAATTGAGTCAAGGGAAAAGAGTAAATATTTGGACTGATTCTAAATATGCATTTGGGGTAATACATGTACATGGGTCATTATGGAAGGAGAGAGAACTATTAAATTCACAGGGTTCGTCAATTAAACACCGAGAACAAATTGTGCAACTACTGGAAGCAGTACATAAGCCCCAGGCGGTAGCAGTAATGCATGTAAAAGGACACCAGCAGGGAGAAGAAAGAGCATTCCAGGGAAATCGTCTGGCTGACAGAGCAGCCAGACAGGCTGCTTGCGAGGTATGGACCCAAATGGCGTTGCTACCAGCACGTACCAACCCTGCAGAAGCTTTTATGGACGAAGTACCAGTATACCTACCAGAAGATGGAAAATTAGCACGGCTAGTACAAGCTAAGAAGAATGCGGCCGGATGGTATGTAACTGCCGTAGGACAAGTGATATTGCCAACAAAAATAATGAAAATGATATTAGAAATTGAACATAACAAAAGCCATTGGGGAGCAGAAGCTTTAGTGCAATTTCTAAAACGAGAAATAATCTCCAATCAGATGTTAACAATGGCCAAAAGGATCAATGCAATGTGTCCAGTTTGTATTAAGAACAACCCAATGACACGTAGGCAAGTGCAAATGGGAAAATTGCAAATAGGCCCACAGCCAGGAGATTATTGGCAGATAGATTTTTCAGAATTACCAAAAGCACAGGGGTATAAGTATGTTTTAGTCTATGTATGTACCTTCTCAGGCTGGCCAGAGGCATTCCCATGTAGAACAAACCAAGCAAAAGAAGTGATTAAAACTTTACTTCGAGAGATCATCCCTAGGTTTGGAATCCCACTAGGGATGTCCTCAGATAGGGGACCTCATTTTGTGGCAGGAATAGTGCAAGAAGTGGCTAAGGTACTTGGGATAACATGGAATCTCCATACACCTTGGAGACCTCAGTCTAGTGGACAAGTAGAAAAGATGAATCAGACACTAAAAGGCCAGATTAAGAAAATCTGCCAAGAAGCAAAGATACAATGGCCTCAAGCATTACCTTTAGCTCTGTTAAGGGTCAGGATCAAACCTAGAGACAAGGTAGGAGTAAGTCCGTATGAAATTTTATACGGCAAACCCTATCATGCTGCAACTTACAAAGGGGACCCGAATGTGGTGGGAGATCAGGTACTGGTAAATTACATTTTGTCTCTCAATAAGACTCTTACAGCACTACGGGGGGCGTTGCAGTGGAATCGACCTTTGCCTCTGGAGAATCCCGTCCACGATATACAGCCTGGACACCAAGTCTACATAAAAAACTGGAATGTGGAACCACTAAAAGAAACATGGGACGGTCCCCGACAAGTGATTATGACTACATACACAGCCGTGAAGGTCCAAGGGATCAACAATTGGATACACTACACCCGAATCAAGAAAGTCCCATCACGATGGGAAGTCCAGCCTTTAACCGACACAAAACTGGTGTTCAGGGCAAGGCCTTGATTGCGATGTTAATGTTGAACATTGCTCGTATCGGAGATGCCTTTGTTAAAGTTACTGTTCCTAAACCAACAGTGATTGTACCACAAGGGGCAAATGTAAATCTAACCTGTTTGTTTTCTGATGACCAGGGAGCTGGATTTGATGAAGTAAAGACGAAATGGAAATTGATCACTACAAATAAGGTATTTTCAGAAGGGATTGTGACAATTTGGGATATGAAACAACAGAAAGGTAATACTACCCTAATGATCTCACACTTGCAAAAAGCTCAGGTTGGTCAATTTTCATGCATGGTATGGATCAGGGAAAGCTTCGATTATGGGAACTTAGATGGAAACATTTTGGCGGAGGGTTTTAAGACAAAAAGGCATTCTTATCCAATACAAGTAACACCCACAAGTATGAGAGTTGACATGTGGGATGGTCCTTCATTGAGAATCAATTGCACTCTCAAATTAGGGAATCTTTGCAGGATGAGAGAAACTAGAACGGTCCAACAAGCAAAAGAAATGGAAAATGTGAAACAGGAATTGGGGCAAGAGAATTTGGTAGTGGGATTAATTAGGGATTTTGGGAAAATGCAAAATGTAACAGCAATAACAGCGTGTTTGCCCTTGCCAAAGGCAGCAAGTGACCCTATACCGTGGGGAATCATCCCATTGGGAGAAATGCCCCCAAATATAGTAAATGGAAGGAGGAAATGCCACAGAGAGCTACGAAATCGCACTAGAATAGTAGAAGAGGTTTATACCTATGGAAGACGGTGGTCAACCCCAGGGCAAAGATCGGAATGTTTAAAATTACCAAATTCTGTATTCACTAAAATAGGTCAATACAAAAATGTTGGGTGGTGCACATTTGAAGTAAATCAGAAAAGAAGAAAACCTGTAGTAGATTATTATCATGAGATAGTGTGTCAAGAAGGGAAAGAAGAGTGGGAGCAATGGAAAGCAATTTGGGGTCCTAGCCTACTGGAACCCTATAGTTATATCGGATCAATACACTGGTGTATCGAGTGGTCAAGAAAACAGGAACATCCAGGGGCCCTCGAAGCTGAAACAGTGCACCACAACAGACTAGCCCAAATATCAGGTTGGAACTGTAGTAAAGTCATAACCTGTGATACCCCAGAATCCCAAATTGGATTAGTACCCGTCCGGGTGTTGTTGAAATGGGGATGTGAATGTCAGAGATACAACCATACAATAACGGGAGAATTAAAAGGAGCTCGGAAAGATTGTCAATCAACCACAGTACGAAGCCCCGGAAATTCAGTCTGGGTAATGGGACATGGCCAATGGACTACACATTTACCGATAGGTGGTCCGATTACTCAAATAACGTTAGGGATACCAACCTTATGTCCATTTTGGAAACAGTCCAAATTAACCAAGGAAGACCAAGAGAAAAGGACGAAAAGGGGATTAAGCCCTGAGACAGACGAGGCAGTAAATCTAGAGAATGAATGGCACGAGCCAGGGGAAAGTGTAAAATTCGGTTGGATGCTTGAATCTTTATTTGCACCTGTATCTACATATAGAAACCGGGAAATGTTATATAAATTACTAGAGCAGACAGAAAGATTGGCAGCAGTAACAAAAAAGGGATTTAGAGATCTTAATCTACAATTACAAGCCACAACCAGGATGACAATCCAGAATAGAATGGCATTAGATCTGCTCTTATTAAAGGAACATGGAGTTTGTGGATATTTACAAGGAAGGGATGATCACTGTTGTGTACATATCCCAAATGTCACGAAGGAAGTAGAAAAGGATATAGGTCAATTGGAGCGAATTGAACTAAACATACATGAAGTACAAAAGGATGCAGAACATAATTGGGTTGGAGCTTTATTCAGTTCTTTGGGAATCCAGGTCTCTGGTTGGTTATCCTCAATTATTCAAAATGGAATAATGATTGTAATAATCATTGTAGTAATTGTGATTATGTATAGATGTCTTTTAGGAATAATTGCTAAAGAAGGAACACACACACGGCAAATCATGAAGGCCCTGACTCGAAAAGAAGTGATTCAACCAACTTCCTGAAACAACCCTCCACCATCATATCTAGAAACTATCACTTGGAAGAATTGAGCATCCTTGCAGAAGACTCTGAAGAATGCTCAAAAGGGGGGAGTTGTTACCATATGGACTAGAAATCCTGAATATTAGAATATAAAGTGTATAAACCATAATAGTAGTAGTAATGCTAAGGCTTGAAGACTGCAGTCCCCAGAGTAGGCCCTGGGAAACTAACTTAGGAATGTGCTGTGCTGAGAGCATGCAGAACCGTTAGTGATAAGGTTAAAGTATAAACATAAATAAAGTACTGGTGGTGGGCAGTGGCGTAAGAGAGAGATTGAGGGGGAGAACACTATAGTCCTAAGATAAGCAACCATGTAAGATTTATGACGCCAAAATGCTGTCTTCAAGGTGAATGTATCTACAGAAGAATGTGTACTTCTGCACATACACTATTTGTAAAAAGGGTATAAAAAACCCTCTAAAAAGGGAACCAGTGGGATCCTGACTTGGGACGCGAGTCCGCAGGTCCCCGGGCCCTGAATAAAGCACCGCATAAACTGACACTCTGTTAGTTTGTGTTTTACTTGGGGTTTCGGGCAGCAGTGGGGTGGTGCTGACCCAGGCTCTGATTGCCCCAGCAATCACAAGTCCCACCTGGGGGAGGCCCACGAAGGCCCAGGGGCTTAAAACACAGAGCAGGAGCTCAACCCATGATCCATACCCTGCCTTCTCCTGGGGTCTGTGTCTCACCCACACTGGAACCCTAGGAGATGGGAGCCATGTGTGTGTCTGTCTATAGAGCTTCTGTCCTTTTGTCTCTCTCTTTCCTCTCCTTCTAATGCTCTTTATATGGAACAGTTTGGGGTACCTCAACATCTTAAGTGTTTAAATGTTTCTAAGGTAAAATGGGAAATGTTAATGAAGTTACTGCTATGATAAGTGTTTTATGTTGACTAGGATGTTTCATTAAATCCTTTTCCAAAGTTCCTTCATTTTCTATACTTTACCAGCAAAATTTTTATTTCATTTGACCTCTTGAGTATATCTGGCTGGGGTTCCTCCTTTGTACCAAACTCAAGTAAAAGAACCTTTGGTCACCCCCAGCATTTCAGTGTCCTGGGGTGTTACAGCCCTGCAGGCTCACCATGGCCTCTTGTTTCCATCAGGCCCTGCTGTGTCACACTGGCCCTTGGTTCCATGAGCATCTGGAGTGTCACACAGCTTGATGACATTTGTCCTTGCTGCCCCTGCCATCCCACTGCCCCAGGAACAGCCCCGAGCCACCTGTGAGGGACAGGCCCTGCTGGGCCAGGCCTGGGCTCAGGCCTTGGCCTTTCTGCTTCCTCCAGCCAGCCCAGGCCTTGCTCAGCATTGCAGTTCCCTGCTCACAGCCTCGGGCTCCTGCAATCCTGCCCTCAAGGATCTGCTCTCACCACTCCCTGGGGAGCCTTTGGCACTCCCTGCCCTCAGTGGGGCCAGTGATGCTCCAAGGGACTTGGAGTTTTGCTTCTGACTCCTGGAGCAGCTTCTTCAACCTTCTCTCAGTGCCTGAGGCTCCTGGAGTCAGCCCCAAATCCACAGAGAGGCTCATTAAAATATAGAAAGCCCTCAGGAGCTCTTTGTCTTCCTTCAATTGTCTTCATATCTCCAGGCCTTGTGCATCTGCTTGGAGCCAGTTTGGAGGAAAATTTCGATGTGCAACTCATGACTTTTTCTTTTTGTTATCGAGCATGTTTTTATTTTTCAGTTTAGAGAAGGAGACGGGTTTGAAGTATTTCCCATGTGATCTTGATGCTGAATGTCTCCTTAGGAGGTGTGGGCCCACAGAAGAATGAACCCCTTGCAGGCTGACCCTGTTTGGACAACCTGCTCCTCACCCCCAACCTCACCATGTCTGAAATTGCCCACCTGGGACTGACATCCCTGTGCCCTGCACCAGAACCTTGTCCCCTGAGCTCTGCAGATGGGTGTCCCTGCCCATTGCACCATGTCCCACCTGCTCTCCTCAGGGCTCTGCCTGCACACTGGCCCAGGAGAAGTTTTCCTGTTTGTGAGGACAGAATGGAAAAGCCTGAGCAGGTTTCCTGAACAACAAACCCCACTGAGGAACCACATGCTCAGTCCAGGCTGCCTGGAATGATGTCACATTTCCAGAAGGGCCAGTGTGAGCAACAATGATCTTTGTAAGCAGAATTCTCTGAGTCTTTCAGCTGAATTTTATGTCTCTGTTCTTTCCCTGGATCTCTGTTGCAGGTGGAAGCTGTTGGTGCCATTCTCACCTTTAACCCCACGTTTGAATGCAGACAGATATTCCCAGGTGTGTTAAGCAGGTGCTGCTCAATGTTTATGCAAAGCTTTGGTGTGCTCAGGGAACCAAGGAGACAATTGTGACAGTTCAGAGCCTCACAAAAACAGGGCTCCATTGTGACACTGAGGGGAATTATGGGATCAAGGAAACCATTATGACACAGCGAGGCCACATGGAATCAATGTTCCATTGTGACAATGCAGATCCAAGGAGACCATGGTGACACTGTGGGACCTCATGGATCCATGGGGCCACTGTGACACTGAAGAACTTCATGGAACCCAGGGTCCAGTGTGACACAGCAGTTCCTCATTGGAACAAAGGAACCATTGTTGACAGCCCAGAAACTCATGGAACCAAGGGGCTGTGGTGACACAGCAGGGCCACATGGAACCAAGGAGACTGTGGGAATCTTTAAAATCAGAGGATTTTGGGAATGCTGAAAAAAGCAGGCCTCAGAGACAGCAAACTGCAATTAGAGCTAAGTGGAAAGCATAAGGCATGTCAGCAGAAAAGCTACATGAAATGTAGAAAGCAAGGACAAATAGAACAATGGTCTGTGTATTAACACGTGGCGAGAATTACTCTCTAAGCTGCAGAAAAGTCTATCTAGCAAGATATTAGGAAGGTCTAAGCCTAATAATGGAGCTCTGTGCATTGTATTTTAAGGCTTACAAGTAGGTATTGTATTCAAAATAAGCAAGCATTGTTTTAACCAAAGGTATACGTGTACTTATAGTTGAATTGAACTACTGTCAATGTTTTTGCTGTTGTGATTGGTCAAAAAACTTTCAAAATGTGTTGTAACATCACGTTCTCTGGCTGTTGCTGAGGACATGAGCTGCTGGCATCTTCCCTCTGTCCCAACCTTGTAATGAGACTGATGCTTGGGAGGAAAAAATAATAATAAAGCAGCTCAAGACACGTTCTACAGCAGTCCTGTCCCGTTTATGTTTCTGTGTGTAAAACCCTGGCTGGCATTAGAGACCAGTGACATTTAGGAACATTCTGGAACCAAGGGTCCACTATGACACTGCAGAAACAAGGAGATCATTGTTGGTACTATGGAAGCTCATGGAACCAAGCAGCCATTGTGACACTCCAGGACCTCATTGAACCAGGGAGATCATTGTGACACTCCAGAACCTCATGGCACTGAGGGTTTAGGGTGATACAGCAGGGTCCTGTGAGGCTTCAGGGAGACCTCTGGATACCTCTTGGGCACCCACACTGTCGGGCTTATTCTCTTTTTGTGTAAAAAGCGAAGCAGCTAATAGTTGCTATGAAGTTGTTTATTGCAGAAGCACATCAGTCTCAAAAGCAAAAACAAAGCAAAGCAATGGCATAAAGCAATGGCAAAACTGCAGTGGCAAAATGCAATGGCAAAATGCACATGGCATAGAGCACCAGCTCTCCCTGATGCATGTTCTTTTATAGAAACTTTCCAACTAGCTAAGACACAAACTGGGACCACTGCTTCTTAACCTATTAGAATTCTGGTTTCTTAGCACGCCAGGCTACGTATAGACTACGTTCATGGCCTATCTTGTTCTAACTGAAAAATGTAAGCAGTATTCTTAACTCTATTATGTCTGAAGCCAGGTTCTTGGAGCCTCTAAGGAAACACTAGTATGTTTTTCAATCTTCACTAGAACATGTAATTCTTCTCAGGCATTTACGACTTTTTGCTTACTAAAAGCACTTAAAACTTATTCCATTTACTTACTTATTTTCTCTCTCTCATGTTACAACCTAAATCTTCACCTCTGCCTTATAGGTGAGAGGCCTAATATACTTCAATCCATCTAAAAGTTTCAACTCAATCCCTGCATTCTGATATCTCCCTGAAGGATTCAGAGAAACTCCTGACTTACTGACTCCAACAGCATTGTTATACAGCAGGGCCTCATGGAACCAAGGAGCCATTGTGAAACTGTGCAAGGGGCATTATGGAGTCAGGGACACCACTGATACTGAAACCCACAGGATAGAAACTTTTGAACACAGTTTGGAGTATCTGAAAGCAGATATTCTTTATCACATCATGGTGGTGACTTTGGCAAACCTTCCTCCATTCAAGTGCACTGAGCATCAAATGAACAGAGTTTTTATCACACACACTGGTTACATACTCTTTAGCTATCCCCACTTTCTTTGAATTTACTGAACATAGTTGCATTCCTTATCACAAGTCCTTATATGGTTCTTTGGGGTCAGTCTTCAACATCCAATGCCCTTTTCAGGGGCCTTCTCCTCAACCCCCACTTTTGAGTAAGGGCAATATTATTGTTTTGTATAACTTCTGCTTTGTCAGCCATGCAGAGCTGAGCTGGCATCCTCCTTGCATTTTGTGTGACTTCTGTCTGCCTCAGCTACATCCTTTGTGCATTTCTCCAAGGCTGTGCTGTTCTGCTCTCTGCCCTTGATAAGTGTAAATGTTGTTCTGTTCTCCTGTCCTTGTCACAGTGCTCGCCCCACATGAGGTGTGCCTGCAACCCCCTCCAAGCCATGGGCTTGGGGTGGGCAAGTGTTCCTGATGGGATGGGACAGCTGGGCTGGACTGGCCCAAGGGATGTTCCATTCCATGTCATACCACTATCAGCAATAAACTGAGAGAAGCGGAGGGCAAGGGGGTACGGGATTAATTTCTTTTTTAAGATGTTTGCCTTTCAAAACAGCACCAACACATAGAATCTACTCCACTTTCTGCTCATTGGAGATTTCTTTTGGATTTACTTTTCTTCTGTGTGTGGCCTTTGCTTTTTGGGGTTGCTTTGTTTAGGGGGTTTTGTGTTGTGAGTGAGCCTTGCTTTGTTATTTTTTTGGTTGGGTTTGGGTTCTTCCCATTTGAACTGCCTTTCTTCTGATGCATAAGTGTTTTCTGCCTTGTGGCTTGGCTGGGATCTGAAGGCAAGAAAAATTTACCTAACTCAGTCATCTTGCCTAATTATGTCCTGCAGTCACCATTAACTAGATGTGTTTGGTCACAGACTCCCTACAACTTGGCAGCATGCATAAAGGAATTGAAAGTGCATTTCATGCCATTGTAGCAATAATAGAAATGTTCCACACTGGTGGTCAAGGGCTGGTCACTGAGGGATGTCACCAAGGAGTGGCTGCCAAAAGGACTCTGTGCCAAATTCCCACCCTCCCCTCGCCGCTCCATGTTCCTCTCCTGCAGCCCAGCTCTGTCCAGTCTGGCTCTGAGGAGAGCACAGCAGACCATGTCCCAGGCCTGGCTAAAGTCTGGGCACACAACATCCCCTTCTTTTCCCTTTCACAAGGATTCTGCAATCCCTGCCTTGTGCTGCCAGTGCCTGCAATGGCTGCAGGAGGATTTGCCACATGCCCTTCCCTGCTGAGCCTGACCAGTCTGTGACTGTCCCAGTGCCCCTCCCTGCCCTGTTTGCAGACTGATTCCATGTCTGCCCTTCCCAAGTGCCCAGGACCCTCTGGGATGGCTCTGCCCTTTCCAAGGGGCTTGAGAGAGGTCTCACAGTGACACTGCCCAGCCTTGTCAGCATCCCTGACACCAAAGGCCTTTTCCATATCCCTCAGTTCCAGGTCAGTGCCCAGAGCACAGCACAGCCCTGTCCAGGTCCTTGGGATGGTTCAGAAGGGAGGCAGCTCTGATTTCTCCCCACAGACCAGAGAACTCCAAAGGTCTCTCTGTGCAGTCCATGGCTGTCCTGAGCATTTTTTCCTGGAGCCTCCCTGCCCAGGATGTTTCTCTCTATGCAATCCTAACCACAGCCCAGTAATGAATTCAGGTGGTTTTCTAGAGTGTAGTGGCCTCAAGGCACTGTTTGTGCCACCAGAACTGTGCCACCCCCGAGTGCTGATGATGGTGTTTGTGCTCATTCGGGTTCATCTCCCCCCACACACACGATGCACTGCTGAAATCTCCTCAGGACACACCAAACATGGCCTGCTGGCCTGGTCACTTGGTGTCCCTCCATGCAGGGACAAACAACCTCCTGCAGCTGGGGGAGAGGCCAGTGCTGGGTGTGGTGATTGCAGGGGCTGGTGTGGGACAATTGCCCTGGGGCACCTTCCCAGGCTGTGCCCAGAACAAAGACACAGCCCAGGCCCTGCCCTGCTGCTCCTCAGGTCCATCCCAGGAGCTCTGACTGTGCCAGGACACTGCTGTGCGCCCCCTGCACACTGCCCCTCTGCCCCAGGCACTGGGCTTTGCTTGGCCAGGGCATTCCAGCAGCACATTGCTGACAGCAGCTCTGGAGGAGAGCAAAGCCTTCCTGCCCTGCCCTCAGGAGATGCCCTTTGCTGATGGAGCTGCTGTGCTGGAGCCCAGTTGTGTCCCAGCAGTGCCCATGGCCTGTCCCTGCCTGTGGGCACAGCACGGACACACAGCAGGACAGTGACCAAGCTGCCAGAGCACTGCGGCCTCACAGCCACAGAAGGGCTGGCAAGGAGGGGAGCAGATGTGGGAAGAGCCAGGGCCATTGTCCCTGGCTGTGCTGCTGTGCTGGGAGTTTCTTCCCTCCACCTCTGCTCACAGGCACTGCCCTGCAGAGACAGAGAAGGGCTGAGGAAGAATCCTGGACACACAGGGCAGGGCAGGCAATTGTTTTTATTGAAATGCATAAGGAACAGACCACTTTCAAATCTTTCTCTTTCAAAAGAAAGGTAGATATTAATGCAGCAATGCAAAGAGTAATGCAACAGTATTTAGTAAGAAACATGCAAAAATAGAAAAAGTTATCATAGAAAAAATGGACAAATAAGGAAAAAAAAAAACCTGAGATTGTAGAGAGTTACATTCTGAAAGTTCTGCAGCTGAAAAGTGTTTAATGCTTCTGGAAATATAGAAGCATCAATTTTCTCAGGGCATTCTTGAGCTCCTGACTCCTCAGGCTGTAGATGAGAGGGTTCAGGGCTGGAGGCACCACCGAGTACAGAACTGACACTGCCAGATCCAGGTATGGGGAGGAGATGGAGGGAGGCTTCAGGTAGGCAAACACTGCAGTGCTTAGGAACAGGGAGACCACAGCCAGGTGAGGGAGGCAGGTGGAAAAGGCTTTGTGCCGTCCCTGCTCTGAGGGGATCCTCAGCACAGCCCTGAAGATCTGCACATAGGAGAAAACAACGAACACAAAACAACCAAAAGTTAAACAGACACTAATAGCAACAAGTCCAAGTTCCCTGAGGTAGGATTTGGAGCAGGAGAGCTTGAGGATCTGTGGGATTTCACAGAAGAACTGGCCCAGGACATTGCCATGGCACAGGGGCAAGGAAAATGTATTGGCTGTGTGCAGCAGTGAATAGAGAAAGGCACTGGCCCAGGCAGCTGCTGCCATGTGGGCACAAGCTCTGCTGCCCAGGAGGGTCCCGTAGTGCAGGGGTTTGCAGATGGACACGTAGCGGTCGTAGCACATGATGGTCAGGAGGAAATACTCTGCTGAGATAAAGAACAGAAAGAAAAAGAGCTGAGCAGCACATCCTGAGTAGGAGATGTGTCTGATGTCCCAGAGGGAATTGTGCATGGCTTTGGGGACAGTGGTGCAGATGGAGCCCAGGTTGCTGAGGGCCAGGTTGAGCAGGAAGAAGAACATGGGGGTGTGCAGGTGGTGGCCGCAGGCTACGGCGCTGATGATGAGGCCGTTGGCCAGGAGGGCAGCCAGGGAGATGGCCAGGAAGAGGCAGAAGTGCAGGAGCTGCAGCTGCCGCGTGTCTGCCAATGGCAGCAGGAGGAAGTGGCTGATGGAGCTGCTGTTGGACATTTCTGCACTGTGGCCATGGAGTCCTGTTGAAGGAGGACACAGTTATAATTCAGGGGAGACGTTGCTGAGCAATGTCCGAGCCCTTTCTCCCAGCCCTGCCCCTGCTGGTCTGCACCACCCCATTTTCCTTTTGTCAAATCCGTTCCTTCAGCCTCATGCCTGGAGCTCTGCTGGGATCTGGCCCCGTTGCTGTGAGGAGCAGGGACCCTGTCTATGGACACTGAGGGGTCAGCTCTGCTCTGCAGCAGTGGGGTCATGGGAACAGGGACAGGGGCCAGTTCTGAGGCTGGATTTCATCAGGCCAATCTGCTCCTGAGGCAGAGGAGCTTTGCAGCATCTCCTGTCCCAGGGCTAAGGAACAGTGATGGCCAAAGGCAGTTTGAGAGGGATTCCTGCTGTGCCCAGGGAGATCAGAGAGAACTGTGCAATGCAAGAGCTGTAACTCAGTGAAGGGTGAGGGGAACTGCTCTGTCACTCCATCTGTCCCCAGCTGCCCTTTCTGAGATCCAGGGCAGTCACTGTGTTCCCCTGAAATCAGCCTGACACAGCTGAGAGCAGAGGGACAGCAGAGCAACCTGGCTCAGCCCTTCTCACAGTCTCAGGCCCACTCCTGGCCAAGGACACTCCTGTCCCCCAGTGTCCCCTGGAGGCAGCTCAAAGCTTGGATGGCATCCTGAGGACACACCAAGGGTCCTGTCCATGGCACTGCTTGAGGAGAGTCAGCTCATTCCCAGCCTCCCAGCCTGCCCTGGCCTGAGCTCCCCGGGGCACAGGGAGCTGGGACACCCCATTGCTGTGCTCAGCCTGCACAGGAGGAGCCCAAGGGCTGGGCCTGAGCCTGCAGCTGGAGCTGCCATTGCCAGAGAGCCCTTCAGCAATGCCAGGAGCACCTGGGCAAGGCAAGGAGAGAGAGAGCTGGCCCTGAGGAAAATCCTTTCCCTGTCCATCCCTGCCCAGCCCCTCCCAGGCAGCACCAGGGCAGGACAGTGGCCCTCAGGTCCTGGTCAGCAGGGAATGGGCACATGGCAGGAGAGATTCCCTTCATGTCTGGTGCTGCTCTGCCAGCCCAGGAGGGGACTGAGGGCCCTGAGCCCCCGGGCTGAGGGCTGAGCTGGCTGGGAGGGGACACCAGAGCTGTGCTGCTCAGGGCAGTGTCTGCCCTGCAGGGCAGGGCTGGCAGGTGTCACATCTGCCCTGCAGCAGGGCTTCCCTCAGCACTGCCTCCCTCCCTCCCTGCCCATGGCTCTGCAGCTTGAGCTGTCCCAGCCCGAGCTGTTCCTGTGGCCCCGAGCTCCTTCCCTGCCAGAGCTGCCAGAGCCCAGCCCAGCCCCTGGGCCAGCTCTGCCCTGCAGCTGCTCGGGGGTGCAGGGATTAAAGAACAGTTCCCCCAAGCCTGGGCACCATGGAAAGGTGATGCTGGGTGGATCTGGAGGCTGGGGAGGTGGAGGCACCTGCTGAGGCTCCCAGGAAATCTCAGAGTGATGGTTCAAGAGCCTCAGCCCCTGCTCTACCCTGCACAGCTGAGTTTCCATTCCCACCAAGCTGAACTTGGGAAAAGTGGGAGCACAGATTCAGGAAAGCAGAGACTCAAGCAAAAAATTCCTGCTCTGAATGAACTCATGAAAAGTCCCCTCAGAAATGACCTGGGAATGAGCTGGAGCTGTGAGCAGCCGTGGCACACACAGCACCCTCTGCACAGCAGCAGGACCTGCCTTGCAGGAGTCACTCTTTGCAGCCACAGCTCCCATCCACAGTCCATGGAGAGCTCCCAAGCAGGCTGAGAGCTGCCCATGCTGGCTCCAGGAGATCCCTCCAGGAGCACAGGGGACATTGCCCTGCACCCACACACTCACCATGTCCAGGAATGTGAAGATGTTTCCCCAAGTGCAGTCTCAGCTCAATGTCTTCCCAGTCCTGATTGCCTTGAGCCTGTCTGTGCCTGGCTCCTGTGCCCTCAGTGCCTGCAGGCAGTGCCCTCAGCCCTGCTGGGCTGGCAGAGGAGCTGCTCCTCAGCAGAAATGTCTTTTTGAAGCTTCTCTTGGTTTACCTTGGGAGCTGCCTCTGTGTCAGGAGCCTGGCCCAGCTCAGCAGCACAGACACAGCACAAGGACGTTAATGAATCTCTTGGGGCTTTGGTGCTGTTTACATCATAATCATTCCCTGAGAGAGTGTTCAAAAAACTTCTGGAGAACTCTAAATTATATTTAAACTCAAAAGTTTCTTTAACTTTTTATGGGTCCCACTGAGAGACACAACTCACATGAAAGTGTCCCCAGGTTCCAGTTAGAGCAGAACACTGGAGACAGTGATGACAGGTGGGGACAAACAAAGGAAAGTTGTCTCTGGTGCTGAGCACACCTGGATGTGTTTCAGGAATGCAAAGGGCCAAGGGCTGAGCCCCAGCCCCTGGCAAGGCAGATCCTGTCCCTCCCTCATTGCTCAGGGCTCTTCCCGGGCCACTGGGCTCTGGCCATGTGCAATGCCAAGGGCAGCACCATGGGGCGGCCCCTGCCAGGCTGCTGAGCAGGGACAAGGAGGCAATGAGGCCCCAGCACAGCAAGGCTCACTTGTCCCCTGCTGGCCTCAGGCCCAGGGCCAGCCTGCATGGCCCAAGTGCTGCAGGAGTTGGCTGTGTCAGGGCCTTTCAGCTGCTGCCCATCCCTGTGCCCTCTGCAGCCCAGGCTGTCCTACGGTGTCCATGCCCTGCGCCTCTGTCCCTGCAGGCTGTCGTCATCCCCCGGCTGCCCCACCTCGCTGGCCCCTTCCTTTGCTGACAGCTCTGCCTCCTGCCTGCCTCTGCCTGCACACACAGAGCCTTGGGCTGCTCCAGACTCCTGCTGGGGGATGTGTTGCACCACAGGCCTGCCCTGCGAGAGAAATTCCTTTATCCTTTTGTCAACTCTGGATCACCCAAGCTGCACTTGGCATTATTTCTTTCTTTCTCTGGCTGTTTTCCTCTATGTCAAAGGTATCCACCGTCTCTGAAACTGATCTTCAATCCCTCCCAGGGCTCTCCTCTGCTGTATTCACTCTCCACTCCACTCAGCACAGAGCTCCTTTGCCCCTATACTGTGGTCAAGTGCTTGAGTCCATGGGCACCTGGACAAGAGGTACAGTTCTTTTCTGTGGGAAGGAAACCGCAGAACCCCAGAAGTGAAAGATGAAAGGCATTCACCAGATGCCAAGGTCAGCCAGACCTGTTTGTCTTGGCTGTGTTTTTCTGGGAGCAATCCTTTGATAAATGGAATTTTTGAGGCCAAATTCTAATTTTTGCCATGGACACCTGGAAGAGAAGGTTAATTCTTTTCCATAGGAAGGAAAGCACAGCCCCTGTGTTTCAATGCAGCTGAGAGTGGCCCTCAGGAAGCCAAGGGAAGTTATACTTGTCAGTCCAGGCAGATTTTGTCAGAGCTATACTTAGAATTTTGGAGATGAATTCCCAATTTTGGCCTTGTATGCCTGGACTTGAAAGATTTTTTTCCATGGGAAGAAAAGCACAGCCCCAAAGTGTTTCAAAGGCAGATGAGAGGTGGCCCCCAAGAGGCCAAGTCCAGCCAAAGCTGTCTGTCCTGGCAAGTTTCATATGGGACCAATCCTTGGACAAGGGTCTGCACAAGGCTGAACTCCTGAACTTCGGGGGGGAATGCCAGGTTCAAGGGGGGATATGGAGCAGGATGTTCAGGAAGGCTTTACCTTCCTAGTGCCTCAGTCAGTGAGGAAAGGAAGAGGGCAACGTGCAGCTGAGATTTCAGGATAAAAGAAGGCTGTGCCCTCTGAAACCTCGAGAGAGAAAACCCCGTGGGCGTGTGCCCTGGTGAACTCTCTCCCTTTATTCGAATAAAGTTGAAGGACTCCTCTGTCTCTTTTTTGGACATAAACCTCTGACAGTGACAACATGGAATCTCATGGAACCAAGAGTCCACAGTTTCATGGCACAGTCTTATAGCATCAATTGTCACAATGGACATTTGCTTGCATGAGCCTTGGAAATGTCCCACTGGCACCTGGGTTCCATCAGGCCCTGCTCTCTTGAAAATGTACCTGTTGTTCCAGGACATTCCATTGCCTCACAATGGTCTCCTTGGTCCCATGAGGCCTCTCTGTGTCACAATGCAGCCTTGATTCCTTGAGACTCCTTTGTGTCACAATGGTCTCCTGTGTCCCATTATGCCCAGCTGTGTTACAATGGACACTTGGTTCCATGAGCAGTGGCAATGTCCCAGTGGCACCTGTGTTCCATGACACCCTGCTGTGTTACACCTGACAGTTTGTTCCATGAGATTCCATGGAGTCCCAAGGGTCACTTGGGTTCCATGAGGCCTCTCTGTTCTGACAATTGACACTTGGCTCCATCAGATTCCATTGCCCCACAATGTTCTCCTGGGTTCCAAGAGGCCCTGCTGTGTCTCATGGCCCCTTGTTTCCATGAGCCATGGCATGGTCCCACTTGCCCTGGGTTCCATGAGGCCATGCCATGTTCACAATTGATATTTGCTTCCATGAGATTCCATTGTGTCACCATGGTCCCCATGTTTCCATGAGGCTCTGCTGTGTCACAATGGACACTGGATTCCACAAGAGCTGGCAATGTCCAAGTGGCACCTGGCTTCTGTGAGGCCCCACTGTGTTTGCAGCTGACACTTGTGTTCCCCAGACTGCCTTGTGTCCCAGTGCTCTCCTGGGTGCCCTGAGTCCCTGCTGTGTCACAATGGACACTTGCTTCCATGACATCCCATTCTTAATTACAATGCCTTATGTTAGCTTTTTAGTCAATCAAATACTTCAACAAAGTTTGCTAGCATCCTTTTTCACCAATCATTAATTGCTTTGCTTCCCATGGCTTTGCTGCAATGCATAATTTATCAACCAATCCTATAACACTTCACAAACCTACATTGATATATCTTATACTTCCAATTAACTTTATAACAGGTTCTATTGCTAAGCTTTACAATCGTTTACTATCTTACTTAACATACTGCTTTGCTTACGTAAGGCATATTTCTGTTTGCTTAAAACGTATTTATATTTAAATTAAAAGCTCATATTCTTGTTTTCTATCTATTCTACTTTTAATGCTCAGATTGCCCAAGATTTCTCCAGGGTCTTGGGTCAAACCTTCGATCCTCTGTGAGCCTGTATGCACAAGGCCCTGAGAGCTCTCTGTGCCTGCATTTCCCACACCACCTGTCATCTCTGCCTCCAATTTCTTGCTCACACTGGAACCTGGGGACACTTTCTCTGTTGCAGCCCTCAGCAAGACCCATGAATGGTATCAGAAAATTTGGAGTTCGATTATGACTGAATTCTTGAGAAGTTTCCTAGAAAGCAACGGTTCTGCCATGATTTCCCTCTGGTCTAGTCCAGATTATTCGGACGTTTTTCAACTCCAGTTATGGAGAAATATGACAAAGATATTCTTAGAAATATCTATTCCTATTTTCAAGACTGTATTTTATTAATGTTCTCTTTAGAGCAGAGGTGATTGCAGCATTCTGTGATAGATATTTGTGAGAAATGGATTTGTAAAGGATTCTCAAAGCCTGAATGAAAGCTCACACAGTCTTGTACATCTGGATGCAAACTCTGAGATAAGGTGTGCTGACTCAGAGAGGCCCTGGAATAGAGAAGACATTGCTGAGAGAGAGATTGAACGAGAAACAAGTTTCAAACAATGGACTTGCAAAAAGATCAGATATTTTTGAGAATTAGAACTGTGAAAAATGCATTGTGGTAAGACTACGTAGAGCAAATATTTGGTGGTGTTAGAAGTATTAGCACCATTGTGTGGCAAAAACTAATAGGCTGAAAAACATGTATAAAATATTGTAACCAGGAAACAAGTTGGCTTCTGATAGAATGGCATTGAGATTTATATCTTGTATATTTCACCCTTCAAGGAGTCTGATAATGGAATAAAATCTTTTTAAAACCCCTCTCAGTTGCCCCATCTCTGTAGAGCTGGGATTTTCCAACAATGCGGAATCCCTGAACATCAGTCACTGAGAGGGAGCTGAAAGAAAACTTCTCAAGCACTCAAAGACATATTCAAACTCCAAAGCTTATTGAAGTTTTAATGGATTCTACTGAGGGATATGACTCGGAAAATGTCCCCAGGTTGCTGTTAGTGCAGAACAATGGACGCACTGATGACAGGTGGGGACAAACAAGGGAAAGGTGTCTCTGATGCTGAGCAAACCTGGATGTGTTTCAGGAATGCAAAGGGCCAAGGGCTGAGCCCCAGCCCCTGGCAAGGCAGATCCTGTCCCTCCCTCATTGCTCAGGGCTCTTCCCGGGCCACTGGGCTCTGGGCATGTGCAATGCCAAGGGCAGCACCATGGGGCGGCCCCTGCCAGGCTGCTGAGCAGGGACAAGGAGGCAATGAGGCCCCAGCACAGCAAGGCTCACTTGTCCCCTGCTGGCCTCAGGCCCAGGGCCAGCCTGCGTGGCCCAAGTGCTGCAGGAGTTGGCTGTGTCAGGGCCTTTCAGCTGCTGCCCATCCCTGTGCCCTCTGCAGCCCAGGCTGTCCTACGGTGTCCATGCCCTGCGCCTCTGTCCCTGCAGGCTGTCGTCATCCCCCGGCTGCCCCACCTCGCTGGCCCCTTCCTTTGCTGACAGCTCTGCCTCCTGCCTGCCTCTGCCTGGACACACAAAGCCTTGGCCTTGATGTCAAAAGGTTTCAATCAATTTCTACTGTGTCTTTGAACTTTCAGCAGAGAAACGAGGTATTGAGGGACTGTTTTCCTGGCAGGGATGGTTGCAAAAGAAGAAGACATCTGTCTCAAGGGTGCAGAGACAGAAAAAGCAAGGACTGAACCTGGGAACTTGGGGTGGGTTTTATGGAAATGAGTAAATTGTAATAACATGTAGCAATTGCATATGAGCAACATACTTTTGGCATCACATGTCTATGTAAGGTTTGGTGTTTTCCCCTGCTGGACCTCAGGCCTGAATAAATGATGACCTCTTTAAGACCAGATTAGTGTTAAGGAGTCTTATTGCTATATTTTGGAGATTTGTTGGCTGTGTGGCCTCACAGACCCAAGGAGTCAATTGTGACACCTCATCCCAATCTTAGACATGGACACTCGGAGGAGAAGGACAGTTCTTTTCCATAGGAAGGAAAGCACAGAGCCTGCATGTTTGGAAAGCGGGTGCGAGGCAGCCCCCAAAAGGCCTGGGGCAGCCAGACCTGTCTGTCCTGGCAGCTTTCACTTGGGAGCAATCCTTGGATGTCAAGTGTTTTGGAGATGGAATCCAAATTTCGGCCATGGGTGCCTGGTCAGATGGATGCTTTTTTCCATAGGAAAGAAAAGCTCGAAGCCCAAGTGTTTTGGAAGAAGATGAGAGATGACCTCCCATGGGCCAAGCCAGCCAGACCTGTATCTCCT
This sequence comes from Sturnus vulgaris, assembly GCF_052056855.1. Lineage (NCBI taxonomy): Eukaryota > Metazoa > Chordata > Aves > Passeriformes > Sturnidae > Sturnus > Sturnus vulgaris. Next base: position 2,682,772 of record NW_028276072.1, on the reverse strand, counting down.
GACACCTTTCTTCTGGTGACTATCCTTGGACACAGGGATTATTGGAGGTGAAATCTCAACTTTGGTTGTGGGTGCCTGGAATGGAAGAAGATTTCTTTTCATTAGGAAAGCAAAGAGCCTCAGTGTTTCAAAAGGCAGATGAGTGCTGGCTCTCAGGAAGCCAAGGCCAGCCAGTCATGACAGCTTTTTGTCTGCGAGCTCTCCTTGGGTAAAGGGAATTCTGGAAGCAGATTCCCAACTTTGTTCATGTATGCCTGGATGTGAAAGGTGCTTTTTTCCCATAGGAAATGAATCACATGTCCATGTAAGGTTGGGAGTTATCCCATGTTGGACTTCAAGCCTGAATAAATGATGTCCTCTTTAATACCTAATTAGTGTTAAGGAGTCCTATTCTGATATTTTGCAGATTTGGCAACAGTGGGGCCTCAGAACCGAGGAGTCAACTGTGACAGCTTGGAACCTCATGGAACCAAGGGGCCATTGTGATGCAGGAGAATCTCATGGAAGCAGAGACACCTTTGTGAGACTGTGGAACTTCATAGAAACAAAGGAGCCATTCTGATACTGCCACCCCTCATGGAACCAAGAGTCCATTGTGACATCACAGGGCTTCATGAAGCAGAATCACAGAATGAACAAGGTTGGAAAAGATCTTTGAAATCATCAAGTCCAACCTATGACCTAACATCACCTCAAAAACTAAACCATGGTTCTGTGTGCCACGTCCAGACTTTTTTTTAATGCTACCAGGGATGGTGACTCCATCACCTCCCTGGGCAGAAGATTCCAGTGCCCAATCACTCTTGCAGTGAAGAATTTTTTCCTGATGTCAAACCTATACACCCCTGGCTCATCTTCAGACTGTGTCCTCTCATTCTGTCAGGTGTTGCCTGGGAGAGGAAACGGACCCCCACCTGACTGCAACCTCTGTTCAGGTGGTTGTAGAGAGTCTCCCTGTAGACCATTGTAGCCATTGGGGCCATTGTAGCACGGCAGGGCCTCATGGAATCAAGGGGAGCACAGTGACAGTGTGGGGCTCCATGGGACAAAGGGGCCATTCTGACACTGTGGAACTAAGGAGATCATTGTTACACTACAGGGTGTCATGGAACCAAGGAGGCCATGAGGACACTTTGAGGCCACATGGAACCAAAGGACCATTGTGGCACTGCAGGGCCTCATGGAAACAAGGGCACAAGAGTGACACTGTGAGCTCCAAGGGACCGAGGGGCCATTCTGACACTGCAGAACCAAGGAGACCATTGTGATACTATGAGGCATCATAGAGCCAAGAGTCCTTTGTGACAGAGCAGGGCCTCATGAAACAATGGAGTCCATTTTTACAATTTGAGGCTTTGTGAAACAAAAGGGCCATTGTGGCATTTCAGGGCCTTATGAAATCAAGGGGCCATTGTGACACTGCAGGGCCTCATGGAATCATGGAGTCCATTGTGACACTACAAGACCTCACTGAAGCAAGGAATCGTTGTGACACTATGGAGTCCTGGCAGGCCAAGGGGCAATTGTCACAATGTGTGGCATCATTGAACAAAGGAGTCCATTGTGACATTACAGGGCCCCATGGAACTAAGGATTCATGGAACAGTGCTGGACCCCATGGAAACAAAGGTCCATTGTGACACTGTGGGGCCTCATGGAATCCTGGAGGCCATGATGACACTTTGAGGCCTTGTTAAATCAAGGAGCTCTGCAGGACCTTGTGGAACCAAGAAGACCCTTCTGCCATTGTGAATCTCCACAGAACCAAGGGTCCATTGGGATACTGTGGTGTGGGAAATGCAGGCACAGAGAGCTCTCAGGGCCTTGGGCATACAGGCTCAGAGATAGAGATGGATCCAAGGTTTGAGCTAAGACCTTGGAGAAGGCTTAGAGAATTAGAGCATTAAAGTGAAACAGACATAAAACAAGAATATAAGTTTGTAGTTTAAGTAAAAATATATTTCAAGAAAACAGAAATATGGATTATGTAAGCAAAGCAGTATGTTAAGTAAGATAGTAAAAGATTTTAAAGTTTAGCAAAAATAATTTGTTATAAAGTTAATTAGATGTTAAGATGTATCAATGTAGGTTTGTGCAGTGTGATATGATATACTGAAAAATGATGCATTGCACCAAAGTCATGGGAAGCAAAGCAATTAATGATTGGTGTAAAAAGACACAGCAAAGTTCATACAAGTTTTTGATTGGCTAAAAAACTAATATAAGGCATTTGTAACTAAGAATGAGGAAGTTTCTGATATTATGGCACTGGATGTAACATTTTTAATGTCTCACCCTTCTATGAGACTGATGAAATAAAGCAATAAACCATTTTTGACAATGTCTCTCAGTTATTCCATCTCTTGTAATATTAAACTCCCAATAGAGATCTTTTGGACATCAGGTCTACCCTTTGAAATCAATGGCAATGTAGGAATAGCAAGTCGACCTATTTTAAAAAATCAAAGGGGATTTAGGAACATCAGGTCTACCTTTTGAAATCAATAGGGTGTGTTGGTTTGAAAGTAAAACCATTACGAGACTCCAAGTCAGCAATACAATTTAATAGGAGAAAAGAGAAAAAATAAAATACATGCAATAATATAAAAGAAACAACCACCGACACAGTCAGAAATACAACCTAACACCCTGTCAGTCAGGGTGTTGGTAGCAGTCCGTATAAATGGTGGCTGCAGTCCTCCTGGATGACGGATGTGGTTCTGTTGAAGCAGTGATCCTGTAGAAGGTGCAGTTTTCCTCTGAAAATCCAGCGATGATGTGGAAATGGTCCGACTTTCCTCTGGGATCCAGTGGAAAGGTCTGCCCTCGGGTCCCAAACCCCAGTTTTTTATCTAGGTAGGAAAGGCTTGGCTCCTGCCCCTGGTTGGGGCATCTCCCAATGGGGTGATGTAATCTTATCAGTCACACAATAGGACTTAATGGCCCATTAACGGAATATATCTTCTGGAGGAAGGATGGGTTGTGAAAAGATAACGATGATCATCCCCCTGATCTTATCAGATGGCACATCAGCAGAGGATATCTCCCACAGAGATAAGGATCACCACCCCTCCCACATTTTAACAGAGGGTGATAGAATACACATTTTTGCATTGTACCCCAGGACAACAAGATAAATCAGTTCTCTCTGTATTGTCTTCAATATAGTATATTTGTTTTGAATACACTTCTGAAATCTATCTAATTAACCACAAAAGAATTGAAAACTTAAATATTCCCAGGGACTTTTCTTGTTTGGGTGTTTCGAACAAATATTTATGAATTTTTCTTACTGAATTCCTGAACTGAAGAGCTCAAGAAAGAAGAGTTAAATTTTAAGTTATTCAAAACTTGCAAGAGGACAGAAACAGAAGAAATAGAAGACACAGAGTGAAAGACAAAAAAACTATGGAGAAGCACACACACATCTACCAACTCCTAGATTCCAGCAGTGTTGAGACAAAAATTCCAAGAGGAGGTAGAGTCAAGATGTGTCCTTGCCTTGTGTTCAGCCTTAAATATATCCTTTGTCTTCTTGGGCCCTTCCCCCAGGTGGGACTTTCAGTCATTTGGTCACTCAGGAGCTGGGCTGGGGCTCAGGGGTGGGTGTGGAGCATTGCCTTTGGTGTGCCAGGGACTGGCAGACACTGCTGGGCTGGGATAGAGGCTCGGGGGGGGGATTGGGGTTACAGGGCAGTGCAGTGCTGGGGTTACAGGGCAGGGCAAGGCTGCACCTGCCCCTTCCTCCCCCACACATGGAATATTTTGAGCCAGCAATCTCCTCCAGTCTCTCACAATATGCAGTGTTGGAGGTGGAATCCCAATTCTGGCCATGGGCTGCTGGCCAAGAAGGACAGTTCTTTTTCATAGGAAGGAAAGCGCAGAGCCTCAGTGTTTGGAAGGCCGGTGAGAGCCTCACTAGGCCAAGGCCAGCCAGGCTAATCAGTAATGGCAGATTTTGTCTGGGAATAGTCTATGGATATAGGGAATTTTGGAGGTGGAATCCTAATCTCATCCATGGGCACCTGGTGAAGCAGTACAGTTCTTTCCCATAGGAAGGAACACACGGAGCCTTCCCCAGGGTTTTGGGGACAGATGAGAGAAGACCCTGGTGAAACCACTGCCAGCCAGACTTTTCTGGCAATATTCCTATGGGAACAATCCTTGGATATAAGGAAATTTGGCAGTGAAATTCCAATTCTGTCCATGGATGCCTGGAGGAGAAAGGCAGTTCTTTTCCATAGGAATGAAAGCAGGGAGCCCCAGTGTTTCAGTAGCAGATGAGAAGAGACCCTCAACATGCCAAGGTCAGCTGGACCAGTCAGGTGGCTCCCTGGAGGCCAAACCAGCCAGAGCTGTTCTGTGTTCCCTTGGTTTTATGGGGCCCTGCAGTGGCACAATGGTCCCATGGATTCCATGGGGTCCAGCAGTGTCATGATCTCTGTGGTTCCACAGTCCCCACAGTGTCATGTAACTCCTCAGTTCCATGAGGCCCACAAAGTCACAATGAACCTTTGGACCACAAAGCTTGGCTTTGTGGTGTCACAATGCAAATGCTCCTTTGGCTCCACAGTGTCCCAATGGAGCACTGATTATAGGACAGTTCTGTGTCACCCTGGAGCTTTGGTTCCATGCAGCCCTGCAGTGTCACAATGAACCCTTGGGTCAATGGGGTTCCACAATGTCAAAATTGCCCCAAGGTTCCATGAAGCCCTGCAGTGTCACAATGGTCTCCTTTGGCTCCACAGTGTCACAATGGACCACTGATGACATGAGGCTCTCAGTGTCACAATGGATCTTTAATTCTCTGCAGCCCTGCAGTGTCACAAAGGTTTCTTGGTTTCATGAAGCCCCACAATATCACAATGGTCATCCTGCTTCTCTGGGGACCATCAGGGTCACAATGTTCTTTCCATGGTTCCATGAGACCTCACAGTGTCTTAGTGCTTTGCTTATTCCACAGGGCCTTGTAGTGTCACAATGGTCTCCATGATTCCATGAGTCCCCTCAGTGTCACAATGGTCTCTTTGGTTCCTTGACACCCCAAAGCACCATAATGGTCTCCACGGTTCCACGAGGTCCCACGGTGTCACAATGGACCCTTGGTTTGATGAAGTCTCAGTTTCCCAATGATCCCTACATTCCATGGAGCCACACAGTGTCAGTACAGTCCCCTTGGTTCCATCAGGCCCTGCAGGGTCACAGCGTTCCCTGCACACCCTGAGGCCCCACTTCACCCAGCCCAGGCCACTGCCTTGGTTCCAGCCATTCCCAGTATAATCCCAGTGACTCCCAGTCTCTCTCAGTATGTCCCAGTTGACCCCAGCATGCTCCCTGTCACTCCCACTTCTTCCCAGTTGGCTCTAGCATGATTCCAGTTGCCCACAGCCACTCCAGTTCACTCTCAGTGCAGCTCCAGTTGCTCCCAATATATCCCAGTTGCCCCCAACATGGTCCAAACTGCCCTCAGCATGCTCCTGGTCACTCCCAGTATGGTCCAAGTCCTCCTCAGTGTCATCCCAGTTGCACCCAGCTGCTCCTAGTGTAGTCCCAGTTATGGCCAGTATGATCTCAGTGGCCCCCAGTAGAGACACAGTCACTCCCAGTTGCTCCCAGTGGCCCCCAACATGATCCCAGTTGCACCGAGTGTTGTCCCTGCCAGTATTCTTCCAGACACTCCCAGTATATCCCAGTTGCCCACAGCATGCTCATTCTCAGTCATTCCAGAGTCCCCAGTATGGTTCCAGTTACCCCCAGGATGATCTCACTCATTCCCAGTATATCCCAATTACCTTCAGCACACATCTGTCATTCCCAGTTGTTCCCAGTAGCCCTCAGTGTGGTCCCAGTCACTCCCAGTATTTCCATGTCCATGCTCCAAGTGCTGCTCCCAGCCCTGATCCATGGGGATGGGAATGTCTGGCTCCCTTTCCAGGGCAGGGTCACACCTGAGCCAGGTGTGTAGGGCAGGACCTTGCCCTGAGCCCAAGCACTGTCCCACCTGCAGGATCTGCTTCCCCTTGGCCTCTTCCTCCTGCAGCCCCAAGCCCAGCTCGGTGCTGAACAAAGGGGCTGGGCTGGGGTCAGCCCCCTCTGCCCCATCCCCAAATTCCGTCCTGGTGGAGCAGAACCTGGGGCAGGAGCCCTGTGGGGAGGGAAAAGGGGGTGACACCAGGATGGGAGGATCACACATGCTCTGGAGGGACACACACGGCCCCTGGGGACCCCTCTTCACCTTCTTCCACAGCACCAGGAGGATGAATCCAAACATGGAGACCCTAAACCCTGGCAGCACCTTTGGTGCAGGCTCTGGTGGCAGTTCCTTATATCCAGGGATTACTCCCATAGGAATATTGCCAGGACAAGAATGTCTGACAGTGGTTTCACAAGGGTCACCTCTCTTCTGTCCCCACTTAGTGAGGAAGGCTCCGTACTTTCCTTCCTATGGGAAAGAACTGCCCTGCTTCCACAGGCACCCATGGCCAAGACTGAGATTCCACCTCCAAAATTCTCTATTACCCAAAGACTGCTCCCAGACAGAATCTGCCATTACTGGCAAGTCTGGCTGGCCATAGCCTAGTGAGGCTCTCACCCGCCTTCCAAACACTGAGGCTCTGTGCTTTCCTACAAAAAAGAACTGTCCTTCTCAGCCAGGTGCCCATGGCCAGAATTGGGATTCCACTTCAACATTCCTGTTGTGAGAGACTGGAGCAGATTGTTGGCTCAAAATATTTCGTAGCTCTGGGAGATAGGGGCAGGTGCAGCCTTGCCCTGCCCTGTAACCCCAATCCCCCCCCCGAGCCTCTATCCCAGCCCAGCAGTGTCTGCCAGTCCCTGGCACACCAAAGGCAATGCTCCACACCCACCCCTGGAGCCTCAGCCCAGCTCCTGAGGGACCAAATGACTGAAAGTCCCACCTGGGGGAAGGGCCCAGGAAGACCAAGGATGTATCTAAGGCTGACCACGAGACAAGTACACGTCTTGACTCTACCTCCTCTTGGAATTTCTGTCTGAACACTGCTGGAATCCAGGAGTTGGTAGCTGTTTGTGTGCTTCTCTGTATCTTATATGTCCTTCCCTTCTTCTGTGTCTTCTTCTATTTCTGGCCTCTCGCAAATTTTGATTGATTTAAAATTGAGCAGGCTTAGAGAAGTACAATGGGCCAAGTTAATGCTTTGAGAAGCCTTTTTTGTTGATTAAATGTCGTATTAAATATTTTGCCAAAATTTCTCAGATTTTCTGAAGTTGTCAGTAAAGTCTGTTTTGTTGTTTTGAGCTCCTGAGAATCTCTTGTTGGTTTTTCTCCAGTACATCCAACTCAGTGAACACAAATAATTTTAATTCCTTTTAAATGTCTCGCTGTGAGCATTATTTGGGGGATGGGAGCCAGGGCTTGTGTGTCCTGCTTGGCACAGCCCAGGCAGGGCTTTCACAGCCACATTCCACATTCCATTTCCACCTGGACCCTCTGGTGCCTCTGAGTTCTGCTTCCTCAGCCCCAGGGACACTCTCCTTGTCTGCCCATTCCCCCACGGTCTCTGGGCAGGGATGGCCCCAGTGGGGGCTGCTGACATCCTCAGCAACTCCGAGGCTGCTGCTGAATTTGACTTCTCCAGAGGCTTGTTCAGCCTTCAGCTCTTGAGTTCAGGGATTCAGTGCCCCAGGGCTCATTAACATACAGAACACCTTAAAAAGCCAAGCCTTGGGAAATAATTTGATGTAAGTTTTCAAATCTTTTGTGGTTAATTAGGAAGATTTCAAAAGTATTCAAACTGAATATGTTCTATTTACAAAGACAATGAGAAAATATTTTTGGTTCTGTTTAGTTTTTCTTTTTACTGTTAATAAACTGATATGTGCAATCTCCAATTGTCACCTAATCCTAGTACCTCCTCATGCAGTTTTAATTGATAAGAAAATCGAGACTCTTTATGATTGACAATCAATCACACTCTGTCACTACCCCCACCTCAACAATTCACCCATCCAACCCCTGGCACTCAGAGCAGCCTTGTGCAAATCTGAGCTCCCTCCACTCCAGGCTGTGCCTGCAGCTTTCAGCTCCTTGGCACCAACTCCCACCTGCTTTCCTTGGAGAAGGAGCTGCCTGAGACACAGAGGGATGTTCATTTATTGTCAGCAAACAAAACCAAGGGAAGGCACAGCTCTATAAAATACAAAAGTCATTCTTCTCCCTGTCTCTGTCCTGCACCTGATCCCCACAGCCTTTCCCGATTTTGTCATCCCTGCATTGCCAGGGACTTTGTGGGACAAGGCAGCTCTGCTGTGGGTATGAAGGGAGGTGCAAGTGCCACCACTGCAGTGGGAACCACAGCTCATCAGGTTTGTGTCCTTTGGGCTCAGAGACTGGGGAGACTCAGAGGCACAGAAAGGTTTCTCGCCAACAGACAAAAGTTGAACATGATGCAGTTTAATAACCATCACAACTCCTCCCTCACTCTCTGGGATGTCCCAGCAGCATCTGACATGTCCACCATCCCCAGAGGACTTCTGTACAGGAACAGTCTTAGACAAAGGCATAAGAAAAGGGAATTCTGTGATAGATATAATCACAATTAAGACGTTGACTAATGTGATATTTACTTAAACTTCTGAAAGACTGAGCAACTGCCTGCAGCTCAAAGCATGAAAGCAGTCAGTTGAGAGGCACTTGAATGACCAGAGAGAATCTGGAGGAGGAAATCTGGGAGCAATGGAAAGGACATAGATCCAGCTGGTCTAGTGAAGAGATGTCCTTAGACATGGCCATTTAAACAGGAGAGATGGAAACACCTGAAGGAAGAGGAAGAGGAGATAATAGACTGAATATTGGTGACACAAGTAGACAGGAAGATCAGGATTTCTTTTCCTGCTATCAGCAGAAGAAACCAGTAGGTCCAGAAAACTCCGGTTCCTGGTGGGAAAAAATTTGCCATTTGCTAAAAGTACTCAAATGACCCAGATAATCAGAATGTGCTTGTATATTATGACATGTGCAAGTATTAAAACCAGTGCCCCTTTCCAGGCAGCCATCACTTATGTGCCCATAGATAGGCAGTGCCCCTTGTAGGGCCCCAGTGCCCTGAGGGGCTGAGCTGGGATTGGATGTCTCAGAGAGCAGCTGAGGAACAGCAGAGCACCTTGCAAGCTGATGTGTCTGCTGGAATTCAATCCCCTCCCCACCCCACAGCAGCCCTGCATTTCCCTCCTCCAGCCTTGCTCTCCAGCACAGCCATGGAGGCTCTTTGGGCTCTTGGCTTTTCCTGCAGCCACCAAGGCCAGCTGAGCTCTGCCCTTGCCACAGCCAGCCCTGCCCAGCACAGGCCATGCTCAGCAATTCCTTGTGTGTGCCTGGCCTTGCTGTCAGCCCTGGCAGAGGCTCTGTGGCCCCTTTGTGCCTCGCTGCCCCAGCCATGGTGGCCCAGCCCAGGAGAGGAGTGTGATAAATGTGATTCGTGCTAATTAAATTGCAACTATATTAACAAAATTGTATTTAGATCAATAGAAGACAATTGTTACAGAGTGAGGGGGAAGAGGGGTGAGACAGGGCAAAGGACATCTTCCAGATGTGGGGAGTCGAACAAGGAGGTTGGAAGAAAGTCAAACAAGAATAGTAGAAGGACGTAGGTCTGACAAGCAGCATCTAGAAATAGAAAGTTTCAACCTTGAAATGGGCCAAAATGGGATGATTCCAAGCATGGGACTCAATTAAAGTCTTGTAATGGAAAACATCTGCTCAGTCACACAGTGCACCTGTGCTACCTGCAGGTCACACCTCGGTCACTGAGGAAGATGATGAACCTTCATCGGAAATAAGACCCTCAAAAGGATGAGAGACCCCCTAACCCATTAGTAGAGCATGCACTGTACACATTGTGATGTAGATTTTAGGAATAGAAACTAGGAGGAGTTTTCTAGAAACTTCTGTAGCCTACAGTATATAAGTGGGGTTGTTAGCCTGGATGCTTTGGTACGTGAGGAATGGGAGCCACTCCCCGTATCCCCGGTCAGAGGGGGAGCCCCTCCCTGGTCAGTTTTGCTTATGCTTTATATGAACCTCACTTATACTAAATTACTTACTGCCAAATTTTGTATCTTCTTAAATATATGCACTTTGATTGTTTCATCTCCAATACATTGTCATCTCTAATACTTTGAATGTATTCATTTTATTACTATTAAAAATCTACTATTAAATTTAATCTTGTTGCTTGATAAATTGGAAAAATAGAACATCATTCATAATAGCACCAACACTTGTCTTCTCTTTGTCCACACTTTTCATCACTCTCTCCAGTTGTCTGGTCTAACTGGAACCTGGGGACACTTTCTCAGTCGTGTCCCTCAGTGGGAACCATTAAAAGTTTAGGAAACTTTGGAGTTCAATTCTGACTGAATTCTTGAGAGGTTTCCTAACAAACCATGGCTCTGCCTTGATTTCCCTCTGGTCTAGATCAGCTCATGAGGAAGGTTTCCTATTCCAGTTATGGAGAAGTATTTTAAAGGGATTCTTAGAAATACACATTGTATTTTAAAGAATGTATTTTATTACTGTTCTGTTTAGAAGAGATGTGATTGCAGCATTTTGTGGTTGATATTGATGCAGGGTCTCTCCTCAGGAGGTCTGGCCTGCTCACAGAAGCTGTGCCTTGAGGTCTGACCCAGTGTGGACAACCTTGCTCCACATTCCCCATCCCCATCCTGTCTGTGCTCACCTGTGACCTGCTTTGCTTGGAGAAATGGCTGCACTCAGGCAAAGAGGGTTTTTTCCTTTTTTTTTAGTTTTGAAGCAATCTAAAACTCACATTTTTCCCCACTGCAAACAGACACACTCCTCAGGTGTGAGCCAGCCCAAGGTCCCACCAAGGAGGTTCAGCTCCGGGGATCGGTGCTTCGGGGGCGGTGCCTGCAGTCGGTGCCATCTTTCCTTTCTGCCTCTAACTCCCATCATGCCCCGCGGCCCCATAGAGCCCCATTGGAGCTGGGACTACAACACCCATCATGCCCCACGCTCCACAGAACCCCCTGGTAACCGCCCCCCATATGCCTGGAGGATCCCTAATTGCCCCCTCAGGGCCCATTGGAGACCCCCCAAAAATGTTCCCAGATACCTTGAATGCTCCCAACCCCATAGATGCCCCTACAGCTATTTCTGGGAATTCATCTCCTGCCATCTTCCATGAGCTCAGAGCACCTCATAACCCAGTCCCGAGTCGAAAACTCCTGCCATGCCCTGCACCATAAGAGCCCTGTTAGAACTCTGGAGGCTCACCCCAAGTTCTCCCAACCTCTATATGTTCCCCCCTGAGGATCTGAAGTCGCCACTCAGAGGCAAATGCGTTCCCCAAGTGCCTTCTCAGACCCTCAAACTCTCCGTAAGAACAACTTCCGGGACTACAGCTCCCATAATGCTCTATGGTTCCGGTAAAACGTCATTCTAACCATGACTTCATCTCCCATCGTGCCCCGCGCCCCACTGAGAGACACTGCAGCTGCGCCTACAACTCCCGTGATGCTCCACGGCCCCATTAAACCTTATTATACCCGCGCCTACAACTCCCATCACCCCCCGCGCCCCGGAGAGCCCCGTTAGAGCCCCCGAGTGCCCGTCCGGACCCCGAATGGCCCCAGATTCCCCTCCCTGACCTCCAAGGGCCTCCGTGAAACAGCCAGGTAACAGCCGAAGCCCAGACTTTCCCTCAGGATCTCTAAGTTCTCTGGTAGTGCCCACTCGATGCTCCCAAGTGTCCTCCCGTCCTCAACTTCCTTCTGAATTCTTTCCCCAGACCCAAAATTGCCGTGAATGTGCCCCAGAAATGTCTCCCTGGACCAGAAGTGCCCCCCTGGACCCGGTCGGAGAAAAAGATGATAATAAAGGTGACCAAATGACTTCAAATATTACAAATTATTGTAAAGAGGGAGAAATAAATAACCCGGAGAGTTTATTTAATTAATGAAGGGAATTGTGTTACTTAGAACCATTGGCCAGTAATTTTTTTGGTTGCTAATAATATATAGAGTTTTATTATAAATATAAAAATTTGGTTATAAAAATATAGAATAGTACTATTATAAATAAGAAAAATATAATTACATTTTAATATTTAAGAACATTTTTAATTTAAAGAGAAATTTCTTTTTTTTTTCTAATTTGGGCTGTCAGTCAAAGGTGGGCGATATCATGACACAATTATGATGGGGGTGAGGAGCAGGTTGTCCAAACAGGGCCAGCCAGCAAAGGGCTCATTCTTCTCTGTGCCCAGAGCTCCTAAGGAGACATTCAGCATCAAGATCACTCTGGAAATGCTTCTATCTGTCATGAATGTCGTTCTGTTTATACAATATATCAGACAACAAGGTTAAATTTTGCAGCATTTTTTTAAATAGCAACAATTGTATATAAATGAATACAATCAAAATATATTGGATACATATATCTGAATATATACAAAATTTGGCAGTTAGTAATTTAGTTAATTGAGGTTCCTATAAAGCATAAGCAAAACCAACTGGGGCTATGGGGAGGGGCTCGCCCTTCCTCACGTACTGAACAATCAAGGCCAAAATCCCACTTATATACTCTGTGCTAATACATATTAATAGAGAAGTTTCTAGAAAGCTCCTCCTAGTTTCTATTCCTAAAATCTATGTAACTGTGTGTACGGCACATACTCTACTAATGGGTTAGGGGGTCTCTCATCCTTTTGAGGTTCTTATTTCTGATGAAGGCTCATCATCTTCATCAATGACTGAGGTGTGACCTGCAGGTAGCACAGGCGCCCTGTGTAACTGAGCAGATGTTTTCCATAATAGGACTCTAATTGAATCCCATGCCTGGAATCATCCCATTTTGGCCCATTTCAAGGCTGATTCTTTCTATTTCTAGATGCTCCTTATCAGACCTACATCCTTTTACTATTCCCTTCCAACATCTGGAGGATTCCATCTACGTGATCTCACTCATTTCCTTTTTTTTTGGCTTTGTAACAATTATATTCTATTGATATGAGTGCAATTTTGCTAATATAGTTACAATTTAATTAGCACGAATCACATTTATCACATTCATACACATCTGTGAGACTTTCCTGTCAAATCATTATCCATCCCAACACCAGCACATCCCAAGTCCAGCAATTTGCATGCACAGAAAGCCAAAACTCGGCAATTCCCCGGTTCCAGCACCAGCACTGCTCAGATCTGGTGATTTGTGGGTGCCAGGACTGCAGATCCAGCAGATTGTTGACGCTGGCAGTGCCCAGGTCTGGCGTTTGCCAGCATCGGTGCCGCCCAGAGCCGTCAGTTTCCTGCTGCTGGGGCACTCGGGGGTTCTGGCTGAGCACGAAAGGTGAGCCTGTGCCGGGAGCTTTTCTTGGCTGGAGCAAAGGCTGGGCACGCAGAGACCTTCCTGGCCCTGTGCCCTGGGCCAGCAGGGATTGTGCTGCTGGAGCCCACCCTCAATTTCTTCTCTCTGGCAGCTTTAGGACATGGAGGAGCCAGAGCAGACCCTCAGCTTTCTGGATTCATCCAGAACAATCCTGTGTGTGAAGTAGCCTGGGAGCAGGGTTTACATGCCAGGGTGGGCAATTCAGAGCCCTTTTCTCCCCCACGGGCTGAGGGTGTGGCACTTGCCATTGGCAAGGGCCCTGCAGGTGCCAAAGGGGCCGTTTTCAATCTGCTGAGAACAGTCGGAACTGAGAGCCTGTCCTAAACCTGCTTTTCCTGCAAATGTCCTCAAGGAATCTTCTTTTTTTGCAGTCTCAGCCTCTGTGTGCATGCAGCTGTACCAAGTGAAGGATGGAATGGGTCTATTGGGGGGGATGTTCTCCTTCTCTAGTGGTTTTTAGTTTTGTTTTTGTTGTTGTTCTTGTTGGATTTGTTTGTTTTCTCGGATGGGTTTGATTATTGCAGTTTATAATTTTAAATTTTGTTTTAATTTTTTAATCATCTCCTCGTGGCAGCTGTGGGCAGAGCTCTGTAGCTGTGTGTGACACTTGTGTGTGGCACAGTGAAGGTGTCCAGGGGGGCCTTGCCCGAGCTGTGTGCAGAGGAATCCCCATCAGGCCAGGCTGGGGGTGCTCCGTGGCCGGTGCCTTGCGTTGACTGGAAGCTGCCATGGAGCGTCTCCAGGGATGGAAGGTTGGGGCTGCCAGGGCTGTGGTGTCACAGACAGGGGAACGCTGGGGCTGCCACAGCTGCCGTGTCCCAGAGAGGGGAATGTTGGGGTGCCCTGCTCCTGGCCCGGCCCCAACAGCTCTGCCAGCTCCTCTCAAGGACACAAAGGCTGAGCCAAAGGGTGAGAATTGCGGGAGGGGCTGAGCTGGGAGGGACCCGGTGGGATCATGGAGTCCAGGGCCCTGCCCTGCACAGACAGCCCAACAAGGCGAGGCTGTGCATCCCTGGGAGAGGTGTCCAAAGGCTCCTGGAGCTGTGTGAGCCTTGCAGCTGGGAGCATATTTTGGGGATCCTGGTCAGTGATGGAGGATCAAAGAAGGAAGGGTGGAAAGAAGGAAGGGTGGAAGGAAGGAAGGAAGGAAGGAAGGAAGGGTGGAAGGTTGGAAAGGGTAAGGAGGGAAGGAAGGAAGGAAGGAAGGAAGGAAGGAAGGAAGGAAGGAAGGAAGGAAGGAAGGAAGGAAGGAAGGAAGGAAGGAAGGAAGGAAGGAAGGAAGGAAGGAAGGAAGGAAGGAAGGAAGGAAGGAAGGAAGGAAGGAAGGAAGGAAGGAAGGAAGGAAGGAAGGGTGGAAGGAAGGAAGGAAGGAAGGAAGGAAGGAAGGAAGGAAGGAAGGAAGGAAGGAAGGAAGGAAGGAAGGAAGGAAGGAAGGAAGGAAGGAAGGAAGGAAGGAAGGGTTATGAATGTTATTCTATTTATCCAATTTATCAAACAACAAGATTAAATTTAGCAGCAAATTTCTGATAGTAATTTTTATAAATGTATACAATCAAAGTATTTGAGATGAATACAATCAAAGTATAGAATACATATATTTCAGGATGTGCAAAATTTAAGAGTAAGTAATTTAGTATAATTGAGGTTTGTATAAAGCATAAGCAAAACTGACCAGGGGTACGGGGAGGGGCTCGCCCTTCCTCTCGTACCAAAGCATCCAGGCTAACAATCCCACTTATATACTGTAGGCTACAGAAGTTTCTAGAAAAATCCTCCTAGTTTCTATTCCTAAAAATCTATGTCACAATGTTGTATGGTGCCCTAAGCTTGGGTTATATAACTAAGCATAAGTTCCCACTATAAAATTAAGTTCCATGCATGAAATCATCCCAATTTGACCCATTTCAAGGTCAAAACTTTTATTTCTAGATGCTGCTTCTACTATTCCCTTCCAACCTCCTTCTTCGACTCCCAACATCTGGGAGATGTCCTTTGCCCCGTCTCACCCATCTCCTCCCTCACTCTGTAACAATTGTCTTCTAATGATTTAAATACAGTATTGCTAATATAGTTACAATTTAATTAGCATGAATCACATTTATCACAATTCCCCCATTTCTCTTTTTGATCATATTGATTCGTGCTTTAAAAAGTTCTTGCTTGGTATTCTCTATGTTCCTTCATACTAGCCTCCAATTTTTCTAACATTTCTCATGCTGTGTTCAGCTTTTCACACTCCTTCTCAAATTTTATTAACATTTCTCGTGCCAGGGTATTCTCTTTGCATTCAGTCACCATTTTCTTGATCTCTCTCCCTTGAGTGTGAGTGGATCGTGCTTTTAGTACCATCAAGAAATTCACTTTCCTTTTTGCTGTTGATTCCAGATCAATGGGCATGGCTGTAAGTTGCATTCCTGGAATTAGTGAGTGGATTATTCTAATTAGACAAGGTATCATGCAAGGCAGAAACAATAGTCCTAAACCAGAACATAATAGCATGAATCCCAATTTTTTCCACCACACACCCCCAAAAAGATTATCCCACCAATCAGCTTTCAGAATAGAATTCCATTTTTGAACTGGTACATGTGCCACTCTTTTAATTTCATCAGCAAGTTTTGTGATGGCCTCCCCGTGATCATCTATTTCCACACAGCACTCAGATTCATTAAACCTCCCACAAACTCCTCCTTCTTCTGCCAGCAGATAATCTAGGGCAATTCTCTTTTGATATACAAATGTTCACATCTGTGAATGCTGTTTGGCCAACAACTTCAAAGCATCTGCCCTATGGTTTGAGACGACTTCCACTACTGCCTGGAGCCTTATCAGTCGATTTAATAGGCAAATTGGAGTTCTATATCCCCAAGATCCATCCTGAGCCCAAGTAGCAGGTTCATAATGTGCTATAATTCTTTCTGCAGGCAATTCTTCATCTTTCCATTTTTGGTTTCCTCCTGCCATTGGAAGGTTGAGGTTTAATTCTATTTTCTTTCTTTCTAAGGTTTCATAAAGTGGTGTTCCTAGTATATTGCCCTTAGACCTTGGTATGACAAAGAAGGAGGGTCATAGAACTCCTAGGTACAAGTTCCCTCCTACTTTCGGGGTAGTTCACTGTATGCCCACAAATCCAATATATTCCATCAGAGGCCTCCCTTTCATCTGTTTTCTGTGTTTTCTGGTTGTTCCCAATAAGATTTTAAGTCTTTTATAGATTTGTAGGGATTAGCTCCAGGACTGCTATGCCAGCACAAATCAGTTTGATGATTCCACTCACAATCCATTTCTTTCATTATTCCCCAATATCCAGTAGGACTCTTGGGTCGCCAGGTCTTTGTGTTATTGTCTGAATTTACTACTAAAGTAGATAGGCAAGGAGTATATCCCACCACTTCAGTGTATTTTCTCCCTTCCCGAGTTATACAAACTGTCCCAATGACTTGATGACTCAGGACCCAACCCTCAGGCTGCTTTAATGTCTTAGAAATTTGAGTATGATTCCATTTTAAAAATTGTTCTGGAGCTAAACCCTCACCTCTCCATGGCCATCTTTCAGCCATTCTAAGTCCTCCACAGACAAAACATTTAGATAACCCTAATTCGGTGGCAATTTCTTGCATCAGATCTACAAACAAATTTTTGTTTGAAGTTGGCAAATCCCAGTTGCTATAGTGCTGTTTTAATTGTTTATACAGCTCATCCAGTTCTTCTAACTCTTTCCTTTTGATTATTTCCCTATCCTTCATTGTTTCCAATTAGTTTTTTCTTTGGCCCTTTTCCTTTTTCATCCTTTTCAAAACACAAAAAATGTTCGTATCTAGGACAGAGTTGATTATCATTAGGGTAAGGAGCTCGTCCCCTGAATCCCAAATTTTTTCTTACCCAATACAATTTTGAACTTTTTACACAAATTTCTAAGAAGCTGTTATGATCATAAAAAGCTGCACTAATATATGGGTGTGCCACAAATACTGATTCCATCTTATTCTTGACTCACATGGATTGATTGCATTTGTCACAGGGATCAGGAAGGGTTCGTGTCTTTATTTCTGCTTCTTGAGTGGTTTGTCGTCTTGTAATTTGTTCCTGCATGGCCTGTTCTTTTCCATTCCATGCAGTCTTACGGTTCTGGCCAGTTGCTAGGGGTATTATTGTAAGCACCATGAAAAGAATCCTCAGGAATTTTAACTTTCTACCTGTCTCAAGGCCCCTTGGGTTGCAGCCAAGGGCCGAGATGTCCATCTTCTCGGTAGCAAAGTTTTTATCCTGGGATTTCTTTTTCTTTGGTACCCTTGGCCTCATAAGGTTCGCACGATCTATTTTAACTTTTTCTGTTCCAAAGATGGCACAAAATATTTATAGTTCTGCAGCACTGCCTTATCTCTTTCCCTAGATTGATTAGCTAATAAATTTTTTTTTTCCCCAATTTAGTAAAGCTCCGGAGATATGCCAACCACAACAAAATTACACTATTTCAATTAAATAATTCTTCTTTTTGGTTTTCTAAAGCTTCTTTTCCACCAATAGATATACTCGCGATGCCAATTTGCTGGTGAGACGTATTTACTACGTGGCACATAGACTTCTTCTCCACAGCAATTGCCAGTTATGATACTCTGATTTATAATATTTTGGATTGCTTGTTCTTTAGCCTGCACAAAAGTTAATATGGCAAGGAGTAGCTGGTCCTGATTCTCTATTAGTTGGATTGCGGCATAAAAGGTCCCGTTTTCATGTCTTAATGGTTTCCCATAGAAGTCACTAAAAAATCCTTCTGTTGTTAGCTGATCATGCATACGCCCTGAACAACTGAAACAAAGCAATTGTCTCTCTTTTTCTTTTGCCCTAGTTACTCTCCACCATGAATTAAAAACAGCAAGTGCAAAGAATACAAATCCATGGGCGGCATTCTAAGCCATGAGTACGACATTGCCAATGTTCTAATTGTTTTTGGGCCTCCTCAATAATAGGTGTTATCAGTCTCTTTCTCTTGAGTGGTAGTTCTTCAAATAAATCAGTTAATGTTGACTGTTGGAGGCTTTTGGAGAAATTTTTCAATCCTCCTGGGCTGTTTTCATTGATCAACGAGGTGTCTGATTCTTTCTCATCAGCACTGTTCTGCCTTCAGGTTCAATGAGGTTGCAGCAGGCAGTTAATTCAGGATGCCCAGACTTTGATAATGCACCTTTTAAAACAACTTTAAACTGGTATTTCAAACAGCAGTAAAATAATATTTTTTTTCACTGCACATACAAAAATCACATTCTCCCTTGGTCCCAAAGTACAGTGGTTCTATGCTAACTCTATATGGACTGTAGTTTTTGGCACCCAGTACTCTCCTTAGTTTCATTTGATTTATTACAATTTTTTTTGAGTAATTTGTTTGTTTTTTTTTTTTTTTTTTTTAATAAAATTTTACAAAAATGGTCACAAAGTGCTCTGGTGCCCCAGTGAATCCCCCCATGTGAGCTGTCTGGGATCTGTTGGGCCAAAAGTCCTGGCACCGCTCTTTTACTATTGGGCAGAAAAATTCATCCTTTTTTCAGGGTTACCCCCAGCTTTTTCACAGCCTCCACTTCTGCCAAGGAAAAGCATGTTGCCCCACCCTGTGCTTTTGCTTCCCGAAAAGCCACACTCACACTGCCGTTTTTTCCTAGGGCTCCCCCCTGCTTTATTATCAGCCAAATTGTTTCTTTTTATTTTATGATGCTTGTATCTTTAAATAGTCTGTTCAGTTGGTGTTGAATATTGAATTCTGCAGCTTTAAGACTGATTCCAGGAGTGAAAGAGGAGAGACTGAGTGCAGAATTAGTTATCAGAAACTACACTGACTCCCCCACATTCCTGCTCACAGACCTAGTTGTCTGCAGTGGACAGCGGGAGAGAACTCTCTTTTGCTTTTTGGTTAGGTTTTTTTTTTTTTTTTCTTTTTAACCAATTAAAGTAAAAAAAAATTCCCTGGAGTGTGTTTTTCTTCTTTTTTTTTCTTGAATTATTTAATTTTGCTCTGGACTGAAAACCCAAGAAAGCACTGGAAGCTCACACTGTAGCTCACCTAGCCTGGCCTGGGCCAAGGCATTTCCCAGTACTGAAGGAACTGATACCAGACTAAGTAAGTTAAGCTGCAACTTACAAAAAAACCTTCTTTTGAATCTGTCATTTTTTTGAAACAATAAGAAGTTTTGTTGTTTAATATTGTTCATTTTTATACTGAAAAGTGTTTTGCCTGTTAAATAAATAGTTATTTTTTCCACTTCTCTCTGAGGAAATATTTTTTTTCTCTAACTAATTAAAAAAAGATTGCTTAAATTTGTTTCCCAGAAAAATTCTATTCAAAAGTTTCTTTCTAAATTTACCTTAAACTAAAACAAAGTCCTTGTGTCTACTAAAAATATGATTTCTTCATTTTGAGAATCTACTTTCAGCTTTATCAAGGGGTCTTCTGGTATTTTGGTTCATATTAAATAAATGAGCTCCTGACCCCCCCTTAGTTTTCTTGAATTAATATTTTTTTCCTGATAAATTCTTTGTGTTTGTGGCTGTTTGTATTTCTTGGATTGCTGTCATTAGAATCCTGGCTTTAATTTTCTTTTCCTCATCTCTCCGAACATACGCTTCTTGTGCTTCCTTTAACAACTCCTGAAGCTCCTATCCTGCTAATCTTCCAATTTTTCTAATTTTTTCCTGATGTCCCCCCCTAAGACTTAGCTACAAATTGTGTTTTCAAAAGGACCTGCCCTGCTGGTGTATCGGGGTCTATGCTTGAGTATAACTGCAAATCCTTTTTTTTTTTTTTAGTCTCTTTAACCATTCTGCCAGGCATTCATCTTTCCCTTGGTGCTCACTCAGAGATTTCCCTATATTTTGTCCTCTGGGCATTGCTTCTTGAATACCTTGGATAATCATTTACTTGAAATCTCTCATATTTTGCCTATGTTCTACCTCCTGATTATTACAATTTGGATCTGCCATAGGCCATTTCTGATCTCTTTGGTTTGGCTTCTAATGATCTCTATTCTAAGCCTGTATATTCCTGACTATCTAATCATTTCTCTCTTCCACTGTAAACAAGATTTCTAAAATAGACTGCAATTCCACTCAGGTGTAAATATTCAGTCTTAATAACTGATCTAGTTTCTTTGCTACCTCAATATGATCTTCTGGCATCCTGCCCATCTCTTTCTTAAATTTCCTAACGTCCCTAGTATTCAGGGGAACACTCACGTAACCAATAGGTCCCTGTCCTGGGGCCAGATTTGCCATTGGAACCTCTCTAAGAGGGTATAATCTATCTTCCCTTCCTACTTCCTCATCCTCTTTGTCACTTTCTTCCTCCTGTGCCCTTCTGCCTCTAGTTCTGTGTGCTACTGGCTCGTCCTGAATATGGGGTGCATCAGGGACCAGGGGCTGGACAGGCTGGCCAGGCTGTCTGTATGGGGGTGGGAGGTGATCTAACGAGTCCCATGGCTTTATCTGGTCCCTTCTTGCTGCCCATCCTTTAGTTTGCAAAGGGTATAACGAATAACCTTCTTTTTCTTGCCTTTGAACTATAAATTTACCCCCCACACACTTTTTGGAAGCCACAAAGCAGCATATTCACTTTTTTTCCTAATTAAAACGTTGTTTTGAACTCATATATAGATTTAAAACCTGACAAATCTAATCTTCAAATGATTTAAACTCTGGCCAGTACAAATTATTTGCACAAATCTTTTCTTTTCTCCACTCAAACATACAGTACTGTATAATTTTCTGCTTACTTTTTTCTCTTTGGGATTCCCTTGTACTTTAGTATTGTAACACTATCCCCAGGGGGCTGTCCTGAGGAATCTCGCTCCCCTTCTGGGAACCCCCTCTTGGTTCCCAGGCACACTGGGTTCTTGTGAATTTTTCTCACACTTCACAACCCCTGGGTCAGAGATTTTACTTTTCCTCTGACCCATCTCTGGCGGCAACATTTCCCTTGCTCTCTCTCATTCGTTCTGCAGTTCAACTCCTTCGCTTAATATACCAATCTCACTTCTTTTGCCAAACACTTGTTTCCTACCTAATTCCTTCTTTTCCTTTTATTCTCTCCCCAACCTCTCTTTCTGACTATTTTCCACAATTCTTTCTTAATCACGTACTGAATCTTCCATCTATTATCCTCCCAACAGATAGTTGAACCTGGTTCATTTACTCCCTTCTTAAATCACTTCTTCTGAGCATCAGCTCCCTTCTCAAAGACTTTTCTCGTGAGTTCTCGGGCTGGGACTTTCCCTCCCAGTCCCTCCCGGGGTATTCACTCGCTCTCCCCTTTCAGACCTTCCTCACTCACACACAAGCACACAGCCGCCCCCTTTACCCAACCCCGTGGTGCTCACACAGCCCCGTTTTCACACAGGGCTCTTGTGCACAAGACGTTTTACGGGCACCTTTCCCTTTCTGCCGGCGTTCCCACGGGAGCCTTCTTCTGGCACAGCTCCTTGTAGCGAGCTTCTTTGGCTTATGCTTTATTTTAATTTGGAACTCCTTTTCCAAGAGAGCCTGGTCTAGCCTTGGGACCACCTTAACAATTGGTGGGGAACTCCTTCCCAAAACCAGCCACTCTTCACTTGGACTGGAGTTCCCGGGTTTCGGCACCAAATTGTTATGAATGATGTTCTATTTTTCTCAATTTATCAAGCAACAAGATTAAATTTAATAGTAAGTTTTTAATAGTAACAAAATGAATACAATCAAAGTATTGGAGATGACAATTAAAGTATTGGAGATGAAACAATCAAAGTGCATATATTTAAGAATATACAAAATTTGGCAGTAAGTAATTTAGTATAATTGGGGTTCGTATAAAGCATAAGCAAAACCGACCGGGGAGGGGCCCCCCTCCGACCGGGGGTACGGGGAGTGGCTCCCATTCCTCACGTACCAAAGCATCCAGGCTAACAATCCCACTTATATACTGTAGGCTACAGAAGTTTCTAGAAAGCTCCTCCTAGTTTCTATTCCTAAGATCTACGCAACTATACTGCACGGCACATGCTCTACTAATGGGTTGGGGGTCTCTTATCCTTTTAAGGGTCTTATTTCCGATGAAGGCTCATCATCTTCATCAGTGACCGAGGTGTGACCTGCAGGCAGCGCAGGCGCCCTGTGTGACTGAGCAGATGTTTTCCATAACATGACTTTAATTAAGTCCCATGCTTGTGATCATTCCATTTTTGACAGCTTCAAGGTTGAAGCTGTATTTCTAGATGCCGCTTATCAGACCTTTGTCCTTCGACTATTCTTATCTGACTTTCTTCCAACCTCCTTCTTCGACTCCCAACATCTGGGAGATGTATTTTATCCTGCCTCACCCATCTCCCCCTTCTCACTCTGTAACAATTGTCTTCTATTGATCTAAATACAATTTTGTTAATATAGTTACAACTTAATTAGCACGAATCACATTTATCACACTTCCTTCCTTCCTTCCACCCTTCCACCCTTCCACCCTTCCACCCTTCCTTCCTTCCACCCTTCCTTCTTTGATCCTCCATCACTGACCAGGATCCCCAAAATATGCTCCCAGCTGCAAGGCTCACACAGCTCCAGGAGCCTTTGGACACCTCTCCCAGGGATGCACAGCCTCCCCTTGTTGGGCTGTCTGTGCAGGGCAGGGCCCTGGACTCCATGATCCCACCGGGTCCCTCCCAGCTCAGCCCCTCCTGCAATTCTCACCCTTTGGCTCAGCCTTCGTGTCCTTGAGAGGAGCTGGCAGAGCTGTTGGGGCCGGGCCAGGAGCAGGGCACCCCAACATTCCCCTCTCTGGGACACGGCAGCTGTGGCAGCCCCAGCGTTCCCCTGTCTGTGACACCACAGCCCTGGCAGCCCCAACCTTCCATCCCTGGAGACGCTCCATGGCAGCTTCCAGTCAACGCAAGGCACCGGCCACGGAGCACCCCCAGCCTGGCCTGATGGGGATTCCTCTGCACACAGCTCGGGCAAGGCCCCCCTGGACACCTTCACTGTGCCACACACAAGTGTCACACACAGCTACAGAGCTCTGCCCACAGCTGCCACGAGGAGCTGAGTAAAAAATAAAACAAAAATCAAACAAACAATTCCAAACAAACAATGGTCTCCAGTGAGACTCTCTACAACCACCTGAGCAGAGGTTGCAGTCAGGTGGGGGTCGGTTTCCTCTCCCAGGCAACACCTGACAGAATGAGAGGACACAGTCTGAAGATGAGCCAGGGGTAGGATAGGTTTGACATCAGGAAAAAATTCTTCACTGAAAGAGTGATTGGGCACTGGAATCTTCTGCCCAGGGAGGTGGTGGAGTCACCATCCCTGGAGGCATTAAAAAAAAGACGTGGCACTCAGAGTCATGGTTCAGTTTTTGAGGTGATGTTAGGTCATAGGTTGGACTTGATGATCTCAAAGATCTTTTCCTTCCTCATTCATTCTGTGATTCCGTTTCATAATAGTCTCCATTGTTCCATGAGGCCCTGCAGTATCACAATGGATCTTTGGTTTCATGAGACCCACAGTGTAACTATGGCCCCTTGGTTCCATGTGGCCCCTCTGCCACAATGGATTTTAGTTCCATGAGTTCCCACAGTACCAAAAGTCCCCTTTGTACCTTCAGATTCCATAGTGTCACAGTTGAAACTTTCGTACTGTGAGGCCCTGCTGTCACCAAATCTCCAAAATATCAGATTAAGACTCCTTAACACTAATTTGGTGCAGGGCATGGACACCGTAGGACAGCCTGGGCTGCAGAGGGCACAGGGATGGGCAGCAGCTGAAAGGCCCTGACACAGCCAACTCCTGCAGCACTTGGGCCATGCAGGCTGGCCCTGGGCCTGAGGCCAGCAGGGGACAAGTGAGCCTTGCTGTGCTGGGGCCTCATTGCCTCCTTGTCCCTGCTCAGCAGCCTGGCAGGGGCCGCCCCATGGTGCTGCCCTTGGCATTGCACATGCCCAGAGCCCAGTGGCCCGGGAAGAGCCCTGAGCAATGAGGGAGGGACAGGATCTGCCTTGCCAGGGGCTGGGGCTCAGCCCTTGGCCCTTTGCATTCCTGAAACACATCCAGGTTTGCTCAGCATCAGAGACACCTTTCCCTTGTTTGTCCCCACCTGTCATCAAAGCCTTCAGTGTTCTGCTCTAACTGGAACCTGAGTGCTGAAATTCAAACTGCAAGGAATTCTCAGAATACTGGGTCTGTAAGGCAAAGCTTAGAATTAAGCATAGTTGAGTTGAGATTGGTTTAGCATTAGAATTTAAGATATAGAAAGAAAAAAGTTAGTTACAATGGTAACAAGTTTCAGAGTGCAGCAATGTATGTTTGTCTGTTATATGATTGGCTAAGAAAGTTCACACTGTAGTATGACTCAATAGGACAAAATATTTTAGTATTGAATTAGAAGCATAAATATCCCTGTTGACAGTGTTTTATTGGTTAATACATCCTGAAAAGCCACTGTAAACATAAGTGTTTTAACTTCTAAGTCATGCTGTGAACATGTGTAAGACCACCTTACCTTTCCTGCCTGTATAGGAAATTTCAAAAACAAGCTACACTTTCTAAAGCAAATCAGGAGTCCCATGTCTCTGCTTCATTTAGAAAAAGAAAAAATCCCCACGAAAGCCCACACTTAAAAAATACATCATAAACACAATAAACATACACTTTAAAAATATAATGTAAAAAGAATAAACCCACACCGGAGGACACTTTATTTGTCATGTCCCTCACTCGGACCCATTAGAACTTCAGGAAACTTTGACATCTGCCTTTGAATTCTTGAGAGGTTTCTTTTCCTCATTTACCCTGTTTTTTCCTATCTGAAATAATTGTCATCAATTTTCTGCTCTAATTCAACGCTTGGGAAATCTCCTTCATGTTTATCAATGAGACTCACTAAAAGTAGCAGAAACTTTGGAGTTTGAATCTGATTTGGAATTCTTGAGAGATTTCTTCAACTCCCTCTCAGGGACTGATGTTCAGGGACTCAGCCCCAACCCCGAGAGGGTCATTAAAGTCCTTGTGCTGTGTCTGTGCTGCTGAGCTGGGCCGGGCTCCTGGCAAAGGCAGAGCTGCAGAGAGAGAGCCAATATTTCCAAAATATTATTTGGAGCTCCTTGGCAGCACCAAATGCACCAAGGGGCTCATTGGGATCAAGCAAGTCCTGACAAAACATGGCTCTGCCTTGATTTCCATCTGGTCTGGTGCAGTTCTTTAGGAAGGTTTTCAACTCGAGTTATGGAAAAATATTTCAAAGAGCTTCTTAGAAATATCAATTCCTATTATAAAGGGTGTATTTTATTACTGTTCTCTTTAGAGCAGAGGTGACAGCAGCATTCTGTGATTGATGTTGTTCCAGGGTCTCTACTCAGGAAGTCTGGCAAAGAGGGTTTTCTTCTTTTTCTTTTTTTTTTTTTTTGAAGCAATCTAAAACTCCTAATGTTCCCCACTGCAAGCAGACACACTCCTCAGGTGTGTGCCAGCCCAAGGTTCCACCAAAACCACTGCAGAGCTGCCCTGGGCCAGCTGTGAGGGTGGATCATCATCCCAACCTGCCCTGGGCCACTGCCAGGGGCTGTGGCCATGGACACTGCACTGACCCCACTGCTGGCTTTGGCTGCCACAGCAACCGGGAGAAGTTCAAGTTTCCTTGGGAACACTGGGGAGCACTGGGACAACCTGGGAAGATGGGAAGTGCTGAGGGGGAATCTGGGTAGACTGGGATGGACTGTGGGCTGCACTTAAAAACACAGGGACATCCTGGGACATCCTGGGATTGACAGAGCCCGACTGGAGCCGGGACTACAACACCTCTCATGCCCCGCGCCCCACAGAACCCCGGTGTCCGTCCCCCACATGTCCCTTAAGTGTCCCCCAGACCCTCCAGGATTCAGAAGTGCCTCCTCAGCACCCATTCGGGACCCCCTAAAAGTGTCCCCAGATCCCCTGAATGCTCCCAACCCCACAGATTCCCGTTACAGTCACTTCTGGGAATTCAACTCCTGTAATCCCCCACGGCCTCAGAGTCCCTCATAACACAGTTCTATACCTAAAACTCCTGCCGTGCCCTGCACCCTAAAGAGCCCGGTTAGAGCTCCCCAAGCTGCCCCCAAGTGTTCCCGAACCATTCACGTTCCGTCCTGAGCACCTCAAGTCTCGGCTCGGACACAAAAGTGTCCCCCAGGTGCCTTCCCAGACCCCCAAACGCCCCGGCTGAGCCACTTCCGGGACTACAGCTCCCATCATGCTCCGTGGTTCCCATAGAGTGCTATTGCAGCCGTGACTTCATCTCCCATCATGCACCACACTCCACCGAGAGACATTGCAGCTGCACCTACAACTCCCATGATGCTCCGCGGCCCCATTGAACCGTATTATACCTGTGCCTACAACTCCCATCATCCCCCGCGCCCCGGAGAGCCCCGTTAGAGCCCCCCAAGTGCCCACTTGGACCCCCAAGAGCTCACCCAGACCCCGAAGTTTCTGTCCTAATCCTTAAGTGACCACCCGGCTCCCTGAAGTGTCCTCCAGACCCTCAAGTTCTGTCTAAATTGTCTCCCCAGACCCAAAACTTCCTGAAATATACCCCAGAAGTGTTTTCATGGACCCTAAAGTGGCCCTGTTTTATCCTGTCTGTGAAAATGATTAAAAAGAACAGAAAGGGATTAAAATAACACTAATTATCATAAAGAGGGGAAAATTAATGGCCAGTAGTGGTCAATTAATTAATGAAGTGAATTGTGTTTCTTAGAACTAATGACCATTAACTTTTCTGATTGCTAAAAATTTATCGATTTTTTCATATAAATATAAAAATTTGGTATAAAAAAGAATGATAGTATTATAAAAATAAAAGCATAATTATGTAGTCATTATTTAATTAAATTACATTATTAATAATAAATTGATAGGGGTTTTTTATGTTTTAGGATGTCAGTCCCAGATAGGCAATGTCAGACATGGTGAGGCTGAGGGTGAGGAGCAGGTTGTCCAAACAGGGTTGGCCTGCAAGGGGCTCATCCTTCTGCATGCCCAGACCTCCTAAGGAGACATTCAGCATCAAGATCACTTAAGGAATGCTTCAGTGAGCCCTTCTCTGAACTGAAAAATAAAAATAATATGCCCTTGATTAAAACCAAGATTCCTTCTCGTCTCACTCACAAGGAAAGCTCTGTGTCCTGCTGTTCACAAACAGAGAAGGGCTGGTGGGAGATGTGGTGCTCAGAGGCTGTTTGGGGTACAGTGACCATGAAATAATGCAGTTTTTTAATATTCTGTGAAATCAGGTGGGGCATCAACAAAACTTCTACACTGGACCTACAGAGAGCAGACTTCGGCCTATTCAGAATGCAGATTTGGGGATAATTGAACTCATTTTTTTTATGGGAAACAGCTCTTAAAGGATTCCAGGAATAATGGAGCCACTTCAAGAAAGGAATCTTGAAGGAGCAGAAGCAACCTGTCTCTCACTTTCCTCACAGAAGGAAGTGAGCTAGCGAGGAAAATAACTGGCCTGGCTAGGCAGGGAGGTTTTACCAGGAACTCAGGGAGAAAATAATGTGCATTACCTTTGGACAGAGGGGCAGGCAACTCAGGAAATGTTTAAAGAAGTCGTTAGGTCATGCAGAAAGAAAATCAGAGGTGAAAGCTCAAATTAGGAGTTAACCCAGCTGCTTCTGTGAAAGATACCAAAAATGAATTTATAAATGCATTAATGGCAAAAGGAGGGATAAAGAAAATCTCCATTCCTTATGGGGGGGGGGATATGGTTACCAAAGATGAGGAAAAGGCTGAAGTATTCAACCCCTTCATCACGTCAGTTTTTAAAAACAAGACAGGTTGTGCTCAGGACAAGTGTTCTCCTGAGCTGGGAGATGGGGACAGGGAGCAGAACAGACCCCCTGTAACCCAGGAGGAAGCAGCTGGGAACGTGCTGAGCCACTCAGATGCTCACAGGTGTCTCTGGGACCAGGTGGGATCCATCCTAGAGGGATGAGGGAGCTGCTGGATGAGCTCCCCAAGCTGCTCTCCATCATTTCTCATCAGTGCTGGCTCAGCAGGGAGGTGCCAGAGGACTGGAGGTGCCAATGTGAGCCCATCCCCAAGAAGGGCTGGAAGGAGGATGTGGGGAACTGCAGGCCTGTCAGCCTGACCTGGGTGCCTGGTGAGGTGATGGAACAGATCACCTTGAGTGCCATCCCAGGGCACCTACAGGATGGCTGAGGGATCAGAGGCAGCCAGCGTGGATTTCAATATCTGCATTGATGATCTGGATGAGGGCATTGAGTGCACCATCAGCAAATGTGCAGATGGCACCAAGCTGGGTGTGAGTGTGGATGTGCTGGAGGGCAGGAGGGCTCTGCAGAGGGACCTTGACAGGCTGGATCCAGGGCCCAAATCCAACAAGGTGAGGTTTAACAAGACCAAGTGCCAGTTCCTGCATTTGGCCACAACAACCCCTGCAGTGCTCCAGGCTGGGGACAGAGTGGCTGGACAGCAGCCAGGCAGAAATGGCCCTGGGGGCACTGATGGACAGCAGGCTGGACATGAGCCAGCAGTGTGCCCAGGTGGCCAAGAAGGCCAATGGCTCCTGGCCTGGATCAGGAATGGTGTGGCCAGCAGGAGCAGGGCAGTGATTCTTCCCCTGTGCTCAGCACTGGTGAGGCCACACCTCGAGTGCTGTGTCCAGTTCTGGGTCCCCAATTTAGGAAGGACATGGAAGGGCTGGAGAGTGTCCAGAGAAGGGCATCAAGGCTGGTGAGGTGTGTGGAACAGAAGTCCTGTGAGGAGTGGCTGAGGGAGCTGGGGATGTTTATCCTGGAGAAAAGTAGACTCAGGGGTGACCTTATGACTCTCTGCAACTCCCTGACAGGTGATTGTAGTCACGTGTGGGTTGGTTTCTTTCACTGGGCAGCAACTGACAGAACCAGAGGACACAGTCTTAAGCTGTGCCAGGGGAAATATAGGTTGGCTATTAGGAAAAAGTTTTTTATAGAAAGGGTGATAAAGTACTGGAATGATCTGCCAAGGGTTGGTGGAGACACCATCCCTGAATGTGTTAAAAAAAGACTGGATATGGCACTCAATGCCTTGGTTTTGTTTAGGTGTTAGGGCATTTGTTGGACTTGATGATCTTGGAAGTCTTTGTGATAGGTTGACTTAGGAAGAAGAAACTCAGAAGAGATTCTTCCTAAGGGAATTTCCTCTGTGGGGGTTGGGGGTTGGGATACCTGCAACAGCCAATTAGAGAAAGTTAGTTTGCTCCATGAACACACATTTTGAGGAAGGTAATCCGGAACTGAGCCTCTTTGTCTTCCGGTGGCTGAGCAGGTAACACCAACCCGAGCTTCCGCCTCCCCCGTGGGGGGGGGGAAGGCTCAGGGGGCCGCTTGGGCCCCGTTTGCCAACGAGGGGGACCCGATGGCCGGAGGGAGGAAAAGTTGTGTGATGAGACCTTCACAGCTTCCTCCTCCACGGGCCTGCGGCTCTGGCGTGGGGGGGAGGCCGACTCTTGCTGCTGCCGGACGGGCCGGGCCTGCCCGGGTGGCCATGAGCAGTGTGGGGCTGCAGCCCAGCCCCAGAAAGGCTGATTGACACCTCAGCTACACCCCCAGCACGGCCTGAGCCTGGCCCAACTCTTGTAGTTGTGTTAAACTTTAACTCTTTAGTCCTCAGATAAGATTTGCAAAGCCTCCAGCCTTTCCTTTGAATATGAAAGGAAATAAGAAGATTTCTGAAGTCAGTGATGTAAGAGCTAAGTTTTTAAGATGGAAAGAGAATGAGAAGATGCTGAAATGGCTGAAAATCTTTTTGTGAAATTGTAGGAATGAACTGATGTACTGAATATTCCTATAAACCATGGAAAGAGACATGGGGGGATGGAAATGTTCCATTTAATAGATGATTTGACTAAAGAGCACCTGTGTTGAGAATTTCTGTCCTGAGAAAAGAAGGGGATTTTGGTTTTCTGAAGATAAAGCCTGAGCAGAGAAAAAGGAGACAGAGAGAATCTTTGCAGTTGAACATTTCATTCTTAAAAGTAATACCCCATGAGACAGACATGGCCCACATCTACAACTTTGGGACAGCTGTAGAGGTGGGAGGAGCGTCACGGTTGCAGGTTCCCGGGCGGATGCAAATCGTGAAAGACAAAACCACAAGAGAACTGTTTTTTTCCTTCTTGTGGGAAAAATCCCTACAACTTCAACAAGAAGAAACTTCTCTCTCCAGGAGTGAACTGAAAAAGACTAAATTGGGCACTGACCGAAGTATTTGTTGTATGTTTGTTTTGTTGTTATGAAGATTGGGAGAGGGAGGGAAGGAGTGATCTAGAAAATCTTATTCTGAAATTTTTTTTTCATCTCTTTTTGTTTGTGTAGTTAATAAATTTTCTTTTATACTCTCTCAAGTTTTAGGCCTGCCTTGCTCTTTTGCTCCTGGTTCTGTCTCACAACAAGAAAAATAAGTTTATTCAAATTGGCAACTCAAACTCAAGACATTAATTTGGTGCATTGGCCGGGAAAGTCAAAATTAAACCAAGACAGTCTTCTCTAACCTAGTGATTGTGTGATTCTGTGATTCTGTGATCCTGTGATCCTGTGATTCTGTGATTCCTGGGCTGATGCTCAACAGCCACCAGCCACCAAGAGGAGCCTGACCTGTCTAACCTGACAGGCTTGTCTGGAACAGTCCTTGAATATATGGAATTTGCAATGTGGAATCCTAATGTTGGCCATGGCACCATTGAGAGAAGGATGGTTCTTTTCCATAGGAAGGCAAGCATGGAGCCCCAGTGCTTCAGGGAAAGAGGAGCAGTAGCCACTGAAGGCCAAGGCCAACCAGACCCATCTGTCCTGGCAAGCTTTCATCTGGGAGCAACCCTTGGATATACAGAATTTTGGGGGCAGAATCCCAATTTCAGCCATGAACGCCTGGATGAGAAGGCCAGTTCTTTCCCATAGGAGGGAAAGCACAGACCCCCTCCCAGTATTTCAAGGCAAACTGGAGGTGACCATCAGAGGCCAAGGCCAGCCAGCCATGTCTGTCCTGGCAGTTTTTTCCATCTGGGAGAAACCCTTGCAGATAGGGAATTTTGGAGAAGTACCAGTTTTGGCCATAGATGTCTGGGCAGGAAGGACAGCTCTTTTCCATAGGAAGGACAGCCCAAGGCCTCAGTGTGTCAAGGCAGGATAGAGATGGCTCTCAGGAAGCCAAGGGCAGCCAGACTTGTTGGAAATGTCAGTCTTTGTCTAGGAGCAACCCCTGGATATTGGGAATTTTGGAGGCAGAATCCCATTTTGGCCATGGACACCTGCAGGAGAAGGACAGCTCTTTTGTATTTGAAGGAAAGGCAAGAGCCCCAGTGTTTCAGGGGCACATGAGAAGAGACCCTTGACATGCTGAGGGCACTTGGACAAGTCAGGCCAAGCCAACCAGACCTGTTACCTGTTCCCTTGGATCCATTGGCCCTGCAGTGTCACAGTGGCACCTTGTTCCCATGGAGCCCCATTGTATAACAACTGTCCCTTGCTTCCATGAGTCCTTGCAGTGTCACAATGGTCTCCTTGGTTCAGTGGTGCCACACAGTGCCACAATTGAACCTTGGCCCAACAATCCCCTGTAGTGTCACAATGGACTCCTTGGTTCTGTGGGGCTGCAAAGTGTCACAATGGCCCCTTTGTTCAATGAGATCTGTTGTGTCACGGTTTCTATAAAGCTCTGCAATGTCACAATAGGCCATTAGTTCCGTGAGACCCCACAGTGTCACAGTGACCCCTTGGTCTCACTGAGCCCCAGTGTCACTAGGGTCCTCTTGGTTTCACAAGGCCCTGAAATGCTAAAATCGATATTTGGTTTCACATGGCCTCAAACTTTTAAATGGCCTCCATGCTTTCACGAGGCCTGGCTGTTTCACAATGGACACTTGGTTCTGCAATGTCAGAATGCCCTTAGTCCCTTGGAGCCTCACAGTGTCACTCTTGTGCCCTTGGTTCCATGAGTCCCTGCAGTGCCACAATGGTCCTTAGGTTAGCTCAGGCCCCACAGTGGCATCATGGTCTCCATGGTTCCATGATGCCTCACTGCTTCAAAATGGCCTCCTTGGTTCCATGATGTCCTGCAGTGTAACAATGGTGTCCTTGGTTCCACAGTGTCAGAATGGACCCTTCATCCCTTGGAGCCCCACACTGTCACTGTGGTCCCCTTGATTTCATGAGACCCTGCTGTGCTAAAAATGGTCCCTTGGTTAAACAAGGCCCTGCAGTGTCACAATGGCCCCTTGGATCCCATGGGTCCCAAAGAGTCACAATAGTGTCCATTGTTCCATGAGGCCCTGCAGTGTCACAATGGACCTTTGGTTCCACGAAGCCCCACTGTGACACAATTGGCACCTTGGCTCCATGAGGCCTGGCACAATCAGAATGGCCCCTTTATTTCATTGAGCACCACAGTATCAGAATGGTTCCCATGGTTCCACAGGGTCCCGCAGTGTAAAAATGGACCCTTTGTTCCATGAGGTTCTGAACTGTCACCATGGCCCCTTGGCTCAACATGGCCCTGCTGTATCGCCAAGGCTTGTGGTTCCATGAGGCTGCAGAGTGTCACAATGGATCCTTGGTTCCATGAGGCTTTGCTGTGTCACAATGGATATCTGGTTCCATGAACTGTCATGTTGTCACCCACAGCTTTCTTGGTTCCAAAGTGTGTCCTTGGATCCTCTGTTCCATGAGGCCCTGATGTGTCATAATGGTCCCTTATTTCCATGAGGCCTTTCACTGTTTCCATGGTGTCACTACGGTCTCCTTGGATCTGCAGTATCACAATGGACCATCAGTTCCATGTGGCCCTGCAGTTTCTGAAGGGATTTAGGTTCCATGCAGCCCCACGATGTCAAAATGGCCCCTTGGCTCCATGGGATTCTGCTGTGTCACAATGGAGCCTTTGTGCCATGAGGTTCCAATGTCACAGCTCACTCCTTGGGTATGTGAGGCCATGCTGTGATCAAATCTCCAAAATATGAGAATAAGGATCCTTAACACTAAATTAATGTTAAAGAGGGCATCATTTATTCAGGTCTGAGGTCCAGCAGGGGATAACACCTAACCTGACCTGGACACATGAGTGTAAAAGCATGTTGCTCATATGCAGTTGCTACATGTGTATTAGAATTTACCCATTGCCATGAAACCCACCCCATGTTCCCAGTTTCAGTCCTTGTTTTTTCTATCACTGCATCCTTGACCCAGATGTCTTTTCTTCCAAACATCCTTGCAGGGACACCGTAGGACAGCCTGGGCTGCAGAGGGCACAGGGATGGGCAGCAGCTGAAAGGCCCTGACACAGCCAACTCCTGCAGCACTTGGGCCATGCAGGCTGGCCCTGGGCCTGAGGCCAGCAGGGGACAAGTGAGCCTTGCTGTGCTGGGGCCTCATTGCCTCCTTGTCCCTGCTCAGCAGCCTGGCAGGGGCCGCCCCATGGTGCTGCCCTTGGCATTGCACATGCCCAGAGCCCAGTGGCCCGGGAAGAGCCCTGAGCAATGAGGGAGGGACAGGATCTGCCTTGCCAGGGGCTGGGGCTCAGCCCTTGGCCCTTTGCATTCCTGAAACACATCCAGGTTTGCTCAGCATCAGAGACACCTTTCCCTTGTTTGTCCCCACCTGTCATCAAAGCCTTCAGTGTTCTGCTCTAACTGGAACCTGGGGACACTTTCTCAGTCATATCCCTCATTGAGACCCATTAAAGTTAAAGAAACTTTGGAGTTTGAATATGTCTTTGAGTTCTTGAGAAGTTTTCTTTCAGCTCCCTCTCAGGGACTGATGTTCAAGGACTCCGCATTGTTGGAAAATCCCATCTCTACAGAGATGGGGCAACTGAGAGGGGTTTTAAAAAGATTTTATTCCATGATCAGACTCCTTGAAGAGTGAAACATAAGAGATGTAAAACTCCATGCCATTCTATCTGAAGCCAACTTCTTTCCTGGTTACAATATTTTATAAATGTTTTTCAGCTTATTAGCTTTTGCCACACAATGGTGCTAATAATTCTAACACTAATCACCTAGTCTTTTACTCCATGTAGTCTTACCACAATGCATTTTTCACAGTTCTAATTTTCCCAAATATTTGATCTTTTTACAAGGCCAATGTTTGAAACTTGTTTCTAGTTCAATCTCTCTCTCAGCAATGTCTTCTCTATTCCAGGACCATTCTGAGTCAGCACACCTTATCTCAGAGTTTGCATCCAGATGTACAAGACTGTGTGAGCTTTCAGTCAGGCTTTGAGAATCCTTTACAAATCCATTTCTCACAAATACCTATCACAGAGTGCTGCAATCACCTCTGCCCTAAAGACAACATTAATAAAATACAGTCTTGAAAATAGGAATGGATATTTCTAAGAAGATCTTTGTCATATTTCTCCATAACTGGAGTTGAAAAACGTCCGAATAATCTGGACTAGACAAGAGGGAAATCAAGGCAGAACCATTGTTTTCTAGGAAACATCTCAAGAATTCAGTCAGAATCGAACTCCATAGTTTCTGATACCATTCATGGGTCTTGCTGAGGGCTGCGACTGAGAAAGTGTCCCCAGGTTCCAGTGTGAGCAGGAAATTGGAGGCAGAGATGATAGGTGGTGTGGGAAATGCAGGCACAGAGAGCTCTCAGGGCCTTGTGCATACAGGCTCATAGAGGATCAAAGGTTTGACCTAAGCCCTTGGAGAAATCTTGGGCAATCTGAGCATTAAAAGTAGAATAGATATAAAATAAGAATATAAGCTTTTATTTTAAGTATAAATATGTTTTAAGCAAACAGAAATATGCATTATGTAAGCAAAGCAGTATGTTAAGTAAGATAGTAAAAGTTTGTAAAGCTTAGCAATAGAACCTGTTATAAAGTTAGTTAGAAATTTATGGTTTATCAGTGTAGGTTTGTGAAGTGTTATAGGATTGGTTGATAAATGATGCATTGTGGCAAAGCCATGGGAAGCAAAGCAATTAATGATTGGTGAAAAAGGATGCTAGCAAACTTTGTAGAAGTATTTGATTGACTAAAAAATTAACATAAGGCATTGTAATTAAGAATGGGATGTCATGGAAACAAGTGTCCATTGTGACACAGCAGGGGCTCAGGGCACCCAGGAGAGCACTGTGACACAAGGCAGTCTGGGGAACACAAGTGTCAGCTGGAAACACAGTGGGGCCTCACAGAAGCCAGGTGCCACTTGGACATTGCCAGCTCTTGTGGAATCCAGTGTCCATTGTGACACAGCAGAGCCTCATGGAAACATGGGGACCATGGTGACACAATGGAATCTCATGGAAGCAAGTGCCAGTTGTGAACACGGCATGTCCTCATGGAACCCAGGGCAAGTGGGACCGTGCCATGGCTCATGGAAACAAGGGGCCATGAGACACAGCAGGGCCTCTTGGAACCCAGGAGAACATTGTGGGGCAATGGAATCTGATGGAGCCAAGTGTCAATTGTCAGAACAGCGAGACCTCATGGAACCCAAGTGACCAGTGTGACTCTGTGGAATCTCATGGAACAAACTGTCAGGTGTAACACAGCAGGGTGTCATGGAACACAGGTGCCACTGGGACATTGCCACTGCTCATGGAACCAAGTGTCCATTGTAACACAGCTGGGCATAATGGGACACAGGAGACCATTGTGACACAAGGGAATCTCAAGAAACCAAGACTGCATTGTGAGACAGAGGGGCCTCATGGGACCAAGGAGACCATTGTGAGGCAATGGAATGTCCTGGAACAACAGGTAAATTTTCAAGAGAGCAGGGCCTGATGGAACCCAGGTGCCAATGGGACATTTCCAAGGCTCATGCAAGCAAATGTCCATTGTGACAATTGATGCTATAAGACTGTGCAGTGAAACTGTGGACACTTGGTTCCATGAGATTCCATGTTGTCACTGTCAGAGGTTTATGTCCAAAAAAGAGACAGAGGAGTCCTTCAACTTTATTTGAATAAAGGGAGAGAGTTCACCAGGGCACACGCCCATGGGGTTTTCTCTCTCGAGGTTTCAGAGAGCGCAGCCTCCTTTTATCCTGAAATCTCAGCTGCACGTTGCCCTCTTCCTTTCCTCGTTGACCGAGGCACTAGGAAGGTAAAGCCTTCCTGAACATCCAGCTCCATATCCCCCCTTGAACCTGGCATTCCCCCCCGAAGTTCAGGAGTTCAGCCTTGTGCAGAGCCTTGTCTGTGTCAGGAGCCAAGCTGGCTGGGCCCGGTAACAAACCTGCTGCCCAAAGTCAGTAGAAACATTACAACCCATTTCAAAGACCTTAACACCCATCCCTTCACCCACCAAATGATTTGGAAAGACATGAGCACACATCTTTCCTCTCACATTGATGGTTCCTGTGCTGGTGACAGTCTGTTAAACCCAGCCTTCAGCCTGAGCTCTCTGCTGTTGCAGTTCCATGCACAGAGGTTGTTGTCTCTCAGCCCTTCCATGGGCAGGCCGGTGTTCAGCCATCTCCAGGACAGCAGGGCCCCAGCCCATGTCACTGTGCCCTGGGAAGACAAAAACCATCACTCCAAATGTCCCCTTCTCCTCCTTCTTCCCAGGCATTTGGCCCTGTCATTGGGTTCTGCTGCTGGTTGCCACAGGGAAAAGGAAACCCCTGTGACACTGTGGGACACATGGAACCAAACATCCATTGTGACACTACAGAACCTCACAGAACCAAGAGTCCATGGTGACAAATCAAAGCCTCAGGGAACTAAGGGAGTCCAAATGTCTAAAGAAGTTCTTGCTTGGCTCTGCCTTGGGAAGAGAAACCTCCATGGTGGCAGCTTGGGCTTAGCACACAATTAAGGAGAGTGTCTCTTTGTAATGGGGAAACTCAGGAGTTTTAGATTGCTTCAGAAAAAGAAAAGGAAGAAAACCACTCTTACTCTGAGTGCAGCCAATTCTGCAAAGAAAGCAGGTCCCAGGTGAGTGAGGACAGACAGGATGGGATTGGGGAATGTGGAGCAAGGTTGTCCACACTGGCTCAGACCTCAAGGCACAGCATCTGTGAGCAGGCCAGACCTCCTGAGGAGAGACACTGCATCAATATGAATCACAGAATGCTGTAATCACTTCCTGCTCTAAAGAGAATAGCAATAAAATACACCCTTCAAAATAGGAATGTGTATTTCTTAGAATCTCTTGGAAATATTTCTCCATAACTGGATTTGAAACTCTTCCTAATGAATGACACCAGACCAGATGGACATCAAGGCAGAGCCATGGTTTGGCAGGACTTGCTTGATCCCAATCAGCCCCAGGGTGCATTTGGTGCTGAGCCCTTGAAACTCAGGGCCTGAGAGGAGATTGCACAAACTTTTCCAGGAGTCCAAGTCAGAAGAAAAACCCAAAGTGTCTCAAAGCATTAATGAGTCCCACTGAGGCCCATCCCCAACACAGGCTCCTCATGGACTCCTTGGAGGAGAGAACTGGACACCAGGATTGCCCAAAAACCTCTCAGAAACTCAGAGAGAAAGGGAAATCCAAAGGAAAATCCAAAGTACCTTTAAAACCTTGAGTAGCTCAAAGTATTAATGAACCCCACTGAGTATCAATAGAAAGCTCTCAAGGGACTAATTAAAGTAGATAATTGGGGGCATCATTGCATAAACTACTAAAAGAGTTGGTGTCAAAAGGGAACCTCCAAGTACCTTAAAAAACAGAGTACCTTGAAACATTAATGAACCCCACTGAGTATCATTAGTGACAAAGCCACTCAAGGGACTAATTAAAGCAGATAATTGGAGGCCATCACTGCACAAACCTCTCAGAGACTCAGTGTCAAAAAGTAGAACTTAAATTAATCCTGAGTACCTTGAAGCATTAATGAGCCCCACTGAGTGTTCTTTCTGACAAAGGCTCTCAAGGGACTAATTAAAGAAGATAATTGGAGGCCATGATTGCAAAAAGCTTTCAGAGATTCCAAGGCAAAAGCAAAACCCAAAGTCCTGTGAAAAACCTGCAGTCCCTGGGAGCATGAAGGAGCCCCCAGGGCCATTCCTGACCAAGGCTCCCCAGGGACTCGTCCCAGCAGATCCCTGAGGCCACTGGGATGTGGGGGGATGCTGAGGGCAGGACAAGGGGTGACAGTGGCCAGCCTTGCTGGGGCTGTGCCAGGAGGCCCCAGTGGCTCAGGACAAGGTGTCTCCTCCCAGCCCTTGGTGGCACACACCCTGCTGTCCCCACTTGCCATCACTGCCTCAAATTTCCTGCTCTAATTGGAACCTGGGGACACTTTCTCAGTTGTTTCCCTCAGTGGGACCCATTAAAACTTGAAGAAACTTTGGAGTTGGATTATGACTTGGAGTTCTTGAGTGGTTTCTTCATCTCCCTCTCAGGGATTGATATTCAGGGCCTCAGTACAAACCCCAGGATGGTCATTAAAGTCCTTGTGCTGTGTCTGTGCTGATGAGCTGGGCTGGGCTCCTGGCACAGAGGGAGATCCTGGCAACCAAGAAGAGCTTCAAAAACACATTTCTCTTCATGAGCAGCTCCTTTCCCAGCAGAGCAGGGCTGGGGCACTGCCTGCAGCCACCTCGGGCACAGCACAGAGGCACAGAGAGCTTCAATCAGTCAGGGCTGGGAAGATGCTCAGAAGTGACTGGGGCAGAATCACTCCCAGCCCTTGACACAGGAAGCCTCTGGCTGCAGGACAATGCAGACCAGCCTGGGCACAGCTCCGGAGGACACTTCCAATAAGATGGTAAGCCTGGGATTTCTGCACAGATCAGGGGTTTTCCTGAGAGTATTTTCAATTTCTTCCTTGGAGAAGGATGAAAAAGTTGGGGTGATGACAAAAATATTTTTGCTTTTTGTACATTTTTCATATATTCATAGCTCTGAAAACTACTGTTATATAGTTATAAAACTATAATCCTTAATGAACTCTATTAAACTCTTAATTCTATTAAACTACTATTATATACTTATGTACTATAATCCTTAATTAATTCAAGTACATTTCCTAACCTTTCTCTTACATTTTAGTACAATAAGCTGACCTTCTAAATCCATTCCTGAAATATTGTATAGTCTTATTTTTCAGGAAGAGGATCTCCAAGAAGAACATTTTTGTTTTTAACCAGAATGTGAGCAGCCATAACAAAAGTGGGGCAAAGAAGCCCTTGGATCTAGTCCAATGTGTTCACCCAAGGGTGTGTAACACGGGAAACTGAATCTCCTATTGGATGTTCCTGTTTAATATCCTAATTAATCAACCGTTACACATTGTTGGATTCGGGGGGCCGTATGTGCCCCATCACCACTGGGACACCTGGAATCTTCCAATAAAGGTCTGTTTTTAAATTTGCTCTTCTAACACAGTTTCAAGGGTTTTTTTCTCTTTTGATTTTAGACAACAGGGGGATGAGAGAAGCAGATCAGGAACTGTAATCACAGAACCACAGAATATTCTGAGTTGAAAGGGACACATCTGGATAATAAAAGTTATATTTGAACATTTACAGAGACTCCAGATCTGTAACTTTGGGGGGTCAATGTCTCTGCTGGGAGCCTCCCAAAGGGCCTTCAGCCACTCCTCAGCCCTGGGCAGCACCAGCATCACCTTTGCAGGGCCCAGCAGGGCTCTCCTGAGCTGCCCTTGCCCACCTGCAGACAGAGCCTGCCCAGGCAGGGCCCTGCAGACAGGCAGGTTTCTGTAGGGCCAGGTGAGTGCACAGAGGGTGGGATGGGCTCTGTGAGCCTGGCAGGGACAAGGCAGCTCTCAGGAGGGAAATGTCCAGGCCCAGGGGGATGCTCAGGGAAGGAGAGGGGGCTGAACAGAGCGATGCTGGGGGCAGGAGGGCACTGTTGGTGTGTGGGAGGTGCCGTGCACAGCTGGGCACAGGAACACTGTCCTGAGTGCCCGGCTGTCTCTGCCCTGCCCTCCCAGGCACAGCACCACAACATCTTCTCTTGTTTCTGCACTCCTCTGATATTGTCATTGTTATCTGCTGCTCTCAGGGAGCCTCTGGGGTTTGCAGCAGCTGAGCCAGGCACTGCCCTTGGGAATCCTGCCAGGCTGAGGTGTCCATGGGAATGGGGTGTCCATGGGAATGGGGTGTCCAAGTTTCCCTGGGACCTGTGGGGCTGAGGGCAAAGCAATCCATGGCAAAGGGGAATGAGCTGAGCCCCCTCCCTGAGATCCATCATGGACACACCCGGGGGTCTCCTTGCTGTGTCCTTCCAAGCTCTGAGCTGCCCTCCTGGGTTCAAATCTGTGCCAGAGCCTCTCAGAGTTCCCTGAATGTCCCTCGGGGAAGTGTAGAGATGCCACAGCTGAGGAAATGCTGTTGGGTTTGCCAAGGGAGCCATGAGTGTCCTTGGCAGAAGGGGGTGCTGAGACCTTGCTCAGAGACCTTTAGAGAGGGTGAGACATTCAGGGATCCCTCTGCTCTGGGCAGGGTCTGGTTTATCCCAGAGTGACACGGGAGTGTGATTGTGCTCTGATTGCAGCCAAAGGTGCAAAGCCAGGGCGGTTGGGAACAAGCCCATCCAGTCCCCCACCTTGCCCTGACCAGGATTCCCTTGCTCAGGGAATCCTTTACCTCTCTCATCCCTTAGTGGCAAACTGTGAGTGCAGCAGAAATGCTGGGATTTCTGATCTCAGAGAACCAGGAATGATGTGTGGGTAGGAAAACAATTCCAAAGCCAACACTTGCTATCCTTTAGATTTGCGAGTGCAGAAGCTACCAAGTCTTTCTCCATAAGGAGTGATTCCACGGACAAATCCTGAATATCCAGCCTTGTCCCTCTGCCACACAGCCACAAACCCAGGACAGCAGGGCAAAGATGGCTCCTTGAGAGCCCCCATGCACAGGCCTGGCTGCTGCTGACACACTCAGACAGCACAACTGGAGCTCAGTCAGGGACCTGGTTGAAGGTTTTCCCAGAGCAGGAACAAGGGTGGGTGAGTCACAGTGGGACAATCTACAGGGAATGGCCCAGGTTTGGCTCAAAGCAGCCTCAGCTGACTTGTCATTGTCTTTTATCCATGAACAGATCCCCATTGCCAGAGACAGCCAATGTCCAACAGCAGCTCCATCAGCCACTTCCTCCTGCTGCCATTGGCAGACACGCGGCAGCTGCAGCTCCTGCACTTCTGCCTCTTCCTGGCCATCTCCCTGGCTGCCCTCCTGGCCAACGGCCTCATCATCAGCGCCGTAGCCTGCGGCCACCACCTGCACACCCCCATGTTCTTCTTCCTGCTCAACCTGGCCCTCAGCGACCTGGGCTCCATCTGCACCACTGTCCCCAAAGCCATGCACAATTCCCTCTGGGACACCAGTCACATCTCCAATGCAGGATGTGCTGCTCAGCTCTTTTTCTTTCTGTTCTTCATCTCAGCAGAGTACTATCTCCTGACCATCATGTGCTATGACCGCTACGTGTCCATCTGCAAACCCCTGCACTACGGGACCCTCCTGGGCAGCAGAGCTTGTGCCCACATGGCAGCAGCTGCCTGGGCCAGTGGCTTTCTCAGTGCTCTGCTGCCAATACATTTTCTGTGCCACTGTGCAAGGGCAATGCCCTTGGCCAGTTCTTCTGTGAAATCCCCCAGATTCTCAAGCTCTCCTGCTCACATTCCTACCTCAAGGAAATTTGGCTCATTTCTGTTAGTGCCTTTTTAGCACTATGTTGTTTTGTGTTCATTGTTTTCTCCTATGTGCAGATCTTCAGGGCTGTGCTGAGGATCCCCTCTGAGCAGGGAAGGCACAAAGCCTTTTCCACCTGCCTCCCTCACCTGGCTGTGGTCTCTCTGTTTCTCAGCACTGCAGTGTTTGCCAATCTGAAGCCCCCCTCCATCTCCTCCCCATCCCTGGATCTGGCTCTGTCAGTTCTGTACTCGGTGGTGCCTCCAACCCTGAACCCTCTCATCTACAGCCTGAGGAACCAGGAGCTCAAGGCCGCAGTGTGGAGAATGATGACTGAAAGATTTCAGAAACGTTAAATTACAGGCATATTTCCATAAATATCTTGCAATAAAAATAATTTCTGATTATTCTTTTTGTTTTGGTTTTAATATTGTCCACAATGATGTGCTATTGTCCACAATGTGCTATTTCTCATTTTGGTTCTCTCGACCTCTGCTTTGACCCTAGACTCTTTTAATGGGGATTTGTGTTCTCGGGGGCTTTAATGTACAAAAGATCTCCCAGCAAACTTTTCACTGGTGATGCCCCTTTTTTTTCCTTTTCTGGAGCTGCAGCAGCAATGTCTATGTGGAGAGCTGGAGGCAGATCAGTGCTGAGCACAGCAGCTCTGATCCTGAAAGCCACACCATTCCTGATCCAGGCCAGGAGCCATTGGCCTTCTTGGCCACCTGGGCACACTGCTGCCTCATGTCCAGCCTGCTGTCCATCAGTGCCCCCAGGGCCATTTCTGCCTGGCTGCTGTCCAGCCACCCTGTCCCCAGCCTGGAGCACTGCAGGGGTTGTTGTGGCCAAAGTGCAGGACATAGCACTTGGCCTTGTTAAACCTCACCTTGTTGGATTTGGGCCCTGGATCCAGCCTGTCCAGGTCCCTCTGCAGAGCTCTCCTACCTTCCAGCAGATCCACACTCCCACCCAGCTTGGTGCCATCTGCACATTTGCTGATGGTGCACTCAATGCCCTCATCCAGATCATCAATGCAGATATTGAAATCCACGCTGGCTGCCTCTGATCCCTCAGCCATCCTGTAGGTGCCCTGGGATGGCACTCAAGGTGATCTGTTCCATCACCTCACCAGGCACCCAGGTCAGGCTGACAGGCCTGCAGTTCCCCACATCCTCCTTCCAGCCCTTCTTGGGGATGGGCTCACATTGGCACCTCCAGTCCTCTGGCACCTCCCTGCTGAGCCAGCACTGATGAGAAATGATGGAGAGCAGCTTGGGGAGCTCATCCAGCAGCTCCCTCATCTCCCTAGGATGGATCCCATCTGTTCCCAGAGACACCTGTGAGCATCTGAGTGGCTCAGCAGGTCCCCATCTGCTTCCTCCTGGATTACAGGGAGTCTGTTCTGCTCCCTGTCCCCATCTCCCAGGTCAGGAGAACACTTGTCCTGAGCACAACCTGTCTTGTTGAAAAGTGAGGTGATGAAGGGGTTGAATACTTCAGCCTTCTCCTCATCTTTCGTAACCATATCCCCCCCATAAGGAATGGAGATTTTCCTAATCCCTCCTTTTGCCATGAATGCGCTTATAAAATCATTTTTGGTATCTTTCACAGAAGCAGCTGGGTTAACTCCTAAATTGAGCTTTCACCTCTGATTTTCTTTCTGCATGACCTAACGACTTCTTTAAACATTTCCTGAGTTGCCTGCCCCTCTGTCCAAAGGTAATGCACCTTATTTTCTCCCTGAGTTCCTGGTAAAACCTCCCTGCCTAGCCAGGCCAATTATTTTCCTCGCTAGCTCACTTCCTTCTGTGAGGAAAGTGAGAGACAGGTTGCTTCTGCTCCTTCAAGATTCCTTTCTTGAAGTGTCTCCTTTCTTCCTGGAATCCTTTAAGAGCTGTTTCCCATTAAAAAAAATTAGTTCAATTATCCCCAAATCTGCATTCTGAATAGGCCGAAGTCTGCTCTCTGTAGGTCCAGTGTAGAAGTTTTGTTGATGCCCCAACTGCGTTCACAGAATATTAAAAAACTGCATTATTTCATGGTCACTGTACCCCAAACAACCTCTGAGCACCACATCTCCCACCAGCCCTTCTCTGTTTGTGAACAGCAGGACACAGAGCTTTCCTTGAGAGTGAGACAAGAAGGAATCTTGGTTTTAATCAAGGGCATATTATTTTTATTTTTCAGTTCAGAGAAGGGCTCACTGAAGCATTCCTTAAGCGATCTTGATACTGAATGTCTCCTTAGGAGGTCTGGGCATGCAGAACAATGAGCCCCTTGCAGGCTGACCCTGTTTGGACAACCTGCTCCTCACCCCCAGCCTCACCATGTCTGACATTGCCTATCTGGGACTGACATCCTAAAACATAAAAAACCCCTATAAATTTATTATTAATATTGTAATTCAATTAAATAATAAAAATATAATTATGCTTTTATTTTTATAATACTATTATTCTTTTTTCTATTTAATTTTGTGTATTTACATGTAAAAATCTCTACATA
Source organism: Sturnus vulgaris (assembly GCF_052056855.1). Classification (NCBI taxonomy): domain Eukaryota; kingdom Metazoa; phylum Chordata; class Aves; order Passeriformes; family Sturnidae; genus Sturnus; species Sturnus vulgaris. The sequence goes on along the minus strand of NW_028276072.1, from coordinate 2,638,264 downwards.
TTTAGCAACCAGAAAAATTAATGGTAATTGGTTTTAGGTAGCACAATTCACTTCATTAATTAATTAACCATTGTTGGCCATTGATTTCTTCCTGTTTATGATAATTAGTCCTATTTTAATCCCTTTCTCATCTTTTTCATAGTTTTCACAGACAGGATAAAACGGGGCCACTTTGCTGTCCATGATGACATTTCTGGGGTACATTTTAGGATGTTTTGGGTCTGGGGAGGGAATTTAGAGAGAACTTGAGGGACTGGAGGACACTTCAGGGAGCCGGGTGGTCACTTAAGGATTCTGAAGGACACTTCGGGGTCCAGAGGAGCTCTTGGGGGTCCAGGGTGGCACTTGGGGGTCAGGGACGGGAATCTGGGGCCATTCAGGGTCCGGGCAGGCACCTGGGGGGCTCTGACAGGCTTCTCCGGGGCGCAGGGGGTGATGGGAGTTGTAGGCACAGGTATAACATTGTTCAAAGGGGCCGCAGAGCATCATGGGAGTTGTAGGTGCAGCTACAATGCCTCGTGGTGGGGCGTAGTGCATGACGGGAGATGAAGTCATGGCTGCAATAACACTCTATGGGAACCACGGAGCATGATGGGAGCTGTAGTCCCGGAAGTGGCTCAGCCAGGGCGTTTGGGGGTCCGGGAAGGCACCTGGGGGACACTTTTGTGTCCGAGCCGAGACTTGAGGTGCTCAGGACGGAACGTGAACGGTTCGGGAGCACTTGGGGGGAGCTTGGGGAGCTCTAACCGGGCTCTTTAGGGCTCAGGGCACGGCAGGAGTTTTAGGTACAGAACTGTGTTATGAGGGACTCTGATGCCGTGGGGGATTACAGGAGATGAATTCCCAGAAGTGACTTTAACGGGAATCTGTGGGGTTGGGAGCATTCCGGGGATCTGGGGACACTTTTAGGGAGTCCCGAATGGGTGCTGAGGAGGCACTTCTGAATCCTGGAGGGTCTGGGGGACACTTAAGGGACATGTGGGGGACGGACACCGGGGTTCTGTGGGGCACGGGGCATGAGAGGTGTTGTAGTCCCGGCTCCAATTGGGCTCTGTCAATCCCAGGATGTCCCAGGATGTCCCTGTATTTTCAAGTGCAGCCCACAGTCCATCCCAGTCCACCCAGATTCCCCCTCAGCACTTCCCATCTTCCCAGGTTGTCCCAGTGCTCCCCAGTGTTCCCAAGGAAACTTGAACTTCTCCCGGTTGCTGTGGCAGCCAAAGCCAGCAGTGGGGTCAGTGCAGTGTCCATGGCCACAGCCCCTGGCAGTGGCCCAGGGCAGGTTGGGATGATGATCCACCCTCACAGCTGGCCCAGGGCAGCTCTGCAGTGGTTTTGGTGGTACCTTGGGCTGGCACACACCTGAGGAGTGTGTCTGCTTGCAGTGGGGAACATTAGGAGTTTTAGATTGCTTCAAAAAAAAAAAAAAAAGAAAAAGAAAAAGAAAAAGAAGAAAACCCCTCTTTGCCAGAGTTCCTGAGGAGAGACCCTGGATCAAAATCAATCACAGAAAGCTGCTATCACCTCTGCTCTAAAGAGAACAGTAATAAAATACATCCTTTAAAATAAGAATGGATATTTCTAAGAAGCTCTTTGAAATATTTCTCCATATCTGGAGTAGAAAAACTTCCTAATGAACTGCACCAGACCAGATGGAAATCAATGCAGAGCCATGGTTTGTCAGGACTTGCTTGATCCCAATGAGCCCCATGGTGCATTTGGTGCTGCCAAGGAGCTCCAAATAACATTTTGGAAATATTGGCTCTTTCTCTGCAGTGCCAGGAGCCCGGCCCAGCTCAGCAGCACAGACACAGCACAAGGACTTTAATGACCCTGTCAGGGTTGGGGCTGAGTCCCTGAACATCAGTGCCTGATAGGGAGCAGAAGAAACCTCTCAAGAATTCCAAGTTAGATTCAAAGTCCAAAGTTTCCTGAAGTTCTAATGGGTCCCACTGAGAGACATGACTGAGAAAGTGTTCCCTGGTGCAGGTTTGTTGTTTTTACATTATATTTTCAAAATGTGTGTTTATTGTTTATATTATATATTTTTCAAGTGTGGCCTTATTGATTTTATGTTGTAATTTTTGGTGGGGACTTTTTGTTTTTCCAAATGAAGCAGAGAGACAGGACTTCCGAGTTCTTTTAGAAAGTGTGATTTATTTTTTTAAATTTTCTATCCAGGTAGAAAGGGTAAATTTGTCTTAGAAGTGGTCACAGCATGGCTTAGAAGTCACAAGACTTATGGTTACAAGGTCTTTTAAGGATTTAATAACCAATAAAACACTGTCAACAGAGATATTTATGTTTCTCATTCAATACTAAGATATTTTGTTTCACAGACTCATTCCACAGAGTGAACTTTCTTAGCCAATTATATCCTCACACACAAACTTACATTGCTGCACTCTACAACTTCTTGTTCCCTTTGTAAGTACCTTTATTTCTTCTAGATCTTAAATTCTAAAGCTAAACCTATCTCTATTTGTGTTTAGTTTTAAACTTTGGCTTACAGACATTGCATTTTGAATTCTAACACAGCAATGAATTGACTTTGCTCTGGGTGTTGCCTGCAGCTTCCATCAGCTCCAGCTGAGCTTTGGCTTTCCTAAACACATGAACACACGCTCAGGGCAGATTTCTGAATTCCTCCTCTGTACCTTGTCCTCACTTTCACCTCCTGGTCGTTGTGCTGTGGCTCATGCCTGTCATTTGTCCCTGAGGCAGCACAGCCCCCCTGGCCAGCACAGGCCCCACATCCCCTCATCAGACACGGCACAGCACAGGGAGTGCTTTGGGTGGGCAAATGTTCCCCACCAGAGTGTCCACTCCACACCTCAGTGTCCAGTCCCAGCACCCACATCCCGTGCCAGGGGTCACAGAGAGCCCTGCTCTGGGCTCTGCCAAGGGCTGGGTGAGGAGGGAGCCCGGGCAGGGCTGATGCTGCCCCTAGAGCAGTGCTGAAATCAGCAGGAGGAAGGAGATAAGCACAGAACAAATAGACCAAGAAACTGGGGTGAGAGCCCAGGTCTGGAAGTGGCTGATGGAAGAGACTGGAGAGATGCTCAAAACCCTGGGGCACCTTCTCACACTGGCCATGTCACCAAGGCCACAGACCAAGCTCCTCAGTGCTGCACCTGCCTGTCTGAGATCCCTGCCAGGGGACTGGCACAGCAGCACACACCTGCTGGAACGTGTCCTGGCCCTGCAGAGTCACACAGCTCAGCTGACAGGAGTGGGTTTTATCTCCTGGGCTCTCGCCTTAATTCTTTGGGGCCTCAGAGTGTCACAATGTTCTCCTTGTTTCTGCAGTGTCACAATGGCCCCTTGCTGCCTTGAGGCCCTGCAGGGTCACAATGGCCCTTTGGTTCCCCACAGTGTCACAATGGTCTCCATGATTCCATGGGGCCTTGCAATGCCACAATGGTCTCCATGGATCCACGGTGCCCTGCAGGATCACAACGGCCCTTGGGCTGCACCAGGCCCTGGAATGCAACAATGGCCTCTTGGTTCCACACAGCCCTGCTGCTTCACACTGGGCCCTTTTGACCATGCAGCCCAGCAGGGCCACAGTGATGTCCTTGGTTCCATGAGATCCCACAATGTCAAAATGGTCCCTTGCTTCCATACAGCCCAGCAGTGCCACAACAATGTCTGTGGTTCCACAGGGTCCCCACAGTGTCACAATGGCTCTTTCATTTCAGAAGGCCCCAAAGTGTCACAATGGTCTCCATGGTTCCATGGGGCCCCACAGTCTCACCATGGTCTCCACAGAAAGGAATCCATGAATCCCCTGTGTTTCATGGCCTCATGAACTGCAGCCACCAGAGGCCGAGGCCAGCCAGACCTGTCTGTCCTGGTAGCTTTTGTCTGGCAGAAACCCTTGTGGATAGGAATTCTGGAGGAAAAGCACCAATTTTGGCCATAGGTGCCTGTGCAGGAGAGATGGTTCTTTTCCTTAGGAAGGAGAGCACGGAGCCCCAGTGTTTGAAGACAGGGGAGACCCAGCCCTAAGGAAGCCAAGGGCAGCCAGAATGTTGGAAATGGCAACTTTTGTTTGGCAGCAATCACGGATATTGAGAATTTTGGAGAGGGAAATCTCGTTTTGGCAATGGGTTCCTGGATGAGATGGACAGTTCTTTTCCATTGGAAAGAAAAGCCCAGGGTTTCAGGGGCACATTAGAAGAGACCCTCAACTTGCCAAGGGCAGTTGGATCAGTCAGGCCAAGCCAATCAGACTTGTTCCTTGTTCCCTTGTTTCCATGAGCCCTTGCAGTGTCACAGGGGTCTCCTTGGTGTCACAGTATCCCAATGGACCCTTGGTTCCATGGGGACTCACAATGGCAGAAGGGTCTCCTTGGTTCCATGAGTCCCTGCAGAGCCCCTTGATTCAACGAGGCCTCAAAGTGTCATCATGGCCTCCAGGATTCCATAAAGTCCCACAATGTCACAATGGACCTTTGTTTCCATGGGATCCTGCACTGTTCCATGAATCCTTAGTTCCATGGGACCCTGTAGTGTCACAAGGCACTCCTTGGTTCAATGGTGCCACACAGTGACACAATCACCCCTTGGCCCCACAAGACCCCATAGTGTCACAATGGTTCCTTGCTTCCATGAGGCCTTGTAGTGTCACAATGGACTCCTTGGTTCAACGGGGCTGCAAAGTGTCACAGTGGCCCCTTGGTTCAGTGAGTCCTGTGATGCCTTAAGATTTTACCCTTTGTATTTTTCATATTCAGTACTGCAATAGTGCATAACTCTAAACTTCATACAAGATGCTTGTTAACTGTATTCATATTTTGGTCAAACAAAACAATTCATCTAGGCCTGAAACTCAAGGACACCCTACAGCCTCAGGCTCTGAAAAGTATAAACAAAAGTGAATTCAAGGGTGAGAAAACTGAGGTAATGTGGCTTCATTACCTGAAGCTGTAATTGGAGGATTAACCTCTGATATGCAAATGGACCAAACTTGAATTTGCCTGAGAAACTCATCATCACAATCCCTCTTGAGTGTAGCCCCTGGGAGGTTTTTGACTGCCCAAAGTGAATCTATTAAATGCCTTTAATAAATAAACAATTTATTCTCTTAACCTTGTCTAGCCTCTGTTCTAGGTAGCCACTCCAAGGCATCACCTGTAGTGTCACAATAGTCTCCACGATTCCATAAGGCCCTGCAGTGTGAAAACAGACCATTGATTCCATGAGATCCCACAGTGTTACAACAGACCATTGGTTTTACTGAGCCCCACAGTGTCACTATGGTCCCCTTGGCTCCACAAGGCTCTCAAGTGCCACAATGGCCCTTTGGTTTCACAAGGCCTCAAAGTGTCAAAATGGCCTCCATGGTTTCATGAGGCCATGCTGAGTGACAATGGACCTTTGTTTCCATGGTGCCCCATAGTGTCACAATGGTCTCCTTGGTTCCATGGTGTCAGAATGGTCCCTTCATCCCATGCAGACCCACAGTGTTCACTGTAGTGCCCTTGATTCCATGAGGCCCTGCCAGGCTGAAATGGCCCCTTGGTTCCAGTGGCTCCCAAAGTGTCAGAATAGTCTCCATTGTTCCATGAGGCCCTGCAATGTCACTGTGGTCCCCTTGGTTCCACAGGGCCCCACAGTGTAACAATGGACTCGTGGTTCCATGAGGTTCCTCAGTCACAATGGTCTCCTTGGATCCACAGTGTCACAGTGGCCCCTTGGCTCCATGTGGCCATGCTGTGTCACAATGGCTCATGGCTCCGTGACGCCACACAGTTTAATGACAGACCCTTGGTTCCAAAAGGCCTTGGAGTGTCACAATGGACCCACGGTTCCATGAGCTTCCGTAGTCTCACCATGGTCTCCTGGGATCCAAATTGTCACAATGGATAATTGGTTCCATGGGACCCTGCTGTGTCACAGTAAACCTTTAGTGCCATGGGGTTCTGGAGTGTCACAATGGTTTCCCTTGTTCAACAAGGCCCTGGAGTGTCACAATGGCTGCTTGGTTCCATGAGCTTCCATAGTGTCACAATGGTCTCCTTGTTTGTACAGTGTCATAGTGGACCCTTGGTTCTATAAGGTTCTTAAATGTCACAGGTCTCCTTGGTTCCATGTGGCCCTGCTGTGTCACCACAGCCCCTTGGTTCCATGAGTTTCTGTGCTGTCAACAATGGTTCCTTTGTTCCAATGAGGAACTGCTGTGTTGTTACCGTATGGACTAGAAATCCTGAATATTGGAATATAAAGTGTATAAACCATAATAGTAGTAGTAATGCTAAGGCTTGAAGACTGCAGTCCCCAGAGTAGGCCCTGGGAAACTAACTTAGGAATGTGCTGTGCTGAGAGCATGCAGAACCGTTAGTGATAAGGTTAAAGTATAAACATAAATAAAGTACTGGTGGTGGGCAGTGGCATAAGAGAGAGATTGAGGGGGAGAACACTATAGTCCTAAGATAAGCAACCATGTAAGATTTATGACGCCAAAATGCTGTCTTCAAGGTGAATGTATCTACAGAAGAATGTGTACTTCTGCACATAAACCATTTGTAAAAAGGGTATAAAAAACCCTCTAAAAAGGGAACCAGTGGGATCCTGACTTTGGACGTGAGTCCGCAGGTCCCCGGGCCCCGAATAAAGCACCGCATAAACTGACACTCTGTTAGTTTGTGTTTTACTTGGGGTTTCGGGCAGCAGTTTTCTGGCGACCGCGGCAGGACTCCGGGGGCGGCAGGGGCGATTCGCGAGCTGATCTACTCCACGCCGGCACCAGGTGATTTCTGGGGAGACATCAACCCGTGCCCGACCCCGCGCCTGATGGACGACTGTGAGGTAAGCCCGCAAGGTGCTTTATTCTTTATTGAAAGGGAAAGCCCGCCGATTAAGACGGGACGGTGATCCCGCACCGGGGGCAAAGGACGTCTGAAAGGTTGTGGAAAGGAAGCCTAGGCGCTGGTCGTCAGACGCAACAGTGATTGCGCAGATCCAGCACTTGCCACTCGCGGTGACGAGAAAGGCAAGAATTGTGGTAAAGGGTGTGTGAGTGTGGAAATAATAGTAAAGTGCGTGGGTGTGAGTGTTATGATGCCTTTTAAAACCTTTAAAGCTCTGGCTAGTTCGGGGATGGAAATTCCGAATGATTCACCCTTGGGCTGTTTGTTGCAACATTGGAAGGTGGGGAATTTTGGTCAAGAACTGAGTAAAAAGAAATTGATTGATTTTTGTAATCATGTGTGGCCCCAATACGAACCTGAGGGTATGCAATGGCCCCGAAATGGTACTCTAAATCCTGATATTATAACTCCTCTTATGCATTTCTTACAAAATAATGAGAAATGGGAAGAAATCCCGTATCTTGATTTGTTTTATTATTTGAAAAATAAGCCGGAATGGCAGAAGGAGTGTGGCATTATGGTCTTAAAAACAGCAACAGATGGTTGTGCGGGCTGCAAAGGGTGGCAGAAAGGGAAGGAGTATTCTGTTAAGTTGTCAGACCCTGAGGAGGATGTTTCTCTGTTGGTAGCACCTAGTGCCCCTCCCCTGGAGGAGAGTGAATCAAGTGAGTCGGACGAAGAGGTGAATGGGGAAGAAAAGGGGGGGGATTTAGAGAAAGGAAAAGTCGTTGATAAGCCGCGTACTCCTCTATGTGAAAGGACCCGTAGCGGGCAGGAGAAGAAAGGAAAAAGGGGTGCACAATTGATGGCTCCGTTGCGGGAAGCGGTTGGACCCCACGGGGAATGACTAATGGTGAAAGTTCCTTTTTCTCCTAATGATTTGTTAATTTGGAAGCAGTCTGTGGGGGCTTATCGGGAGGATCCTGAACGGGCGGCAAGGGTAGTGAAAATGGTGATTAAAACACAAAATCCAGACTGGAATGATTTACAGGTCTTACTGGATACAATAATGGACTCTACTGAGAAAGAGATGGTGTTTAAAGCTATGAGGGAAAAGGCACGAGAAATGATTAGGTTGCAAATAGCGGACGGTACATTAAATGATTTGGTGCCGCGGGAGGATCCAGAGTGGAATGTTAATTCAACAGGGGGTTACCATAGACTTAAGGCTTATCAAGAATTGTTGGTAGAAGGAATACGGAGCGGGATACCTAAGACGTTAAACTGGTCCAAGCTGTATTCAGTAAGGCAGGAGAAAAATGAGTCCCCGTCAGCTTTCTTAGAAAGGCTTAAGGAAACTGCTCGAAAATATACCAGTTTAGAAATTGAAGGGGAATCAGGGAAATTGCAGCTAGCTTTAATTTTTATGGGACAATCCCAAGAGGATATTCAGAAAAAATTGCAGAAATTAGAAGGGGAAGATACACGGAATTTGGATAAACTTTTAAAAGTTGCGTGGAAGGTGTATAATAATAGGGAAAAAGAGACTGCTAAGAAACAACAAGCTAGTATGTTGGCAGTACTACAGCAGATAACGGGGAATGGTATGTGGGGAGGTGGCCGGGGGCACGGACAGGGACGAGGAATGGCTAGGGGAGGAATTTCGATGGGTGGAAGGGGATTCCCAAACCAATTACAAGTGGGACAAGGAAAAATGAGATTGGGATTGGATCAGTGTGCCTTGTGCAAGAACAGAGGACACTGGAAAAACGAATGTCCACTTAATCAAGGTATGGGATTCGGGCTGAATAGCGGGGAGGGGTTGATAAATAATTCAAGTGCAGTTCGGGGAGGGCCACAAGGTGTCGCCCAAGCCTTTATGATGGGAAGCTACCAGACTCAAAGCTGACTAGATCGGGATCTGAAGGTAGTTTTAGAAGTAGACGGGGAACCATTGGAATTTAGAGTAGATACGGGGGCTACGTATTCTGCAATTAACACCAAATTAGGACCTCTAAGTGATTCTACCATTCGGGTGGTAGGGGTTACAGGACAGGTGGAAGAAAGGGCATTTTTACGTCCGTTGGATATAAAGTATGGGGGGGAAAGAATTTGATCATCAATTTTTATACATGCTAAATAGCCCAGAATCATTAATGGGGAGGGATTTGTTATCAATGTTAGAGGCAAAAATAATTTTTTAAAAAGGAAGAGTAAAATTAGTAATTCCAGAAGATAATATAGCCAAATTATTTACGGAGAAAGAAGTAGAGGCAACAGAAATCCCCACAGAAATAGAACAGGCTGTGGTACCATGGGTATGGGAAACAGGGATCCCTGGAAAATCAAAGGCAGCACAACCGGTAGTTGTGGAATTGAAGGAAGGAGCACAACCCATACGGATAAGGCAGTACCCTCTGAAACTAGAGGCTCGGAAAGGAGTAGCACCCTTAATAGATCAGTTTGTTAGTTTAGGGGTATTACAGGAATGAGAATCAGAATTCAATACCCCCATATTTCTGGTAAAGAAGTCCAATGGTAAGTACAGGTTAGTTCAAGATCTGAGGGCAATTAATAATATAACAAAGGATATTCACCCAGTAGTAGCAAATCCATATACATTGCTAACAGCTGTCTCGGAGAAATTTAAATGGTTCACAGTAATTGACTTGAAAGATGCATTCTTCTGTATCCCTTTGGCATTTGAAAGTAGGAAAATTTTTGCTTTCGAATGGGAAAACCCTGCTACAGGACGAAAAAGACAGCTCACCTGGACACGTTTACCACAAGGATTCAAGAATTCTCCAACCATCTTCGGAAACCAACTAGCCCGGGAACTGGAAGAATGGAAACTAACCCAGGTAAAGGAGTCACCTTCCTCATTTATTCTTCTACAGTACGTAGATGATATTTTTCTAGCCTCAACAGAAGAAGACATCTGTCGAAGACTCAGCATTGAACTCCTCAACATGCTCGGACAAGCTGGATACCGAGTGTCAAAAGAAAAGGCCCAGCTGGTAAGAACACAAGTCATTTATTTGGGATGCGAGATATCACAAGGAGTTCGGAAATAAGGGGTGAACCGGATCCAGGCAATATGTGCTATACCGACACCTCGAAATCCACAAGAGTTAAGGTCCTTTTTAGGAATGGCAGGGTGGTGCCGGTTGTGGATTCCAGAATTTGGACTAAAAGCAAAACCTCTGTATGAGGCAGTCAAGAATCCTGAATTTAAATGGAATAAAATACAAGAAAAGGCATTTCAGAACTTGAAGCAAGCTCTAAAAGAGGCACCTGCATTAGGGTTGCCAGATCTCACAAAACCCTTTCAACTATATGTAAATGAGAGGCAAAGACTGGGGATTGGGGTGTTGACACAAAAATTGGGAACATGGAAGCGCCCGGTGGGATACTTCTCAAAACAACTGGATTCAGTAAGCGCTGGATGGCCTGGCTGCCTTAGAGCTGTTGCTGCAACAATGCTTCTGATACAAGAAGCTAGAAAACTAACTATGGGGCAGAAAATGGAAGTGTTTGTCCCACATATGGTAATAGCAGTTTTGGAACAAAAAGGGGGGCATTGGCTCTCCTCCAGCCGTATGCTGCAATACCAGGCAATCCTTAGGGAACATGATGATGTTGAAATGAAGGTAACTAACCATCTCAATCCAGCCGAATTTCTTAGAGCCACCCAAGAAGAAGGCAACCTGGTACACGACTGTGTGGAGACCATCGAACAGGTATACGCTACCCGCAAGGATCTAAAGGATGAGCCCTTAGACGAACCTGAATGGGAGCTGTATACCGATGGATCTAGTTTCGTGGAGAATGGAACCAGGTACGCCGGGTATGCAGTGGTAACTCTAAGACAGGTTATAGAAGCCAGAGCCTTGGCTCCTGGAACATCAGCACAAAAAGCTGAAATCTAAGCCCTCATCCGAGCCTTGGAATTGAGTCAAGGGAAAAGAGTAAATATTTGGACTGATTCTAAATATGCATTTGGGGTAATACATGTACATGGGGCATTATGGAAGGAGAGAGGACTATTAAATTCACAGGGTTCGTCAATTAAACACCGAGAACAAATTGTGCAACTACTGGAAGCAGTACATAAGCCCCAGGCGGTAGCAGTAATGCATGTAAAAGGACACCAGCAGGGAGAAGAAAGAGCATTCCAGGGAAATCGTCTGGCTGACAGAGCAGCCAGACAGGCTGCTTGCAAGGTATGGACCCAAATGGCGTTGCTACCAGCACGTACCAACCCTGCAGAAGCTTTTATGGATGAAGTACCAGTATACCTACCAGAAGCCGAAAAATTAGCACGGCTAGTACAAGCTAAGAAGAATGCGGCCGGATGGTATGTAACTGCCGTAGGACAAGTGATATTGCCAACAAAAATAATGAAAATGATATTAGAAATTGAACATAACAAATGCCATTGGGGAGCAGAAGCTTTAGTGCAATTTCTAAAACAAGAAATAATCTCCAATCAGATGTTAACAATGGCCAAAAGGATCAATGCAATGTGTCCAGCTTGTATTAAGAACAACCCGGTGACACGTAGGCAAGTGCAAATGGGAAAATTGCAAATAGGCCCACAACCAGGAGATTATTGGCAGATAGATTTTTCAGAATTACCAAAAGCACAGGGGTATAAGTATGTTTTAGTCTATGTATGTACCTTCTCAGGCTGGCCAGAGGCATTCCCATGTAGAACAAACCAAGCAAAAGAAGTGATTAAAACTTTACTTCGAGAAATCATCCCTAGGTTTGGAATCCCACTAGGGATGTCCTCAGATAGGGGACCTCATTTTGTGGCAGGAATAGTGCAAGAAGTGGCTAAGGTACTTGGGATAACATGGAATCTCCATACACCTTGGAGACCTCAGTCTAGTGGACAAGTAGAAAAGATGAATCAGACACTAAAAGGCCAAATTAAGAAAATCTGCCAAGAAGCAAAGATACAATGGCCTCAAGCATTACCTTTAGCTCTGTTAAGGGTCAGGATCAAACCTAGAGACAAGGTAGGAGTAAGTCCGTATGAAATTTTATACGGCAAACCCTATCATGCTGCAACTTACAAAGGGGACCCTAATGTGGTGGGAGATCAGGTACTGGTAAATTACATTTTGTCTCTCAATAAGACTCTTACAGCACTACGGGGGGCGTTGCAGTGGAATCGACCTTTGCCTCTGGAGAATCCCGTCCACGATATACAGCCTGGAGACCAAGTCTACATAAAGAACTGGAATGTGGAACCACTAAAAGAAACATGGGACGGTCCCCGACAAGTGATTATGACTACATACACAGCCGTAAAGGTCCAAGGGATTGACAATTGGATACACTACACCCGAATCAAGAAAGTCCCATCACGATGGGAAGTCCAGCCTTTAACCAACACAAAACTGGTGTTCAGGGCAAGGCCTTGATTGTGATGTTAATGTTAAGCATTGCTCGTATCGGAGATGCCTTTGTTAAAGTTACTGTTCCTAAACCAACAGTGATTGTACCACAAGGGGCAAATGTAAATCTAACCTGTTTGTTTTCTGATGACCAGGGAGCTGGATTCGATGAAGTAAATGCAAGATGGAAATTGATCACTACAAATAAGGTATTTTCAGAAGGAATTGTGACAATTTGGGATATGAAACAACAGAAAGGTAATACTATCCTAATGATCTCACACCTGCAAAAAGCTCAGGTTGGTCAATTTTCATGCATAGTATGGATCAGGGAAAGCTTCGATTATGGGAACTTAGATGTAAAAATTTTGGCGGAGGGTTTTAAGACAAAAGGGCATTCTTATCCAATACAAGTAACACCCACAAGTATGAGAGTTGACATGTGGGATGGTCCTTCACTGAGAATCAATTGCACTCTCAAATTAGGGAATCTTTGCAGGATGAGAGAAACTAGAACGGTCCAACAAGCAAAAGAAATGGAAAATGTGAAACAGGAATTGGGGCAAGAGAATTTGGTAGTGGGATTAGTTAGGGATTTTGGGAAGATGCAAAATGTAACAGCGATAACAGCGTGTTTGCCCTTGCCAAAGGCAGCAGGTGACCCTATACTGTGGGGAATCATCCCATTAGGAGAAATGCCCCCCAAAATAGCAAATGGAACGAGGAAATGCAACAAAGAGCTACGAAATCGCACTAGAATAGTAGAAGAGGTTTATACCTATGGAAGACGGTGGTCAACCCCGGGGCAAAGTTCGGAATGTTTAAAATTACCAAATTCTGTATTCACTAAAATAGGTCGATACAAAAATGTTGGGTGGTACACATTTGAAGTAAATCAGAAAAGGAGAAAACCTGTAGTAGATTATTATTATGAAATAGTGTGTCAAGAAGGAAAAGAAGAGTGGGAACAATGGAAAGCAATTTGGGGTTCTAGCCTACTGGAACCGTATAGTTATATCGGATCAATACACTGGTGTATCGAATGGATTGGGTCAAAAAAAGCCAGGAACATCCAGGGGTCCTCGAAGCTGAAACAGTGCACCACAACAGACTAGCCCAAACATCAGGTTGGAACTGTAGTAAAGTCATAACCTGTGATACCCCAGAATCCCAAATTGGATTAGTACCCGTCCGGGTGTTGTTGAAATGGGGATGTGAATGTCAGAGATACAACCATACAATAACGGGAGAATTAAAAGGAGCTCAGAAAGATTGTCAATCAACCACAGTACGAAGCCCCGGAAATTCAGTCTGGGTAATGGGACATGGCCAATGGACTACACATTTACCGATAGGTGGTCCGATTACTCAAATAACGTTAGGGATACCAACCTTATGTCCATTTTGGAAACAGTCCAAATTAACCAAGGAAGACCAAGAGAAAAGGACGAAAAGGGGATTAAGCCCTGAGACAGACGAGGCAGTAAATCTGAAGAATGAATGGCACGAGCCAGGGGAAAGTGTAAAATTCGGTTGGATGCTTGAATCTTTATTTGCACCTGTATCTACATATAGAAACCGGGAAATGTTATATAAATTACTAGAGCAGACAGAAAGATTGGCAGCAGTAACAAAAAAGGGATTTAGAGATCTTAATCTACAATTACAAGCCACAACCAGGATGACAATCCAGAATAGAATGGCATTAGATCTGCTCTTATTAAAGGAACACGGAGTTTGTGGATATTTACAAGGAAGGGATGATCACTGTTGTGTACATATCCCAAATGTCACGAAGGAAGTAGAAAAGGATATAGGTCAATTGGAGCGAATTGAACTAAACATACATGAAGTACAAAAGGATGCAGAACATAATTGGGTTGGAGCTTTATTCAGTTCTTTGGGAATCCAGGTCTCTGGTTGGTTATCCTCAATTATTCAAAATGGAATAATGATTGTAATAATCATTGTAGTAATTGTGATTATGTATAGATGTCTTTTAGGAATAATTGCTAAAGAAGGAACACACACACGGCAAATCATGAAGGCCCTGACTCGAAAAGAAGTGATTCAACCAACTTCCTGAAACAACCCTCCACCATCATATCTAGAAACTATCACTTGGAAGAATTGAGCATCCTTGCAGAAGACTCTGAAGAATGCTCAAAAGGGGGGAATTGTTACCGTATGGACTAGAAATCCTGAATATTAGAATATAAAGTGTATAAACCATAATAGTAGTAGTAATGCTAAGGCTTGAAGACTGCAGTCCCCAGAGTAGGCCCTGGGAAACTAACTTAGGAATGTGCTGTGCTAAGAGCATGCAGAACCGTTAGTGATAAGGTTAAAGTATAAACATAAATAAAGTACTGGTGGTGGGCAGTGGCATAAGAAAGAGATTGAGGGGGAGAACACTATAGTCCTAAGATAAGCAACCATGTAAGATTTATGACGCCAAAATGCTATCTTCAAGGTGAATGTATCTACAGAAGAATGTGTACTTCTGCACATAAACCATTTGTAAAAAGGGTATAAAAAACCCTCTAAAAAGGGAACCGGTGGGATCCTGACTTAGGACGCGAGTCCACAGGTCCCCGGGCCCTGAATAAAGCACTGCATAAACTGACACTCTGTTAGTTTGTGTTTTACTTGGGGTTTCGGGCAGCAATGCTATAAAACCAAGTGTGTTTCTGAAGAAACTTGCCTCTTTCTTCCTGTCATGGAAGATGACCATGTAGCTGTGCATCTTATTTCTGCTGCACTTAAAGGGTTAAAACCCCTTTCCACGGCTACAGGGCAGGTTTTATCTAAATAGGTAAATTGTAATACACATGTAGTTACTGACTATAAGCAACACACTTGTAGAATCACATGTCCGTCTAAGGTTAGGAGTTATCTAACATTGGACCTGAGGCCTGAATAAAATGATGCCCTCTTCAACACCAAATTAGTTTTAAGGAGTCTTATTTTGATATTTTGGAGATTTGGTGACAGAGGGTCCTCACAGAACCAAGGTGTCAACTGTGACACTATGGAACCTCAAGGAACAAAGGGGCCTTTTGACACTGTGGGAGCTCATGGAACCAAAATCCATTTTGAAAGAGTGGGGCCACATGGAACCTATGGTCCCTTGTGACACTGCAGGTCCAAGGAGACCATTGTGGCACTGAGAAACCTCATGGAACCAAAAGTCCATTGTGACAGAGAAAAGCTTTATCAAGCCAAAGAGCAATTGTGACACTGTGGGGCCACATGGAACCAATGGTCCATTGTTCTACTGCAGATCCAAGGAGGCCATGGTGACACTGTGGAACCTCCTGCAACCCTGGGTGCATTGTGACACTGCAGGGCCCCCCAGAACCAAGGAGTTCATTGTGACACTGCAGAACCTCACAGAACCCAGGTGACCATGTTGTACTACAGAACCTCGTGGAACAAGGGGGTCCCTGGTGACATTGCAGAACTGTTGCTGAGAGTATGAAAGCTCATGGAACCAGGAGTCCATTGTGACCAAGGGGCCACTTGGACACTGAGGATCCAAGGAGACCATTGTGACACTGAGGACCCTCATGGAACCAAGGGTCCACTGTTACACTGTGGGGACTCATGGAACCAAAGGCCTATTATGACATTGCAGGACCTCATGGAACAATGGAGACAGCTATGAAACAGAACCCCAGAATGAGCGAGGTTGGAAAGGACCTGTGAGATCATCTAGCCCAACCTATGACCTAACATCACCTCACCAACTAAACCATGGCTCTGAGTGCCACGTCCAGTCTTTTTTTAAATGCCTCCATGGGTAGTGACTCCACCACTTCCCTGGGCAGGAGATTCCAGTGTCCAATCACACTTTTAGTGAAGAATTTTTTTCCTGATGTCAAACATATCCTATCCTTGGCTCATCTTCAGCCTTCAGACTCTCTTTGTGTCAGTGGTTGCCTGGGAGAGGAAACAGACCCTCATCTCACTGCACCCTCTGTTCAGGTGGTTGTAGAGAGTCTCCCTGTAGACCATTGTAGCCATTGGGGCCATTGTAGCATGGCAGGGCCTCATGGAATCAAGGGGACCACAGTGACAGTGTGAGGCTCTGTGGGACAAAGGTGCCATTCTGACACCATGGAAACAAGGAGAATTTTGTTACAGTACTGGGCATCATGAAACCAAGGATGTCATTGTGACACAGCAGGGCCTCATGGAACCAAGGAGACCATGATGACACTTTGAGGCCACGTGGAACCAAAGGACCATTGTGGCACAGCAGGGACTCATAGAATCAAGGGCACAAGAGTGACACTGAGCTCCAGGGAACCAAGAGGGCATCCTTACATTGAAGAACCAAGGATACCATAGTGACACTGTGGGGCTCCATGGAATGAAGGGGTCATTGTGACACTGTGGAGTCTCATGGAATCATGTAGGGACACATATGGAGAAAGCAAGAAAATTACAGCCTGAAAAATATTCCAGGCTGCAGCTTCTCAGCTCTGTTCCCAGCCAATAAGCTGGTCCAGCTCAACGCAAGGGAGAATTTCTCCCAGGGTGATAATTTGGTCAAAATAAAAAGAATTAATAACAAGATAGAACACCTGTTGTGGTACATGACCTGGGAATGGGGTGTCTTCTCTCTAAACCAATCACCTTTTCTCTACTCTTGGAATTGTGAGTCATGCTATAAAACCAAGTGTGTTTCTGAAGAAACTTGTCTCTTTCTTTCTATCATGAAAGACGACCGTGTAACTGTGCATCTTATTTCTGCTGCACTTAAAGAGTTAAAACCCCTTTCCACAGCTGCAGGGAGGTGCTGAAGGGTCGTGCAGGGACGTTGGGGATCCTATCAGGACTTTTTGGGGAATTCAGAGGGTGCCCCTCCCTGCCAAGCCTGGCGATCTAGGGGCTCAGTGTGTTGGGGAATTGGGGTCGTTCAGGGTTTCTAGGGGGCATCAGGGATACTGGGGGGACCTGGAGGGAATTGAGGGTCTGGTGGAGGTTCAGGATTCCCAGAGGTGGATGGGGAATCAAAGTCACTCCTACATTTTTCTTTTGCAGATGGCAGGAAACACCAGGAAAGGTGAGTGCAGGCTTTGACCATGATTTGTGTTTTCCCCAAACCTCCAGGACCTCCCATCCTCTTCCACACATCCCCTTATTCCCACGGAGCCCCCATGGTGGAGGATCCTCAGGTGACCTACGTGGAGCTGCGGGGCCACATGGGCAACCATGGGAACCCAGTGACATCTGTGACATTCTACAACAAAAGTTGTGACCCTCGGGGAAGTGGGAGGCACTGGAGTGATGGGAAGGCCCCATAGTGGGGGCAGAGATTGAGCAGCACCCAGGGCCCCTGGGCTGGAGGAGACTGAGCCTGCAGTGACCTCGGCTGGGGGTACTGAGAGCTGTGGGGAGAATTTGGAGGGTCTTGGTTGGGCTCCAGGGGGATCACTGGGTGGGTTTTCAGGAATATTGGTGTGGCACTGGGAGCTCCTGGAGGGTTTTGGGAACTCTTGGAGGGTCATGCAGGGATGTTGGGGGATCTTTCTGGGGTCCTGGGGGAGTTTGAGGGGTGCCCCTACCTGCCAGGCTTCGAGTTTTGTTGCTCAGAGGGTCGGGAGCACGGGGGGCAATGGGGGCACTGTGGTGGTGCAGAAGTTCTGAGGGATTCAGGGGTGATTGGAGTGTCCAGGGGCAATCAGGGGTGCAGTGGGAATCGGGGGTGCAGTGGGAATTTTTGTATCCCATGGGTTGTTGGAGCTGTCAAGGTCCCAGGAAGGGTCAGGGGTCCCGGGGTCCCCATGGTCACTCCCTCCCCTTGTCCTTGCAGCTGCCAGGAAGCCCCAGCACAGGTGAGTGGGAGGGTCTGGCCAGGACTCCCCTTTTCCCCCCCCGTCCCAGACTCCACCCAGAACCCCAGTTATCCCCATAGGACACCCTGGAGGAGGGGTGATGATGGAACCCCATGCTGTGGGCACTGAGTGGGTAGGGGGTGAGTATGGGGGGGTACATGGACACGTCACCCACGGGTGTCACCCCCACCCAGGTCTCCAACCCTGGAGTCTCTCTCAGGTCCCCGCCCAGCACATCCCCCAGGTGACCCACACAGAGCTGCTGGGACCCCAAGGACGACAGCAGGACCCCGGTGACATCTACGAGAACGTGCTGTGACACTGGGGGCACTGGGGGTTCCTTTCCTAGGGCACCCCCCCTTTGGCACCCCCCAGGCTCCCATGGGTGCCCACCCTGACCAGGAGGTGGCCACGAGTGGTGGGTCCCATCTGGGGCTGCCAGAGCTCCACGTTCCAGTGCTCCCAGTGCTCCCAGTATCCCCAGGGGCTCCCCATTCCCTCCCCCAGTGCCAGGGGGCACAGGACCCTTGTCCCTCTCATTGGACACAAAAAGCATCTTTAGGATTAAACTGGGAGAAATGGTTTTGGTTTGTTCAGCTCTGCCTGCTCAGCTCGGGCCGAGGAGGGTCCCGGTCAGGTTGAGCAGATCCTTGTGGGATTTGCAGCAGTTTTGGGGCTCTCTCAGTCCCTTGTGCACAGGGACCAAATGATCAATTGCTGCATTTCCGGACTGGTTCCCTCGCAGCTGCCCCCGCAGGGGGGGTTTCCAGCCAGCCCTGCTCTGGAAACCATCAAAGGCCCTGGCAGAGCCACTGCTGGGGCTCACACCGGGTTTTGTGCTTCTTGCAGGGCTGAGCAAACCACAGCCACGCCTTTTTCCCCCACAGAATTCTCACCTTTGCAGCAGCTCGAGAGCTGCGAGAATCAAAGCCAAGGGGGCAGGGGGAGCCTCAGGTCCTGGCTGCCACCTGGGGCTGGCCAGAGCAGGACTGGGACAATGCCCATCCCTGTGCAGTGGAGAAGGTGAGAAGCTCCAGGAAACCTTCCGGGCAGCCACAAAATCTCCTTGTGGGCAGATCTGGGGGCATCTGACCCCCAAAATATGTCCAATGCCGCCATAGTATCCCAAAATCCCAGGGAGAGGCAGCAGCGCTGTGTGTTTGTGCACAGGGATGGTTTAGCAGCACAGCTGAATTTTGGGAACCCTGGTGGTAATTTCAGCATCTCCTTAAGTATCTGCAACACCCAGAGCAGATCAGGGGCATTGGCCCAAGCAGCTCCAGTTTTACCCCATTTATCCCTCTGAAGCCACTGCTCCTATCCCTGGCTGTCCCTGGAGCTGCAACTGAAGCTGCAGAGCCCTCGGGTCTGCGGTTCTGCTCTCAGACTCCTCCTCCTTCTCCTCCTCCTCCCCCCCGTGGCTGGAGCCCCCTGAGGAGGCCTGGCACTGTCAGCAAGGAGCACCTGCTTTCCTCAACATCGCAGGGGAATTTAACATTCCCAAAGATGCTGTGCCTGGGCTGCAGGAGAAAAAGGGAGTGAAAGGCCGAGGGTTTTCAGGAAGTGTGGTGTAAAGCCAGGAGAGGTGCTGTTGAGCACCTGAGACCTGCCTGGGGTTGGTGCTGCCTTCTTTCTGTTCGGCATCAGGGAGAGCAATCGCAGGAGTTTAGCAGGGTGTGTGCCTGGCCCCGGGACACTGCTACGCTGCCACTGGGCACTGGGAGCCAAGCTGCTGCCTTCGTCTGTCCTGCCCGGGCACTGCCGGGGATGGTGCCGGGACCGATTGGTGCCCCTGAGTTTGCAAAAGGAGCGATTTCCTCTCGTCCCTCCCGACGAGGCCGCCATGGCCCTGAGGGGTTCGAGCGGCACCGGGGCGCCCCCTGCTGGCTGTGAGTGCTCCCTGCAGCGCCCCCTGCTGGCCGTGAGTGCTCCCTGCAGCGCCCCCTGCTGGCCGGGAGTGCTCCCTGCAGCGCCCCCTGCTGGCCGGGAGTGCTCCCTGCAGCGCCCCCTGCTGGCCGTGAGTGCTCCCTGCAGTGCCCCCTGCTGGCTGTGATCGCTCCCTGCAGCGCCCCCTGCTGGCTGTGAGTGCTCCCTGCAGCGCCCCCTGCTGGCCGGGAGTGCTCCCTGCAGCGCCCCCTGCTGGCCGTGGTCATAACTGCACAAAGATGAACAAACTGCCCTGAGCGGGTTGGAAATTTCTTTTCTTGTGTTGCTGTTTGTTCTGTTCTGTTCTAGAACTTTCCTAGCAATGAACTGTTATTCTTTTTCCTACATTTTTGCCTGGAAGCCCCAGAAACTTCACACTTAAAAAAATTTGGAGGCATAGGTCCTCTTTCCAATCCAGGAGAGTTCCTGCTTTCTATGGCAGGTGTTTCTCTTTTAAATCATGACAGTTTCCAACTCCTGGGTTCCAGCATGAATGGGGCAGGCACTTCAAGAGCAGACAAAGTCAGACACTTGGCCACCTCTTGCTCTGCTTTTTAAGCCCTTGGGCCACCAAGGGCCCTCTGCCAAGGTGGGACTCCTGGTCCCTCAGGTAATCAGGAGCTGGGTTTGGCAGAGCGTCACACTGTCCCCAGTGTGCTATGGCTGACAGACTGAATGACACATGGGGCCCTGTGCCACCAAAAGCAAGGCCTGACCCAGCCCTGCCACACACAGGTGTTCCAAAATATTTTGAGACATCAAACTTTTCCTATCCCTGACACCCCACCCTGTGCCATGGCCTGATCCTGACTGCTCTGGAAAAGGGGGAGGGTCCAGAATCCCCCCAGGCCCTTTGGGACATCATCATGTGGGGAACACAGCACAGGAGGGGTTTGAGACAGGGCAGAAGGGAATCCATAGCACTGGTTTTGAGTGGCAGCCCAAAATTGGAGAATCCCATTCCTAAAGCCCAACAGAGCTGAACAAAGAAACACCATCTCTGGCAGTTGAACCAAAAAGCTGCATTTTGGTGCCAGTAAGAGGGAAACGAGTCCTGTGTTCGCGTGGCACTGGGAGGAGAGATGTTGAGCCGTGGGTGTCCTGGGAGTGCTGAGAGGGGCATTGCAGAGGCACTGGGAGTACAGGGGTACTGGGAGAGAGAATGGGAACCACCTGGATCCACTGGGAGCAATGGAGAGGCACTGGGAGGGGAAAGAGGGAGCCCTTGGGGGTACTGGCAGCACAGTTTGGAAGGAATGGAGAAGTCTCTGAGGGTACTGGGGGCACTTGGATGTGGAATGGGGAGCCACTGGTGATAGTGGAAGGGGGGGTGGGGAAATCCTTGTGGGTTCTGGGGTCATGTGGAGCTCTGGATGCCCTGTGCTGCCTCACACTTGTGCCCACCTACCCGTGAATGTTGGGCACCCACGGGAACAGTGCAGGGGACACACATGTGTGGCTGCCCATGGGTGAGGTCCCCCAGTGCCCCCAGTGCCCCCAGAGCCCCCCAGTGCCCAGCCATGCCCCGAGTGTCACAGCACATTCCCGTAGATGTCCCCTCATTCCCGCAGTTGCCCATGGGTTGCTGGCAGCTCCACATAGGTCACCTGGGGATCCTGGAGTGTGGTGGGACAGGGGGACGCTGCAAGAGACACGGGCTGTGGCATCTGGGCGGGGGGACACTCATGGGTGACGTGTCCCTCTGCATGTGCCCCAGCCCGGACTCACCCCCCGTCTGCTTGGTGATCATGACGTGGGTGTACAGCACCTTCCCCTCCTCTGGGAGGGCCGGGGGCTCCGGGGGCGCCCTGAGGGAATCAAGGGGATGTGTGGGAGGGAATGGGAGGTCTTGGGGGTTGGGGTCAAAGACGAGAGTGTGGTTTGAGCCCCCTACTCACCTTTCCTGCTGCTTCCTGGCAGCTGCAAAGGAAAGAGGGGAGGGATAACTGTGGGGTCCCCAGGGTCCTGACCCTTCTCAGCAATCCTGAAATCCGACTACACCCTCAATATCCTCCAGGACCCCTGAGCATCCCTGATGCCCTCCAGAACCCCTGCTCTGTTCTCTGGACCCCCAGAGCCCCCTGAAGCTCAAGCCTGCCAGGTATGGGGTAGCCTCCACATTCCCCCAGGATCACTGAAAGAACCCCCAAAATCCCTGCAAGTCCCTCCAACACCACCCCAAATCCTTCAGGACCCTGACCAAAGGTCCTGAGCCATCATTGCCAAGTCAGAGGCTCTGGGTGCCACCCCATCACCCCAACAGGCAGGTGGTCCCCCAGCTCCCCAGGGTCCCCATGGTCCCCATTGTCACCCACCCATGTTGTTCCACCGATGCCAGCGCACAGCTACACCCAGGAGCAGGACCAGGAAGAGGAGGGACCCGCCAATGCCTGCGGCCACTGCTGGGGACAGAAGGGACAAATCGGGGTCACCTGTCACTCCAGGGGTCCTGCAATCCCAGTGACCCCGTGTGATCCCACCTCTGTTCCAGTGTCCAGTGGTTCCCTGTGGTGTCACCTCCAGGGCCAGCTCTGGGCTGAGTGCCTGGAACACGCGGTGCCCGTCCTGTCCCAGCTGGTTGGTGGCCATGCACTGGTAGGTGCCCGAATGTCCCACATCGATGTCCCCAAGATCCAGGAGGGGACCCCGACCCACTTCCTGCCCATCGTGCAGCCAGGTGAAGGTGACAGGGGCTGAGCCCACCTGCACCGAGCAGTTCAGGGTCACAGAGTCACCTGCATGCACCTGGAGTGCCGGGGGACCAGGGGCGATGGTGGCATTGGCCACGGGCACTGCGGGGACACAGACAGGGCTGAGGCCGGGGACAGGTTCTGGCACCTGGTGAGGGGGGATGAGGGAGTCTGCATGGTGACTCCTGGATACAGAGGGTCTCCTTCACCCAGGACAGTGACCCCATGGTGCTGGGGGTCATCATGAGGTGTGGGAGGAGAGCATGTGATGGATGAGGAGTGGGGGATGAAGATGAGATGAGGGTGAGGGGAAGGTGGGATGAGGGATGCCGTGTCCAAGGGTGGGGATGGCTGTCACCTGGTGGGGGGCACAGAATGGCGTGGGTGGGATGTGATGGGTGCCATGAGGAACATCAACGGGGGCATCACCCCAATGCCAAGGGTCTCAGTGCTCTGGGAGGGTCACGCTCAGTAGGGTGAATGTGACATGATGTGCAGTGGGGAATGTGACAGCTGGGCTTAGGGATGCATGGCTTGGATGTCCTGGGTGGGGATCCCTGGAGCCAGAGGGTCCCTGTTCGCTGGTCTGTGACACCAGGGCTGGCACTGTGAGCTGGGCTGGGGCTGGTGTGGGGGGGATGAGGTGGAATTTGGGATGTGTGGAATTGGGGATGCTGTGGGTGGGGTCACCCCCAGCCCACGGGTTCCACTCACCCACGACAGTGACGTTCAGAGTGGGGCTGTCAGCCACGCTGTCCCTGTTGCTGGCCCGGCACTGGTAGTGGCCGCTGTCATTGTCCCCAACGTGCCGCAGCTCCAGGCGGGGACCGGTGCCCAGTGGTGTCTGCGAACCCTCCCGGAGCCAGGAGAAGGACAGGGGACCTGTCCCCATGGCCACTGCGCAGCTCAGCACCAGGTGGTCCCCCAGTGCCACCTGTCCCCCGGGGGGCTGCACCGACAGGGACACACCAGAGAGCGGGACCCCTGTGGGGAGGACACAGGAGGGACTGGGGACATGGGACGAGTGGGGGACAGCAGGGAGCAGTGAGGGACTCATGGAGAGGGAGGATCAGAGAGGGCTGGGGGATCCCAGTGAGGAAGAAGGGGGCACAGAGACGGAGTGAGGCTTGGAAAGGGGTGGAAGGATGGGAGATTCAGCGAGGGGACACATGGAGAGGGTTGAAGGGAACCACAGGGAACGGTTTAGGGACCCAGACAGGGATGGAGGGACCTGTGGACAATTGAAGGGCCTCAGAGAGGGAGAGAGGAACCCAGGGATGGGTAAGGGGATCTGGGAGGGATGCAATGGGCAATGGGGGGACCCAGGGAGAGAGCTGGGAAGGAGAGGGGCACGCAGAGGATTGAGCAGGGATGGGAGATCTGGGAGGGCGGTGGGGGCTCCCCGTGCCCATCCCCGCACTCACTGCGCACCGTGACGCCGAGCCGGGCGCTGCTCTTCCGCACGGCCCCCCCCTCGGAGAGCACCTCGCACCTGTAATTCCCCGAGTGGGAGACCCCCACGGCGGGCACCAGGAGCTGCGGGGAGCCCTGCGGGCCCTGCAGCATCTGCCCGTCCCGGTAAAAGCTGTACAGGAGGGGGGCTCGGGGCCGCAGGGGGCTGGGGGTGCTGAGGCAGCTGAGATTGAGGGGGGACCCCTCGGGGAGCTCGGGGGGACCCTCCAGCACCGGCACCGGGAAGAGCTCTGGGAAGGAGATGGGGGTGGCGACTGTGACTCTGATTGCACTGAGAAGTGGCTTTGGGTGTGTCAGGATATTGGAGTTCCAGCCGTGGGAGTGCTCACCGTGCACTGTCACTGTCACCGGTGCTGACAGTGTCAATCCTGAGGCCCCCAAGCCCTCGCAGCTGTAGCGGCCGCTGTTGTGCAGCTTCAGGGGGGGCAGGGACAGCTTGGCGCCCCTGAGGGACCCCCCTAGATCCTTCCCGTCCTTGTAAAATCGCACCCTGGTGACACGGTTGTCCTGCCAGCCCCGGCAGCGCAGTGTCACCGTGTCCCCCTCCAGCAGCGCCCGTGCTGGCACCTGCAGCACCAGCGGGTCTGTGGGACAGGAGGGTCCCGTGTCACTGAGGAGCCCGAGACAGGTCCAAAGTGGGTGCCCACGGCACCGGGGACATCTGGCTGGAGTGTCCACTGCGCAGGAGGGTCCCAGGGACACCAGGAGCAGCCCCGTGGCACAGCTGTCACCACGGGAGTCCCAACACCCTGGGGTGCACTGGGATGCACTGGGATGCACTGGGATGTCCCTGTGTGCAGGGGACAGGCTCTCGCCTGTCACACGAGGGTTGTGAGGCCACCCACGGAGTGGAGCCCACCCAGAGTTATCAGGGAGCCACCCTGAGCATTTCAGATCCCCCCTCACCATTTGACACCATGACGGGGGGGCTGAGCCCACTGCCGGGTCTCTGACACTGGTAGGTGCCACTCTCGGTGACAGGGAAGCAGTCACGTCCCTCCTGCCCCCAGCGCCACCCGTCCTTGTACCAGGTGGTGGCACGGGCGGTCCCCGAGCCCTGGCAGGTCAGTGTCACCCGGTCCCACAGCACCGCCGGCGTCCAGGGGGGCTCCACCAGGAGCTGGGGGGTCTGGGCACCTGCGGGGGACAGGGGACACCAGCCTGCCAGGGCCACCAAGGGGCTGGGGACAGCGGGGTGGGGGCATGGCATCCCCCGAGGACTCACCAGCGAGGCTGAGGGTCTGGGCTGGAAGGGAGAAGGGACAGGGCAAGGTGGAATTGGCTCCGCGGGGGCAGGGTGTGAGGCTGTCCCCGAGCTGTCCCCGTGGGGACACGGCTTCTTGTGGGAAAATGCCCGGGCACGGTCCCCAACAGGTCTGGAGAGGCTCCCAGGGGACAGCTCTGTGTCACACGTCCGGGTGGCACGGACGCCTCGGGGACAGGGACACCACGGCCAGCCCGTGCTGGCACAGCTCACCCCCGCCAGCCCCACGGCCACATCCCCGTGGTGCTTCTCCCCTTGTCCCTGTCCCCACAGCTGCCCCAGCCCCGTGGAGCCAAACCTGACATCCCTGTCCCCTGAAACTCTGTCCCCCATCCCTGTCTCCACATCCCTCTCCCACATCCCAGTTCCCCTTTTCCTGTTCCCAGGGCCACCCCAAAACCCCGGTCACACTGAGGAGCCACTGGCTCTGTCCCCCACTGGCTGTGCTGGCCTTGGGGACCTCAGGGGACCCCGCAGCCCCCCTGTGCCCCCTCCCCACCCCTCTCTGCCTCACCAGGGCCCGTCCCCAGGGTCATCAGGCCCGTGCCCGGGGCACTCACCCCACAGGAGCAGAGCCACCTTCCCGGCCATCCCGCTGTCCCCGGCCATGGGCACTGGCTGTCACTCACTGCTGTGGCTGTCCCCTGTCCCCTGTCTGGCGGCTCTTCGGATGAAGGGACAGGAAACGAGGTCAGCTCTCGTCCCCATGTGTAGGTGGCCCTCGGTGGGGGCAGGGTGGGACAGGATGGGGGCAGGGTGGGGACCTTGTAGGACATGGAGGTGATGGTGGGACATGGTGGGGACAGGATGTTGCCGGAATTTGGAGGCTGAGGAGGTGCAGGGAGCCAAGGATGGGTGTCCAGGGGACTGGAGTTCCAGGGATGGGAATGGGGGTCCCAAGGGTTGGGTGGATTCAAACTCAGGGATGAGAATCCCAGAACAATGTGGCCTTCAGGGATTTGTGATCATGGGACGGACCCCAGGGATTGGGGTGTCAGGGAAAATGGGAGTCCTGGGGGAATCTTGGTCCCCAAGGGAAGGGAGGGGTCCCAGGGGCTGGAACTACCAGGATGAGGGTCCTTGGGAATGGAGATCCTGGGGAGTGGAGGTCATGGCATGGGGGTCCCAGGGAAGAGGGGACAGAAGGAATGGTTGTCCCATGGTTGGGTTCCCAGGGGAATGGGGGTGCCAGGGATGGGCAGTGCCTGGGTAGGCCCCATGGGTCACCACTCCTACCCTGGGTGCCTCAGATTTTGGGGTGACCCAGGGCCCAACGTTGCCCCCCTGGAGTGTTTCCTGGGCAGGCATCACATGGGGGTCCTGAGCAGCTCTGCTTCTGTGCCCTTCCCACGCTTGACTTTTTCCTCTCTTTATTTCTCTGGTTTCCTTATTTTCTTCACTTTTGTGCCATTCCCCACCACTCCCAGTTCTTGGCTCAGAAATCCTGGGGAGCAGCTGGGCAGAGAATGGGTTGGGGGGGAATCCAGGGAGGGAGAAAAAGGGGTGAGGGGTCTCCAGGGAGGGGTGGGGAGGCTGTGGGGGATGGGGGTGTCCAGCTGTGCCCCCCAACACTTTCACTTTCTCTCTCCTGCAGCAGAAGGAAGAGGCTGTTTGTGCTGAGAGTCACACAGGGGGGGAGTTCTGTCCTGGGGGGGCACATCCAGGGGTTCCTGTCCTGAGGGGATCCTGTTCTGGGGGTGACACGTTCTGGGCAGATTTTGTTCCAGTGGTGACACATCCCAGCAGGGGAGATCCTGTCCTGGGGGATGGTGGTTCTGGGCAGGGTCCCTGGACACATTCCCTGAGGAAGTCCCTGTCCAGGGTAGGGCACGGGGGGCCCTGCCAGCCCCCTCTGTCCTCAGTGGGGCACTGTGACCTCTGTGACATCTGGGGTGCCCCAATTTGGGGTGTGACCCGGCCACTCTACACCCCCTCATTGGCTGCCCCCACCCATCTGGGAGCCCTCAATCCCCATTTGGGAACCCTCACAGGTGCAGCACCTCGGCCCCATCCCACAGCCCATCAAGATCATTCTGTGGGGGAAAAACCCCAGCAGGGATGAGTGGGGAGGGGGATGGACATGGCCTGGTGCCAGTCAGGAAGGGCACAGACACCCCAAAAACACCCAAAGCCCACCCTCATACCCAAAACCCCTGCAGGGTCTCAGTGCTGGCAACCAGGAGATGGATGAGACCCTGCACATGGAACACTTGTGATGCTCTTGGGGGGCTTCCCCCTCCCTCTCCTGCTCCCCAAAATCCCCTGCATGACATTTCTGTCCTGAGGGCTTAGCAACACTGGGTTTATTGGGTTTTGGGAGAAATTCTGTTCCAGACATCTCCATTTTCACTTGACCCCCGCAGGATCTGAGCCAGCAAGAGCAGCTTGGGAATGGAGCTCCAGGCAGGAAGGAGCTCCCAAACTGCTCCTCCTTGAAGCCAGTGGCCATCCAAGTGTGGGGCCCAGCCATGGCCCAGCCCAGGGCACAGGGATGGGCACTGGCCAGCCCTGCTCTGGCCAGCCCCAGGTGGCAGCCAGGACCTGAGGCTCCCCCTGCCCCCTTGGCTTTGATTCTCGCAGCTCTCGAGCTGCTGCAAAGGTGAGAATTCTGTGGGGGAAAAAGGCGTGGCTGTGGTTTGCTCAGCCCTGCAAGAAGCACAAAACCCGGTGTGAGCCCCAGCAGTGGCTCTGCCAGGGCCTTTGATGGTTTTCAGAGCAGGGCTGACTGGAAACCCCCCCTGCGGGGGCAGCTGCGAGGGAACCAGTCCGGAAATGCAGCAATTGATCATTTGGTCCCTGTGCACAAGGGACTGAGAGAGCCCCAAAACTGCTGCAAATCCCACAAGGATCTGCTCAACCTGACCGGGACCCTCCTCGGCCCGAGCTGAGCAGGCAGAGCTGAACAAACCAAAACCATTTCTCCCAGTTTAATCCTAAAGATGCTTTTTGTGTCCAATGAGAGGGACAAGGGTCCTGTGCCCCCTGGCACTGGGGGAGGGAATGGGGAGCCCCTGGGGATACTGGGAGCACTGGGAGCACTGGAACGTGGAGCTCTGGCAGCCCCAGATGGGACCCACCACTCGTGGCCACCTCCTGGTCAGGGTGGGCACCCATGGGAGCCTGGGGGGTGCCAAAGGGGGGGTGCCCTAGGAAAGGAACCCCCAGTGCCCCCAGTGTCACAGCACGTTCTCGTAGATGTCACCGGGGTCCTGCTGTCGTCCTTGGGGTCCCAGCAGCTCTGTGTGGGTCACCTGGGGGATGTGCTGGGCGGGGACCTGAGAGAGACTCCAGGGTTGGAGACCTGGGTGGGGGTGACACCCGTGGGTGACGTGTCCATGTACCCCCCCATACTCACCCCCTACCCACTCAGTGCCCACAGCATGGGGTTCCATCATCACCCCTCCTCCAGGGTGTCCTATGGGGATAACTGGGGTTCTGGGTGGAGTCTGGGACGGGGGGGGAAAAGGGGAGTCCTGGCCAGACCCTCCCACTCACCTGTGCTGGGGCTTCCTGGCAGCTGCAAGGACAAGGGGAGGGAGTGACCATGGGGACCCCGGGACCCCTGACCCTTCCTGGGACCTTGACAGCTCCAACAACCCATGGAATACAAAAATTCCCACTGCACCCCCGATTCCCACTGCACCCCTGATTGCCCCCAGACATTTCAATCACCCCTGAATCCCCCAGAACTTCTGCACCACCACAGTGCCCCCATTGTCCCCCGTGCTCCCGACCCTCTGAGCAACAAAACTCGAAGCCTGGCAGGTAGGGGCACCTCTCAAACTCCCCCAGGACCCCAGAAAGATCCCCCAACATCCTTGCATGACCCTCCAAGAGTTCCCAAAACCCTCCAGGAGCTCCCAGTGCCACATCAATATTCCTGAAATCCCATCCATGGATGCCACTGGAGTCCAACCAAGACCCTCCAAATTCTCCCCACAGCTCTCAGTACCCCCAGCCGAGGTCACTGCGGGCTCAGTTTCCCCCAGCCCAGGGGCCCTGGGTGCTGCCCAATCTCTGCCCCCACTATGGGGCCTTCCCATCACTCCAGTGCCTCCCACTTCCCCGAGGGTCACAACTTTTGTTGTAGAATGTCACAGATGTCACCGGGTTCCCACGGTTGCCCATGTGGCCCCTGCAGCTCCACATTGGTCACCTGAGGATCCTCCACCATGGGGGCTCCGTGGGAATAAGGGGATGTGTGGAAGAGGATGGGAGGTCCTGGAGGTTTGGGGAAAACACAAATCATGGTCAAAGCCTGCACTCACCTTTCCTGGTGTTTCCTGGCATCTGCAAAGGAAAAATGGAGGGGTGACTTTGATTCCCCATCCACCTCCGGGAATCCTGAACCTCCACCAGACCCTCAATTCCCTCCATTCCACCCATGTGGATCCACCAGTGAAAGGCCACAATGATACCCATGAGCAGCACCAGGAACAAGAGGGACCCAACCACCCATGCAGCCTCTGCAGGAAATAGAGAGGGACACACTGGGGTCCCCGGGGTCACCCCAGAGGTTCTGCAATCCCAGTGACCTCATGAGCTCCCCTCCTGTGCCCTGTTCCATTTGTGTCACTGCCAAGGACAGAGCAGGGGGTGAACCTGGGTCATCTATGATCAAGGGATTGCAGACCCACATAGGAACCCCGAGTGACCCCACCTGTGCCTCCATGTCCCCAGGGTGTCACCTCCAGGGCCAGCTCTGGGCTGAGTGCCCGGAACACGCCGTGCCCGTCCTGTCCCAGCTGGTTGGTGGCCACGCACTGGTAGGTGCCTGAATGTCCCACATCGATGTCCCCAAGATCCAGGAGGGGACCCCGGGCCACGTCCTGCCCATCGTGCAGCCAGGTGAAGGTGACAGGGGCTGAGCCCACCTGCACTGAGCAGCGCAGGGTCACGGGGTCACCTGCATGCACCTGGAGTGCCGGGGGACCAGGGGTGATGGTGGCATTGGCCACGGGCACTGCGGGGACACAGACAGGGCTGGCACCTGGCGTGGGGGAACGGGGGGACGGGAGGTATGGGTTTGATGGGGAAATGTCGTGGATGGGGTGACCTCATGGGGAGTCTACAGAGAGCGATGAGGAGACACAGGCCAGAGGCTGGGGAACTCAAGAAAGATGTCTGGGGGTGTTTGTGGTTGAATTGTTCCCTTTTCTTTCTGTGGAATTTTTCCTATTGTTATGCTAAGTATTTGTGGCTACACCTTAGTAGCAATAGTTTTCTCTCGCAGGGGGTGGGGGATAGGGGGACACCGGAAAAGGAAAGGTGGGACAGGGGTCTGGGGGGGCTCTCGCTCTCTCGCTTGGCTCGTGGAGTGGGAGGACGGCCCGGTCTCTGATCTGGCATCTCCCCTGCCATCCCAGCGCTGAGATCCACGCTCCCTGCTATCAAACACCGCTCTGCTCCTCTCCCACCTCATCCTCCTACCTCCGGACACTCTGCTGAGCACCACGACCGACACCGTGAGGGGGAGTCGCCTCCCCATCCCTCTCACCCCTGGGCCCCCGCCATCACCCAGCCCTCTTCAACTGTGCGGGACCTGCCCTGCCCCCAGCACCGGGAACTGAGCGCAGGGAGACGGCCTGGCCTTAAGGCGGGGCCCGCCCGCTCGCCGGGGGTGGCGTTTTCGGCTCTCGGGCTGGTGCCGTGGCCGGCAGCCGGGGCTGGACTGTGGCCAGGGTTGTGTTGAGCTCGCCGAGGCTTTCCCCGGCCCCTTCCCCGAGAGCCCCGAGCATGGCTCGCTCGGCTGAGGTGGCTGCGCCTCCTTTCCCTCTCCCGACCTGTTTGCCGGAGTGTCCGTGTCGGAAGGGCCGCGGGGACGTGCAGTGGGGCGTGTGGCCTCGCCTCGGCCTCGCCCGCTTGCCTGAGGGGCTCGGTGACGGGAGTCGCCCGATGAAGTTTGCGGGCCGGGGTGGCGGCACCCTGTCCCCGCCGTGTGTTGTTGAAGTCGTCCCCCTTCCTCGGCCCTAAGCCGGGGACCCGCTTAGCGGGCGGAATTTTTCAGGGTTGGCGGCGGTGGCAGTGGCCGGAACCCGGCAGAGCCCCTGGGAATGTCGTGGGTGAGGCTGGAGAGCGAGAGATGTCGATGGAGGGGTTGGGGGGAGTGAGAGGCACGGGCCTCGCCCCCAGCCCTGGCCCATGACCCCCGTGGCTAACATGGGTTGTATGACACACCCTGTGCTTTTTATTTGTTTTTTATTTTTGGTCACTGTTTGCCGTCCCCCGGGTTTTCTGGAGGGAAGCCGATTGCTGCGGGGTGGGCAAAAGCCGCTGGCCCGTGGCATGGTCGGTGGCAGCTTCTCCCACACTTGGTGGATGGGTTTCCTGGGGGCGGTGAAACGTGGCCTGCCACGGCCGCCCCTGCCCGTTGTGCACTTTTCTCACTAGGGAAACATCCTTCCATGTCGGCTCTCCCAATCATTGTGAAGCAGAATTCACCAGGCCTTGGATTGTTCACCCACTGATAGTGAACGTGAGCTGGGTTTACACCGTTGTGAGACAGGTTAGTTTTACTCTAGTGATGATGTGTTGTTGCAACAGGCTGCTCCTGCTCCTTCTAAATTTCTTTCTTGAAGTGTGTCCATCCTTCCTGGACCCTTTTGTTCAGAAGGACTGTTCCCCTTGAAATATCAGTACCTGATTTGGTACTCTCCAAAACTGTATCCTGAATAGACCAAAGTGTGCCCTCCGTAATTCCAGTGTAGAAGTTTTATTGATGCCACTCCTTGTTTCACAGAATATTGAAAACTGGATTATTTCATGGTCACTGTACCCCAGGCAGCCTCTGACCACCACATCTCTCACCAGCCCTTCTCTGTTTGTGAACAGCAGGAGACAGAGCTTTCCTTGGGAGTGAGAGTGTTACCAAAAATTTGTTCAAATTAAAAACTCCTTAACACCAATGCAGCATTAAAAAGCAGCATTCTTTATTTGGCTGGATACACAGGGGGACAGCTCCTCCCAAAGCCGTGCATGCTGAGCACAGGAAATTTCTGTTTATATTCTGTACTCTGCAAACTATTCATTGATTGTCCTGAACTAAACAGACATATGATAATCATTTCCCCAAAATCATTAACATATTTTCCCTCCTCTTTACCCATTGGTTCTTCTGTCCTGGGGGTCTCTCTGGTGGTCCCTGGTGGTCATTAACCCCAACGTTCCAGTTCAGCCTGGCTGAGTTGGCAGGACACTGAGGCTGGGGAACTTCCAGTTCCCCTTCTCACACAACGGGCATTGTGCAGGTTCCAAAGGCCAGTGGTTTTGGAGAACAGGAATTGTGTTAGCTCACCTGGGGTGGGCAGTTTATCATCTGGTAACATGAGGTCACAGAGTGGGCTGTGACCTCATAAGAGTGGGTTATGTGAGGTCATTGAGCAGCTACGACATCATAGGCTGTCTCTGTGACATCACAGGGCAGAGATGGGACATCCCAGAGAAGATGATAACATCACAGAGCAGGCTGTGACAGCACAGGACAGAAGTCTGACATCACAGAGCTGACTGTGACATCACAGGGCAGGCTGTGACATCACAGGAGGGGCTGTGTGACATCCCAGCAGGGCTGTGTGAGGTCACTGGGTTGGTCACTCTGCCCCAGCCCCCCCTCACAGTTGCCCCAGACAAGTCCAATGCTGTTCATGCCCAGCAGGGTCCCCTGTCCCCTGGGATCCCCCTGGTCCACCTGGAGCCACAGCCTCCCCCAAGGATGTTCCACAAATCAACCCCAGAGCCTGACACGGGGACAAGGGGCCAGGGCTGTGTGACCAGGACATCAAGGACATGGATTATCCAGGTCACTGGGACCTGGTTTGGGTTCCCCAGGCAGGAAAGATGTCTGGGGCTGGAGCAGGGTGAGGGAAGGGCCTCCCAGGTGGGGCTGGAGCCCTTTGGCTGTGAGGAGAGGCTGAGGGAGTTGGGCTTGTCCAGCCTGGAGCAGGGAAGGCTGAGGGGCTCCTCATGCCAGCCTGGCAGTGCCACCCAGGAGCTGATGGAGAACACAGAGCCAGGCTCTTCACTGGGGGGGCTGGGGGGGACAAAAGTCAATGGGTGGAAGGGGAATGAGGGCAGATCAGACATGTGGGAATCCTTTGTTCCCATGGGCTCAGACAGGTTCTGAGATGCTGCCCCATCCCTGGCCTTTGGGATTTTCCAATCCACACCAAATCAAGCCTTGAACCACTTGGTCTGACCCAGTTTCTGACAGGCTGGGCTGCAGACTCCCTGAGGTCCCTTCCAACATCAGCTCCCTGATGATCCCTGGACGATGCTGCTCCTGATTTTGGAATGGGCTGGAGCAGATGTTTTATGGGACAGGAGCCCTCTGGGGCTGTAGGGGACCTGCAGCTTGGAAGGTGCACGAGCACATCTCATTAGCTGGGGCATTTGAGTACTTCACAAAATGTCAAAAATTTCCCACCAGAAGAGAATGGAAATTTCCTGGATATGTACTGATGGCAGGACAAGAGATACTGATCTTCCCCTGTACCTGTGTTACCACTACACTGTCTATTATTTCATGGCCCTCTTCATTTGGGTGTTTCCACCTCTCCTGTTTAAATGGCCATGTCTAAGGACATTTCTTCATTAGACCAGCTCCTATGGCTGTGCCATTGCTCCCAGATTTCCTCCTCCAGTTGTTCTCTGGTCATTCCACATTAGTCAACATCTTAATTGTGTCTACATCTATCACAGAATCACCCTTTCTAATGTCTGTGTCTAAAACTGTTCCTGTATGGAAATACCTTGTGCATGGTGGATACATCAGATACTGCTTTGACATTGCACAGAGCTGAGGAAAGAATTTTGCAGTTTATTGAATTTTATCATGGGTACTTTGTTTTATGTTGGCCACGAAGAGAAACCTTCTGTGCCTCTGAGTCCCACCAGTTGCTGACCCCCAAAGGACACAAACCTGATGAGTTGTGGTTCCCACTGCAGTGGTGGCACTTGCACCTCTCTCCACAGCCACAGCAGAGCTCCCTTGTCCCAGAAAGTCCCTGGCAATCAGGGATGAAGGAACCAGGACAGGCTGTGGGGATCAGGGGCAGGGCACAGCCAGGGATTTGGGGTGGTTGTGAGCCCAGGGCAGGTCCCAGCCCTTGGCCTTGGTGAACCTCATCCAATTGTCCTGGGCCCATGGCTCCAGCCTGTCCAGATCCCTCTGCAGAGCTTCCTGCCCTGCAGCACAGCCACACTCCCACCCAGCTTGGGCTCACCTGGACACTGACTGAGGGTGCCCTCCATGCCCTCGTCCAGATCAGCATTAAAGAGATTTCACTGCCCTGGCCCCAATCCTGAGCCCTGGGGACACCCCTGGATGTGACTCCATTGCCCAGCACTCCTTGGGCTGGACTTGTGTTTTTTATGGAGCTGTGCCTGCCTTTGGTTTTGTTTGCTGACAATAAATGAACATCCCTCTGTGTCTCAGGCAGCTCCTTCTCCAAGGAAAGCAGGTGGGAGTTGGTGCCAAGGAGCTGAAAGCTGCAGGCACAGCCTGGAGGGGAGGGTGCTCAGATTTGCACAAGGCTGCTCTGAGTGCCAGGGCTTGGATGGGGGAAATGGTCGGGAGGGAGTAGGGACAGAGTGTGATTGATTGTCAGCCATAAAGAGTCTTGATTGTCATCTCTATTCAGACTGCATTAGGAGGTTTTGGGGATAAATATCAACTGCAGATTGCTGATATCAGTGTATAAAAAGGAAAATAATAAATCGGAAAAAAAGTGCTTTTCTCTTTTTATTTTAAATATATTAGAAATGGAGTGAAAGCTTAGACAAGTCCTGCCCTATGCTCAGGTTTCTGGCAGTAACTCTGTTTCAGACAATCTGCACCCCAAATTGCTGTTGCTCCCAGGTTCTTTAGAATAGCTGATTAGGTCTATTATAAAATGAATTATTTACTGAATGGATTCAAGATTAACAGACAAGAGACTTTAAATGAACTACTTACTGCACAGGATAAATAAAAGGAGTCCAGGTAGATACAAACACAGTGCACAATAAAGTTTCCTATATTACAGCTAGTGAAGAAATAGCAGAGATCAGGAGTTTATGTAATTTACCACCAAACTGATGAGGGAGTACACAGGGAGCCCTTTCACTCAGCTGCCAGAAAAGGAACCATAAAGATGAATCCAGACTTGGGAGGGAAACCCACCCATTTGCAGGGACTATGCACAAGATTTCTGCTTGGTGAAAGTTCTGTGTGGTTTTTATAGTTTGTAAAGTGAAGTGTGTGTGTCTCGGTTTGAAAGACAGGTATGGTCTAAGGAAAGGCAGGAGCCCCTTTTCTGCGATGCAGAGTGCAACCCCCTCCCTTTTAATTATTTTAGGTCCAATTCAGACACCTTCAGGCAGGAGATATGGGGATGAGAATAACAGTTCTTTACTGGTATTTAACAAAGCAGAAAAAACAACAACAGCTATAAAAATTGGCAACAGAAACAGTCTAGCTCCACTCCAGTCCCTTCTGGCCGCAGGCCGTCTCCCTGTGCTGTTACCGGTGCTGTGGGGGCAGGGCAGGTCCCGCGCAGTTGAAGAGGGCTGGGTGATGGCGGCCGCGGCCCAGGGGAGAGAGGGGATGGGGAAAGTTACTCCCCCCTCACGGTGTCGGTCGTGGTGCTCAGCAGAGTGTCCGGAGGTAGTAGGGTGAGCTGGGAGAGCAGCGGAGCGATGTCCAAAGGCAGGGAGCGTGGATCTCAGCGCTGGGATGGCAGGGGAGATGCCAGAGCAGAGCCCAGGTTGTCTTCCCCCTCCAGGAGCCAAGCGAGAGAGAGGGCCCCGCTCCAGACCCCCCTATCCCACCTTTCCTTTTCCGGTTCCCCCCCCCTCCCCCTCCAGCCACCCCCCTACGAGAGAACATTATCTGTCGTTTTAAGGTGTAGCCACAATTACTTAGCATAACAATGGGAGAAATTCCACAGAAAGAAAAGCGAAGCATTCAACCCCCAACATTATCCACCCCTGAATTTCTCCCATACTAATATGCTATATCAAATTAAACTGTTACATTATATATACATACATGCAGTTAGAGACATAGGCACAGTACTATAGGTATTTCACCCTAAAACAAGGTCTCCTTGGGGTATGCATCTGGTCTCTCCATTCTTTTGCATCACCCACCAGGTGCAACCTGGTCCTTGAGCGAATACAACTCCATGGATGGGATTGTCTTTGCTGGAGGCAGGATTCACCCAAACAGTTTTTCCTAGCATACTTCTCATGTGTACCACTGGAACCTTATCTCCATTCGATATTCCCAAGGGCTCAGACTGGGCAGGGCCTGCTCGGTTAGTGGAACCTCGGGTGTTCACTAACCAGGTGGCCTTTGGTAGATTAATCTCCCAGTTCTTGAAAGTTCCCCCACCCAGTGCCTTCAAGGTGGTTTTAAGCAGGCCATTGCACCGTTCAACTTTCCCTGCAGCTGGTGCATGGTAGGGGATATGGTACACCCACTCAATGCCGTGTTCTCTAGCCCAGGTGTTTATAAGGCTGTTCTTGAAATGAGTCCCATTGTCTGACTCAATTCTCTCAGGGGTACCATGCCTCCAAAGAACTTGTTTTTCCAGGCCCAGGATGGTGTTCCGAGCAGTGGCATGAGGCACAGGGTAGGTCTCCAACCATCCAGTGGTGGCTTCCACCATGGTCAGTACATAGCGCTTGCCCTGGCGGGTTTGAGGCAGTGTGATGTAATCAATCTGCCAGGCCTCTCCATACTTATATTTGGACCATCGCCCCCCATACCAGAGGGGCTTCACCCGCTTGGCTTGCTTGATGGCAGCGCACGTCTCACAGTCATGGATAACGAGAAATACTGTCCATGGTTAGATCCACCCCTCGGTCTCGTGCCCACTTATATGTGGCATCTCTGCCCTGATGACCTGAGGCATCATGGGCCCATCGAGCCAGGAACAACTCTCCCTTGTGCTGCCAGTCTAAATCTATCTGCGACACCTCTATCTGTGCAGCCTGATCTACCTGCTCATTGTGTCGGTGTTCCTCATTAGCCCGACTCTTGGGGACATGGGCATCTACGTGACGGACTTTCACAGGCAGCTTCTCTATCCGGGTGGCAATGTCTTTCCATTCATTGGCAGCCCAGATTGGTTTTCCCCTACGTTGCCAGTTAGCCTTTTTCCACCTTTCCAGCCATCCCCACAGAGCATTGGCTACCATCCATGAATCAGTGTAAAGGTAGAGTTTTGGCCACTTCTCTCTTTCAGCAATGTCCAGGGCCAGCTGAACAGCTTTGAGTTCAGCAAGTTGACTCGATCCACCTTCTCCTTCGGTAGCTTGTGCAACCTGTCGTGTGGGGCTCCATACGGCTGCTTTCCACTTCCGGTTCATTCCCACGATGCGGCAGGAACCATCAGTGAAAAGAGCATAGCATGTTTCATCTGCTGGCAGTTGGTTATATGGTGGGGCTTCTTCGGCCCGGGTCACCTGTTCCTGTTCCTCTTCGTCAGCAAGGCCAAAGTCTTCCCCTTCCGGCCAGTTGGTAATTATCTCCAAAATCCCAGGGCGATTCGGGTTTCCAATACGGGCGCGTTGTGTGATGAGGGCAATCCATTTACTCCATGTGGCGTCAGTGGCATGGTGGGTTGAGGGAACCTTTCCTTTAAACATCCAGCCCAGCACTGGCAGTCGGGGTGCCAGGAGGAGTTGTGTTTCTGTGCCAACCACCTCTGAGGCTGCTTGGACCCCTTCATAGGCGGCCAAGATCTCCCTCTCCGTCAGAATGTAGTTGGCCTCGGACCCTCTGTAGCTTCGACTCCAGAACCCCAGTGGTCGGCCTCGCGTCTCACCAGGCACCTTCTGCCAAAGGCTCCAGGACAGACCATGGTTCCCGGCTGCAGAGTAGAGCACGTTCTTCACATCTGGTCCCGTCCTGACTGGGCCAAGGGCTACTGCATGAGCAATCTCCTGCTTGATCTGGGCAAAGGCTTGCTGCTGCTCAGGGCCCCAGTGGAAATCGTTCTTCTTGCGGGTGACCAGGTAAAGAGGGCTCACAATCTGGCTGTACTCAGGAATGTGCATTCTCCAAAAGCCTATGGCACCTAGGAAGGCTTGTGTTTCCTTCTTGCTGGTTGGTGGAGACATTGCAGTGATCTTATTGATGACCTCACTGGGGATCTGGCGCCGTCCATCTTGCCACTTTACTCCCAGGAACTGGATCTCTTGGGCAGGCCCTTTGACTTTGCTCTTTTTAATGGCGAAGCCGGCTCCCAGCAGAATCTCAATGATCTTTTCTCCTTTCTGAAATACTTCCATTGCCGTATCCCCCCACACAATGATGTCATCAATGTACTGCAGATGTTCTGGAGCTCCACCCTTCTCCAGTGTAGCCTGGATCAGTCCATGACAGATGGTGGGGCTGTGTTTCCACCCCTGGGGCAGTCGGTTCCACATGTATTGCACACCCCTCCAGGTGAAAGCGAACTGAGGCCTGCACTCTGCTGCCAGAGGAATGGAGAAGAATGCATTGGCGATGTCAATGGTGGCGTACCACTTTGCTGCCTTGGACTCCAGCTCGTACTGCAGTTCCAGCATGTCCGGCACGGCAGCGCTCAGCGGTGGAGTCACCTCATTCAATGCACGATAGTCCACTGTCAATCTCCATTCTCCTTCCGATTTACGCACAGGCCAGATGGGGCTGTTGAAGGGTGAGTGGGTTTTGCTGACCACCCCTTGGCTCTCCAGCTCACGGATCATCTTGTGGATGGGGATCACGGCATCTCGATTCGTCCGGTACTGCCGGCGGTGCACTGTTGAGGTAGCAATTGGCACCTGTTGCTCTTTCACCCTGAGGAGTCCCACTGCAGATGGGTTTTCTGATAGCCCAGGCAGGGTGTTCAACTGCTTAATGCCCTCTGCTGCCACAGCAGCTATTCCAAAAGCCCACCTGAGTCCCTTTGGGTCTTTGTAATAGCCATTCCTGAGGAAGTCTATGCCTAGGATACATGGTGCCTCTGGGCCAGTCACAATTGGATGTTTCTGCCACTCTTTCCCAGTCAGGCTCACCTCAGCCTCCAGCAGAGTCAATTCCTGAGATCCCCCTGTAACCCCAGCAATTGAAACAGGTTCCTTTCCAACATGTCCTGATGGTATTAATGTACATTGTGAACCAGTGTCAACCAATGCTCTGTGTTCCTGTGGCTCTGATGTGCCAGGCCATCGGATCCACACCGTCCAAAAGATCCGGTTTTCCCGTGCCTCTCCCTGGCTAGAGGCAGGGCCCCTCTAGCCCTGGTTATTATTTCTCTCCTGGGCATACATACTGGAGGTTCCTTCAAGGGGATCTGACAGATCATCCTCCCTTCTGTAATACCCTGCACCTCCATGGGAGGCTGAGGCTACCCTCACTTTAGTGGAGTTCCCTCTGTTGGTGTTCCCCTCCCTGATTTGGCGCACCCGTGCTGCCAGGACAGAAGTGGGTTTCCCATCCCACCTTCTCATGTCTTCCCCGTGGTCACGTAGAAAAAACCACAGGTCAGCACGTGGGGTGTACCCTCTCTCCCTAGCTGGGGGGCGTTGGGCTCTACTTTTGGGGTCCATGACTCTCACTGGTGCTGCACTGATCTTCCTCACCTCTTCCCTTATCTCCTTCATCTCCTCCTTAAACTCCTCTCTGAGGTCCTTAGCCACAGCAGAGACATGAGCCTGCACTGGGCCAGCCATCATACTCTGATAATTCCTGAGCCTGTTGGCAACAGAACCCACTGTCACTTGGTTGGTATCAGCATCAATCATTGCAATAAAGGGGGTATATTGAGATGGGCCCAGGTTTGCCAGATTCCACAACATCTGCCCTGTGCACCTGACCTTGTCAGGGTCATTGTCATGCTGTCCATCCCTCCCAAAGAGCACCTCCAGTACTGCCACTTCTCTCAGCTTTTGGATCCCTTCCTCAAGGGTATTCCAACGTGTTCTCTGGTGGTACTCCTGCATTCTTTCCCTGTGGACAAATCTCTCTCTCACACTCATTAAAAGTCGCTCCCAGAGGGAAAGGAGACCTGTCTCCCTTACAAATACCTGGTCCACACCTGAGTCCTGGGTCAAGGCTCCCAAATTCCTTGCCTCAGTACCATCCAGTTGCACACCTGTACCCATAAGGTCCCAGACCCGCAGTAACCAGGTTGTAAAAGCCTCACGGCCCCGTCGTACAATGTCTTTTCGCAGGTTACGGAGACTCTCGTATGACAGGGACTCGGTGATGATCTCAACTTCTGGCTCCCCTGCTGGTTGTGAGGGGCCCCCTTCCTGACCCTTATTATCTAGGTGCCTTGTTTTCATCTTAGACTTCCTAGTTTCCACAGGGGCAACTGCTGCTGGCTGTGAGTGCCCTTGCAGTTCAGCTGGAACCTGGACAGATGTAACATCTGTGGGTCCCACTGCTGCACCACCAGAGTCTCCCTCTTTAAGGCAGGGGGAGGGTTTCTCACCAGCTGGGGAGAGGTACTCCTTCAGCATCTGGCCCATCTCACGTATCTCCTTTGCTAGCACCCCCACCCATTCTGGGTGGTTCCTTTCCGAGGTGGGCTGTGGAGCAGGGTCAAACTCTGGGGTAATATCCCTAGTCTCTGGGACAGGATCAGGCTCTGGGGTAACCTCCCTAGTCTCTGGGACAAGATCAGGCTCTGGGGTAACCTCCCTAGTCTCTGGGACAGGATCAGGCTCTGGGGTAACATCACTAATCCCTGGGGTAGGTATCAGGGTTGTTATCCAAGTCAATCTCCCCTTATCTCTGAATGTTAGATAGAACAGGTTTAACAGGGATATAAGCAACACTAGCCACAATATAATGTCATTAGCATTTAAAGTGGATTGGAACCCCTTGAAGACTGGTGGGGTGAACTTCAAAAACCCTGTGATGGGTTGAGAAAAAATTTCACCTGCTGCCACTTCCTCACAGTAAGTACCATTATTGAAGTAGCCCCAGAAACACACACTTAGAGTGTGATAGCTCTGAATCCATGTGGCCATCTTCCAGAGAAAATTAAAAATCCATGAATTCCTCAACTGATCAACCCACATAATAAACTGGATAATAGCCACAGTAACCTTGGTTATGAAACTCATGTTTAAAAAAGGGCTTGCAAATGGGAGAGATATAGCAGTGACCACATGGAGGCCAATCCAGGGTAAGCTGGACAGCATGGTGTCACCTACCACAAGCTTGGGTAATTTAAGAACTGTTATCCCTTTTTCTACCCCTCTCTCAGTGCCCTCAGGCAATGCCCCACGTTGGGCGCCAAAATCTGTCTCGGTTTGAAAGACAGGTATGGTCTAAGGAAAGGCAGGAGCCCCTTTTCTGCGATGCAGAGTGCAACCCCCTCCCTTTTAATTATTTTAGGTCCAATTCAGACACCTTCAGGCAGGAGATATGGGGATGAGAATAACAGTTCTTTACTGGTATTTAACAAAGCAGAAAAAACAACAACAGCTATACAAATTGGCAACAGAAACAGTCTAGCTCCGCTCCAGTCCCTTCTGGCCGCAGGCCGTCTCCCTGTGCTGTTACCGGTGCTGTGGGGGCAGGGCAGGTCCCGCGCAGTTGAAGAGGGCTGGGTGATGGCGGCCGCGGCCCAGGGGAGAGAGGGGATGGGGAAAGTTACTCCCCCCTCACGGTGTCGGTCGTGGTGCTCAGCAGAGTGTCCGGAGGTAGTAGGGTGAGCTGGGAGAGCAGCGGAGCGATGTCCAAAGGCAGGGAGCGTGGATCTCAGCGCTGGGATGGCAGGGGAAGATGCCAGAGCAGAGCCCAGGTTGTCTTCCCCCTCCAGGAGCCAAGCGAGAGAGAGGGCCCCGCTCCAGACCCCCCTATCCCACCTTTCCTTTTCCGGTTCCCCCCCCCTCCCCCTCCAGCCACCCCCCTACGAGAGAACATTATCTGTCGTTTTAAGGTGTAGCCACAATTACTTAGCATAACAATGGGAGAAATTCCACAGAAAGAAAAGCGAAGCATTCAACCCCCAACAGTGTGTCACTCAGAAATTCAAGGCTCATCTCCCTTCAGCTGCTCTCAAGGCCAGATGTTCATGGTCAGCTGGGAATTCCACCTCCCTGGCACCAGAGAGAACTCAGGACAGGACAGATGTCGGGCCTGGGTTATCTCAGCAATTCCTGAGAGGGGGAAGATGCCCTGAGTGATGGCCCCAGCTGATGGACAGAACAGATGAGCTCTGCTGGGCCATAGGGGAAGTCCTGCTGCAGGAACCTCATGGAACCAAGGGTCTGTTGTGACATTGTGATGGCTCCTGGAACCAAGGAGACCATGGGGACACCAATGAACCTCATGGAACCAAGGGCCTGTGTGGTACTGCACTAGAGAGAGAGAAAAAGAGAGTAAGAACAGCAACACACGTGGACTTCTTTAGGGGAAAAAGGCCAACTTTATTGAACAGACAGCCCATATTTAAAGCATGTTACAGAGAGTTAAGATAAGACAGTAACTCATTGGATAATTGGGAAAAACATCTGTGAGACCATACCTTAGAATGTGTCTCACAGAAAAACACCAGGTCTAATATTTATTGTGAATTCCATTCTGTTTTTCACCAGATTTCATGTTGTTTTGACCAGATTATCATCCTGGGAGAGATTCTCCTCAGCTGAAGCTAGAACCAGCTTATCAGCCTGGGAATGAAACTGAAAAGCTCCAGCCTGAAATATTTTTCAGGATGTAATTTTTCTAGCTTTCTAACAATGTGTCCACAGGTCTGTGGTGACACTTTAGAACCACAGAGACCATTGTTGAGTACAGAACCTCATGGAACCAAAAGTCCATTGTGACACAGCAAGGCCTCCTGGAACCTAAAAGAGCATTGTGACACCGTGGGACCCCATGGACCCAAATCTCCATTGTGACAGTGCAGAACCTCATGGAACCAAGTGTTTATGATGACAACAGCAAGGCCTTGTGGAACAAGGGAGTCCAGAGGTTTAAAACATTCCTTGTATGGTTCTGCCTTGGGGAAGGAGAACCTCCATGGTGGCACCTAGGGCTGGCACACGCTAAGGGAAGGTGTCTGTAATGTGGAAATTCAGGAGTTTTAGATTGCTTCAAAAAAAGAAAAGGAAGAAAACCCCTGTTTGCCTGAGTGCAGCCAGTTCTCCAAGCAAAGCAGGTGCCAGGTGAGTGAGGACAGACAGGATGGGCTTGGGCATGTGGAGCAAGGTTGTCCACACTGGGTCAGACCTCAAGGCACAGCTTCTCTGAGCAGGCCAGACCTCCTGAGGAGAGACCCTGGATCAATATCAACCACAAAATGCTGTAATCATCTCATCTATAAAGAGAAGAGAAATAAAATACACCCTTTAAAATAGAAATATGTACTTCTAAGAAGCTCTTTGAAATAGTCCTCCATATCTGGAGCTGAAAGCCATTGTTATGAACTGCACTGGACCAGAGGGAAATCAAGGCAGAGCCATGGTTTGTCAGGACTTGCTTGATCCCAATGAGCCCCGTGGTGCATTTGGTGCTGCCAAGAAGCTCCAAATAGTATTTTGGAAATATTGGCTCTGTCTCTGCAGTGCTGCCTTTGCCAGGAGCCCGGCCCAGCTCAGCAGCACAGACACAGCACAAGGACTTCAATGACCCTCTCGGGATTGGGGCTGAGTCCCTGAATATCAGTCCCTGAGAGGAAGCTGAAGAAACCTTTCAAGAATTCAAAGTCAGATTCAAACTCCAAAGTTTCTGCTACTTTTAGTGAGTCCCACTGATAAACATGAAGGAGAAAGTTTCCCATGGGTTGAATTAGAACAGAAATTGATGAAAATGACATCAGGTAGGAAAAAACAGGTTAAGGAGGAAAAGAAACATCTCCAGAATTCAAAGTCAGATTCCAAACCCAAAGTTTCCTGAAGTTCTAATGGGTCCCACTGAGGAACATGCCTGAAAATGTGTCCCCAGGTGTGGGTTTATCGTTTTTATGACATATTTTTTAAGTGTGGGCTTATTGTTTTCAGGTTACAATTTTGGTGGGGATTTTTCTTTTTCTGAATG
Source organism: Sturnus vulgaris (assembly GCF_052056855.1). NCBI lineage: Eukaryota > Metazoa > Chordata > Aves > Passeriformes > Sturnidae > Sturnus > Sturnus vulgaris. The sequence goes on along the minus strand of NW_028276072.1, from coordinate 2,593,842 downwards.
AAGCAGAGAGATGGGACTTCTGAGTTGCTTTAGAAAGTGTAGCTTATTTTTTTAATTTTCTATAAAGGTAGAAAGGGTAAGGTGGTTTCACAGATGTTCACAGCATGGCTTAGAAGTCACAGGACTTATGTTTACAATGGCTTTTCAGGATATATTAAGAAATAAAACAATGTCAAAAGAAATATTTATGCTTCTAATTCAATACTAAAATATTTTGTCTTATTGAGACATACTACAGTGTAAAATTTCTTAGCCAATTATAACACAGAAACGTACATTGCTACACTCTAAAACTTGTTGTTACCTTTGTAACTGTCTTTATTTTTTCTATAGCTTAAATTCTAAATTTAAACCTATCTCTACTTAACTGTGCTTAATTCTAAACTTTACCTTACAAACCCAATGTTCTGAGAATTCCTTGCATTTTGAATTTCAACGCTTGGGTTCCAGTTAGAGCAGAACACTGGAGGCACTGATGACAGGTGGGGATAAACAAGGGAAAGGTGTCTCTGATGCTGAGCAAACCTGGATGTGTTTCAGGAATGCAAAGGGCCAAGGGCTGAGCCCCAGCCCCTGGCAAGGCAGATCCTGTCCCTCCCTCATTGCTCAGGGCTCTTCCCGGGCCACTGGGCTCTGGGCATGTGCAATGCCAAGGGCAGCACCATGGGGCGGCCCCTGCCAGGCTGCTGAGCAGGGACAAGGAGGCAATGAGGCCCCAGCACAGCAAGGCTCACTTGTCCCCTGCTGGCCTCAGGCCCAGGGTCAGCCTGCATGGCCCAAGTGCTGCAGGAGTTGGCTGTGTCAGGGCCTTTCAGCTGCTGCCCATCCCTGTGCCCTCTGCAGCCCAGGCTGTCCTACAGTGTCCATGCCCTGCGCCTCTGTCCCTGCAGGCTGTCGTCATCCCCCGGCTGCCCCACCTCGCTGGCCCCTTCCTTTGCTGACAGCTCTGCCTCCTGCCTGCCTCTGCCTGCACACACAAAGCCTTGGCCTTGACACCAAAATTCAAGTTTTACTCTGCCTGCGCAATGTAGCAGATAAACAAGGTATTGAGGGGCTGCTTTCCCTTCAAGGATGGTTGGAAGAGAAGAAGACGACATCTGTCTCAAGGGTGCAGTGACAGAAAAAGCAAGGACTGAATCTGGGAACATGGGGTAGGTTTCATGGAAATGGGTAAATTGTAATACATACATAACAACTGCATATGAGCAACATGCATTTTCAGTCATTTGTCCAGGTCAGGTTAGGTGTTATCCGCTCATGGACCTCAGGCCTCAATAAATTATGCCTCTTTATCATCAAATTAGTGTTAAGGAGTCTTATTCAGGTATTTTTGGATTTGGTCACAGCATGGCCTCAGAGACGCAAGGAGTCAATTGTGTCACTCTGGAATCTCATGGTACAAAGTGTCCATTGTGGCACAACACAATGCCACGGAACTAAGGAACATTATGACATTGTGGGGCTGCATGGAACCTAAGTCCGTTATGAAACTGCAGGGCCACATGGAACTGATGGTCCATTGTTATACTGCAGATCCAAGGAGACCATTGTGACACCATGGAAACTCCTAAAACCAAAAGGTCATTGTGACAGAGAAAGGCCTCATGGAGATAAGGGACCATTGTGACACAGCAGGGCCTGACAGAACCAAGGAGTCCATGGTGACACTGCAGAACCAAGGAGGCTGTTGTGGACATGACAGTTCATGGAACCACAAGTCTTTGTGGGGTCATGTGGACCCAAGGGGCCATTGTGACACTGAGGAACCTCATGGAACAAAAGGGTCCATTGTTACACTGGGGGACTCCATGGAACCATGGAGACCATTCTGATACTGTGGTGCTCCATGAAAAAAAGGGGCCATTCTGAGAGTGCCAAGCCTCATGGAACCAAGGGGCCATTTGAGACACGGTGGGGCTTTATAGAACCAGAGGTCCATTGTGGCATTGCAGGGCCTCATGGAACAATGGAGACTATTGTGACTCTTTGGGACCCACTGGATCCAAGGGGCCATTGTGACACTGCAGGGCCTTGTATAACCAAGGGGTCATTGTAGCACGGCAGGGCCTCATGGAATCAAGGGGACCACAGTGACACTGTGGGGCTCCATGAGACCATGGGGACATTCTGACACCATGAAATCAAGGAGACCACTGCTACCCTAAAGGGTCCATGGAACCATGGAGGCCATTTTGAAGCAGTTGGGCCTCATGGAGACCATGATGACACTGTGAAGCCTCCTCTAACCTGAGGACCATTGTGGCACTTCGGGGCCTTGTGAAACGAAGGGGGCCCAAGAGACACTGTAGGACTCAGTGGGACCAAGTGTCCACTGTGACATGTGGGGTCTCAGGGAACCAATGGTCTGTTGTGACATTACAGAGCCTTATGGAGTCATGGAGACTACTGTGACAAAACAGGCCTCATTCAATAAAGGGGCCATTGTGACACTTTGTGGCCCCACAGAACCAAGGAGACCACTATGACACTGCAGGGCCCATGGAACTAAGGGTTCATGTGACAGTGCAGGAACCAAAGGTTGGATGTGACATCGTGGGGCTTCATGGAATACTGGAGACCACTGTGACACTTCAAGGTCTCGTTGAATGAAGGGGCTCTGCAGGACCTTGTGGAAGCAAGGAGAGCATTGTGACACTGCAAGGCCCCATGGAAGCAAGGGACAGTTGTCACACTGTGGGGCCCCATGGAAGCCAGGGGCCAGTGTGACACAGCTGTGCCTTGTGCAGCCAGGGGGCCATTGTGATCCTGAGGAGCCCAATAGAACCAAGGGACCCTTGTGACACTGCAGGACTGTATGGAATCACAGAGACCATTGTGACACTCTGGCCTCATGGAACCAAGGAGCTTTTGTGTCAATGTGCAGTCCCATGGAACCAAGGAAACCATTTTGATACTGCAAGGGATCATGGAAGAAAGGGACCATTGTGGCACTGCAGGGTCCCATGGATCCAAGGGAACAGGTAACAGATCTTGTTAGCTTGGCCTGACTGGTTCAGTGCCCTTGGCAGGTCAAGGGTCTCTTCTCATGTGTCCCTGAAACACTGGGGCTTTGGGCTTTCCTTCAGATGGAAAAGAACTGTCCTTCTCACTCAAGCATCCAAGGTCAAAATGGGATTCCCTATCCCAAATTTCCAATATCCAGGGATTGCTCTCAGACATTGCAGTCTTTACCAGCAAGTGTGGCTGTCTCTGTATTCCTGAGAGCCAGCTCTCACCTGCCTTCAAACCCTGGGGCTCAGAGCTTTCCGTCCTATGGAAAAGAACTGTCTCTCCTGAACAGACACCCAAGGCCAAAATTGGTATTTCCCCTCCAAAATTCCCTATGCGCAAGGGTTTCTCCCAAACAAAAGCTGCCAGGACAGACAGGTTGGGCTGGCCTTGGCCTCTGGTGGTTGCCTCTATTCTGCCCTGAGACACTGGGGCTCCTTGCTTTCCTTCCTACAGAAAAGAACCATCCTTCTCCAGGTGCTCATGGCTGAAATTGGGATTCTGCCTCCAAAATTCTATGTAATCAAGGATTGTTCTAAGACAAAAGATACCAGGACAGATGGGTCTGGCTGCCTCTGGTGGCTACTGCTCATCTGCCTCTGAAACACCAGGGCCCTATACTTCCCTTCCAGTGGAGAAGAATCATCCTTCCTTTCTCCGAGTGCCCATGGCCGAAATTGGGATTCCACCTCCAAAAGTCCTAGATCCAAAGATTGCTCCTACACAAAAGCTGCCATTACAGACAGGTCTAACTGGCCTTGGCCTCCTGAGGGCTGGCTCTCCCCTGCCTTCCAAACACAGGGGCTATGAGCTTTCCTTTCTGTGGAAAAGAACTGGCCTTCTCCTCCAGGCACAAATGACTGAAATTAGGATTCCACATTCAAAATTCTTTATATCCAAGGGCTGCTCCCAGACAAACCTGCCAGGACAGACAGGTCTGCCAGGCCTTGGCATCTGGTGCCTGCTGCTAATCTGCCCCTGAAACACTGGGGCTCTGTGGTTTCCTTCCTTTGGAGACCATTGTGACACTGTGGGGCCTCATTGAACCAAGGCGAGATGAAACAGATATGGCTGGTTTGGCCTCCCAGGGGCCACGTGAAAGATCCAGCTAACCTTGGAATGTTGAGGTCGGCCTCTCATCAGTCCCTGGACCACTGGGGCTTTATGCTTTCCTTCCTGTGGAAAAGAACCATCCCTCTTTCCAGGTGCCACTTCCAAAATTGATACTCCCTCTGAAAAATTCCCTACATGCAAGGCTTACTCCCAGTCAAAGGCTGCCAGGACACAGAGCTCTGGCTTCCCATGGCCTCTGGTGGTCACCTCTCATCTCAAGGAAACCCTGGAGAAAGTATTTAAACAGGTTTGTCTGCTGGAACATCAATGAGGCTCTCATCATCTGCAAAACTCAGGTGCTCTTCTGATTATATGTGTCTTTATTTTCCTCATTGTGTATTATGCATGAACAATTTTTCAGCTGAATAATATTATTCTTATCACTCTGCCAGTGTTACCTGACACAAAACACCTCCTCTACATGTGGATGGACATCACCTGTATAAGCAAACACACTAAAGAAGCCAGCAGGAATTATTTGTCTCTGCTCCCATGTCTCACATCTCCTGTAGAGCTGGAGGTGCAGCCATGGTGCCCAAAGCAGCCCTGGGGCTCTGTGCCCCATGGCCTCCCTGCTGGGCAGCCTCTGCCAGCTCCTGCATAGCCTGTGGCACCTGTGGGCCTGCACTGACAGCCCTGCCCCGGGCTCTGCCGGGCTCTGGGCCAGCACAGAGGCCAGGCAGGGCTGGCCATGGCCAGGAACAGGCCCTGAGCCTGCAGGAGGATGGAGATGGGCCACAGCCAAACTCAGCCCAGGGCAAACCTGGGCTCAGCAGCCAGGGCTGGCAAGGGCTGGGGACAGAGGCTGGCACTGACAAATGTCCTGGGCCCCCTCCCTGCTCTGTGCATGCCACCAAGGGCACAGAGCAGCCTCCTCTCTGGGCCACTTGCCTGTTTGCAATGCCTTCCCCAGGCGCTGGCCCTGCCCCACAAGGCCTGGGCTGAGTCCTGCCCCTGCACGCTCAGCCAGGCTGAGATGGACACTGCTGCTTTCTCTGGCAGGCTCTCTCAGGCCAGCCCAGCTCCCTGCAAGCTGTGCCAGCTGCCCTGAGCTCTGTGCAGCACCAAGGGCCTCTCCCCAGCACAGCCCAGCCGGCTCTGGCCCCACAGCTCTGCTCAGGCCAGGGGGCTCTGGGCAGTGGCCCCACGGCCTCAGCCCCTGCCAAGGGCACAGCAGCAGCTGCAGCTCAGAGAGGACTCAGCCCCAGCCATGGGGAAGGTGCTTGGCCAAGGCAAAAGGAGGCTCCCTGTGTGCCCTGCTACCCTCTCCCTGAGCTCCTGAGAGCTCTGCAGCCCCTCCTGCCATCCCATCTGCCCAGGCCAGCACAACAGCCCTGGCCTTGGGGCCCTCCAGAGCTGCTCCTGCTCCAGGCCCAGGGCCCATCCCAGAGCTGGGGCAGCCACAAAGCTGTGCCCATTTCTGATCCTTCCTTCTCTCATGAGGATAGTAAAACATTTTTAAAATGTGGTTGCACGGTCATTTATTTCACCTTAATGCAATGTGAGACCCCCTGCTTACACAATGTCTCTGGGTCACACAAGAAGGGTTGTAAGTAAGTAACTAGATGGGGGTGAATAATAGCATTTCTTTTAATATAACAGAATCAGAAGCTGAAAAAAAATATATATAAAAGCAGACATGGCCTCTCATGATGTGCATTAGGAGCTGCTGACAGAGGAAAGAAGGCCTTCTGTGGCTTCTGCTGGTGGGATACCTCCACTGGATTCCATGTGCCCACCAAGCCACTCAATCACTCCCCTCCTTGGCTGGACAGGGGAGAGAAAATAATACAGAATACAACTCATACGTTGAGATAAGACAGTTTTCTATAGCAAAAGAAGTTTTTACATGCATCAGCAAAAAGAAACAAACAAAAGAAAATTTTATTCTCTACTTCCCCTCAGCAATTTTTGTTCAGCCACTTTCCAGGAAGCAGGAATTCAACAGGCAGAGGTTGATCGGGAAGGAAAACACTGTAAAATAGGGAATGCCCCCAATTCACCCTCCTTTCCTTAGCTTTTATACACTCTGGAATATTGCTTTGGTTAATTAGGGTCACTGGGCTGGTGTCCCTTCCCAGGATCTGACCCTCTCTCAACCACTTGATGGAGAGAGAATGCTGCAAGACAGCGCTGATGCTGTGCCAGCTCTGCACAGCAGGAGCCAAACCAGGGGTTTGTTTCTATCTCCTTTCTGCCTCCCAATGCAAAGCAATGTGAGGGCTGTTATGGGAAAATGACAGGGCTGAAAAGCATCCAGTCATGGCTTTCCTGAGAGCTTCTTTGAGCTCCTGGTTCTTCAAGCTATAAATGAGGGGGTTGAGGACTGGAGGCACCAGTGAGTACAAAACTGAAACCACAAGGTCTGTTGCTGAGGATGAGATGGAGGGGGGCTTCAGGTAGACAAATGTGTCAGTGCTGAGGAACAGGGAGAGCACAGCCAGGTGAGGGAGGCAGGTGGAAAAGGCTTTGTGCCGGCCCTGCTCAGAGGGGATCCTCAGCACAGCCCTGAAGATCTGCACATAGGAGAAAACAATAAACATGAAGCAGCCAAATCCTAAACAGAAAGTGACCACAAGAAGCCAAACTTCCCTGAGGTAGGATTTGGAGCAGGAGAGTTTGAGGATGTGTGGCACTTCACAGAAGAACTGGCCCAGGGCATTGCCCTTGCACAGGGGCAGGGAAAATGTATTGGCTGTGTGCAGCAGAGCATTGAGAAAGCCACTGGCCCAGGCAGCTGCTGCCATGTGGGCACAAGCTCTGCTGCCCAGGAGGGTCCCGTAGTGCAGGGGTTTGCAGATGGACACGTAGCGGTCGTAGCACATGATGGTGAGAAATGAAAATTCTGCTGCAATGAAAAAGGCAAATAAAAATACCTGAGCAGCACATCCTTCATAGGAGATGGTCCTGATGTCCCAGAGGGAATTGTGCATGGCTTTGGGGACAGTGGTGCAGATGGAGCCCAGGTCGCTGAGGGCCAGGTTGAGCAGGAAGAAGAACATGGGGGTGTGCAGGTGGTGGCCGCAGGCTACGGCGCTGATGATGAGGCCGTTGGCCAGGAGGGCAGCCAGGGAGATGGCCAGGAAGAGGCAGAAGTGCAGGAGCTGCAGCTGCCGTGTGTCTGCCAATGGCAGCAGGAGGAAGTGGCTGATGGAGCTGCTGTTGGACATTTCTTCATTCTGTGTATTGTGGACTGTTAAAAGAAAACATTGACAAGCTGGGACAGATTTCTTTGAGTCAATCCTGTGCAATTAAATTAGAAATCCTCTCAAAACTATTTCTCTTTCTGTTAGGGAACCTGAGTAAAAATTTCATTCTTGAGTTCGGATTTCTGCTGCTGCTGAGTTAATGCCTCATCTGCAGCATTGCTCTCCGCCTGAACTCTGAGGAGCCCAGAGGGAAAACAGGGCTCCCTGTGCCCCAGTGCAGTCAGACCTCCTGGTCTTACACAAGCATCTATTGCTCATTTCACCTCCCTGTATTTCTGGGAAATCATACTTAAAACTGACTGGAAAGATAAAGTTGTGTTGGGAAGGATGAATTAGGAAAACCTTATAAATACAAGTGCCTAGCAAAAGACTTTGAGAATATGGAAAATATAAGCGAAATAGAAATGGCAGCAATTTTCGACTGTGTGGCTGAAAGCAACTGAATGCCTGAAGGCCCCTTTGTTTAGATAATGTTAGATGCTGCAAATACCAAGAAGAAAACAGACATCCTCCCTAGGCATGGCAGGAAGGGTCCCAGATAAAACTGAGAGATAAGAAAAGCAGAAAAACATGGTAATATAGTGATTCCTATGGGTTGCATGCAAATGTTAGAGAATTTGTATCTTGTATTAGATTGGTTAGTGGAAATTAGAATATTCAACATAGAAGATTTAATGTATTGTAAGAGGGAAAATCACTCTCTTAAGCTCTTACTCTCTTCGTTCTTACTTTCTTAAGCTCTCTTCTTTTACTCTCACTCTATCCCTCTCTCTGCCCTGCTCTGAGCTGCGGCTGCAGTTCCCAGCAGGGCCTTATATAAACCCACGCCCTACGAAATAAACTGCAAACTTCAAGACTGGAATAAAGAGAGTGCCTGAGTTTGTCCCAACCGTCCCAAGGCAGCGATTCCTACAAAGTTGACTCCTTTGAATGGTCGGGTTTTTAAGTAAACTACTGTAAACCCTCTCTTTCCTTGTGCAGCTGGGCAGGAGGGTAACCAGTGTTCATGTGGCTCTCTGCTGCCTAGAGTTGTGGCTTCTAGGAGCTGTTTCTCTCTATCCAAGCCTTGTCCCTGCCGTTGGTGCCACAGCCCAGCCCAGCCCTGGGGGCTCAGCTCTGCCCTGCACACCCCTCCCAGCACAGGGCACTGCCCAGGGCCACCTCCCTGCCACAGGGCCTTAAGGACAGCTCACACAAACAGAGATGCTGCAAGCCAAGGTGCTGCTGCTGCTGTCTGTAGGCACAGGAGGATGAGGAGGCACTTTGTGAGGGAGATGTGAGGCACATCTGCTGATGCCCAGTGGGACAGTGCAGGAGTGTCAGTGACACAGACACACCTGACAGCCCCTTTGCCTTGCCTTGAGGAGAAAGCTGAGAGCAGCCCTGGCCATGCAGCACCATCTCCACAGCAGGAGGAATCTGCCCTGATGGGGGTGGCTCCTTCCACCTCCAACTTCTCCCCACAGTCCATGAGGAGCTGCCAGGCAGGCTGAGAGCTGTCCCTGGCAGGTGGCACATGGCCTGGGCTGGCCAAGAGCCCTGAGGGCTGCAGGAGCTGCTCTGCAGGACAGCCCTGGGCAGCCCTGGCTGCAGCCCCAGCTTCAGCCCCTGCAGCCGTCCCTGGCAGCAGGAGCCGTCCTGCCCTGTCCCTCTGACGGTGCCCAGGGCAGCCCCGCTCTGCAGAACATCCTCCTCCTCCTCCTCCTCCTTCTCCTCCTCCTGTGGCTCAGAGAAACTGGGAGAGTCCTCCTGACACATTCCCCAGGCCGAGGGCTGTGCTGGCTCCAGGAGATCCCTCCAGGAGCACAGGGGACATTGCCCTGCACCCACACACTCACCATGTCCAGGCCTGTGAAGATGTTTCCCCAAGTGCAGTCTCAGCTCAATGTCTTCCCAGTCCTGAGTGCCTTGAGCCTGTCTGTGCCTGGCTCCTGTGCCCTCAGTGCCTGCAGGCAGTGCCCTCAGCCCTGCTGGGCTGGCAGAGGAGCTGCTCCTCAGCAGAAATGTCTTTTTGAAGCTTCTCTTGGTTTACCTTGGGAGCTGCCTCTGTGCCAGGAGCCCGGCCCAGCTCAGCAGCACAGACACAGCACAAGGACTTTAATGATCCTCTTGGGTCATTAAATATTTACATCATAATCATTCCCTGAGAGAGTGTTCCAAAAACTTCTCAAGAACTCAAATTAAAATGCTGAAGTTTCTTGAAGTTTTAATGGGTCCCACTGAGGGACACAACTGAGAAAATGTCCCCAGGTTCCAGTTAGAGCAGGAAATTCGATGCAGAAATGACAGGTGGGGACAAAGAGAAGTCGAGTCTTTCCCTTTAGACACCAACTCTTCTAGTAGTTTATAGACTCATGCCCCCAGTTATCTGCTTTAATTAGTCCCTTGAGAGTTTTGTATTGACATTCAGTGGGGCTCATAAATACTTTGAGATACTCAAGGTTTGGGCTTTGCTTTTGCCTTGGAGTCTCTGAGAGCTTTGTGCAATCATGGCCTCCAATTATCTGCTTTAATGAGTCCCTTGAGAGCCTTTGTCAGAAACAACACTCAGTGGGGCTCATTAATGCTTCAAAGCACTCAGGGTTAATTTTAAGTTCTACTTTTTGACACTAAGCCTCTGAGAGGTTTGTGCAGTGATGGCCTCCAATTATCTGCTTTAATTAGTCCCTTGAGTGGCTTTGTCAGTAATGATACTCAGTGGGGCTCATTAATGCTTCAAGGTACTCAGTTTTTCTAAGGTACTCTGAGTTTCCCTTTTGACACCAACTCTTTTAGTAGTTTATGCAATCATGGCTCCAATTATCTGCTTTAACGAGTCCCTTGAGAGCCTTGTACTGACACTCATTGGGGCTCATTAATGCTTCAAGTTACTTCAGTTTTTTAAGGTACTTTCTTTTTTCCTTTCCTCTCTTACTCTCTGAGTGGTTTTTGGACAATTCTGGCCTCCACCAGTTCTCTCCTCCAAGGAGTCCATGAGGAGCCTGTGTTGGGGATGGACCTTAGTGGGACCCATTAATGCCTCAAGACACTTTGGATTTTTCTTCTGATTTGGACTCCTGGAAAGGTTTGTGCAATCTCCTCTCAGGCCCTGAGGTTCAAGGGCTCAGCACCAAATGCAACACGGGGCTCATTGGGATCAAGCAAGTCCTGACAAACCATGGCTCTGCCTTGATTTCCCTCTGGTCAAGAACATATCCAGCAATTAGTTACACTGAGTATTTCAGCTACTTTGATATTTACATTTTCATCACAATTTTCATGACTAATCCTTGGTAAAACTCTAGAGGTGTTTCTGGCAAACAAAGATTGTGGCTGCTATCAAGATACAACTTACAAACACCAGTAGTTCTTTAGTGACACGGTTCTTCATTATTTTTCCTCAATCTCATTTGGGTTAGGAACAATAATTCTGTTGTCCATGGAGCTGATGCCTTTTTAATTCCAGAATAATGTCCCCAAGGTCCTTTGCTGTTCAGCTCTACTGTGCTGCCTGTGGGTGACAAGGCTTGGTGGGGTCCTTTCCCCTCTGGCTGGAGAGGTGCCAGGTCCCAGTCCCTGAGGGCACCCAGGCTCCTGGATGGAATTTGTGTGGAATTCCACATCCTCAGTGTCACATCAGCCTTCACATGGAGCCCTGTGGATCAGAGCATTTTCCAAAGAGCTGTTGGGGCAAACAGGGAGATTTGGTCTGGCAGGATCTGTAAAACAATATCCCATAACATCCACTTGTTCTGGCACAGAACACTTGGCTGCAGGGACACATTCCCATTGTTCTCAGCCAGGTTTCAGGAGTCAAACAGTGTTGTCTTTCCCCAGAGCTGTTCCTTCAGCTGGCCTGGGAGGGCCATTTGGCCTCTGCACCCTCACTCTGGCTCCATTATTAGGACTGGTGCATCCAAACCCTTTATCTCCATGAACAGCAGTGATTTGAGGTGGATGTCCTTTTTGCACAGTTCTTTTAAAACTGCAATATCAACAATTGTGCTACCCTTCCACAACTGAATATGGGTTGAATAATCCAACTATTCACTTCTGTTTAACAGAATTAATTAATTTATCCTTGATAATCTGAACTAATTACTGCTCCCATGACATGAACACTTTTCAAGGCCAAGCTTGAGTGAGCAATCATCAAACCAAAGTATCCTGGAGGAATCTGAATCACTATTCCAGTATTGATGACTCTCATTTGCTCCTGATTTATCCTAATTAATTCCTATGCATGAAGGTCCAGCCCTGCAGCCTCTGGGGTGGCCCTGTCAGGGGCCATCACACCCGGAATAATTTCCCAGGCAGTCACAGTGTCACTGTCCTTGGCTGTATTTGCAAACTGGGTGCAGCCATGCACAGCCAGGGGGTTCCCATTTCCCAGTGGGGCCATTGTTAAGGGTAGGGAGCACATCTGGGAGATGGGTTTTCCATCGGGACAGGTTCCCATCTCCTCGTTTTTTCAACTGCTCTTTTAACAACTCCTTCATCTGTTCAATCAATGCTGCAGATTGTGTAGTCTGGTATATGAAAAACCCAGCAGTCTTACTCACTGCATTTTTCACAGAAATAAAGCATTCCACATCCTAGTGTCAGCAAACCCTGTAAAAACTGCCAATTTCATCCTTTCCTCTTTCATTCATTGTATACAATCTCACAGTTTACCAGTGATATTTGGGTCCTGGCCAATCATTTCTTTAGAGTATTGAGTGTTAAATCCCTGAGTAGCCAAAACTAAAAAAATCAGTATTTGGAACATTATTTTACAATGTTATTATATACATATAAATATATACATTAAAAAATAATTATTTTTTACATACGTATATAATTATTTATTGTATTATTATTATTTCTCTTGCACAAACAAATCCAAGCTCAAGATTAAGAACCTCTTCTGTTCCTCCATGTGATAGAGTTCCAACAACAATTGATCCTTCTGTTGGTGCTGTTTCTGGGATTCTGTTTACAAAATTCACCCTCATCTTCCTACACCCATAAGTTCTTTTCCTTGTTCCAAGTGCAATTTTTGGATGCATTTTAATACATCCTGTGGTTCAGCTTCTTTCAGCTGCCTTCCCCATTGCTCACACAGTGCTCCAACCTCAGCCCCCTTTAGAGCCAGCAAACTCTAGGGAAGGTTTTCCCCATACCTGGGAATTTCAGACAAGACTGATTCCTTACATTTACATTTAAAAAGCAACATTTTGTGGTGACCTGGCCAGACTACACCAACTTTGTTTTACCAGTGGGCAGGGGCAGCAGCAGAGACACAGACACCAAGTTCAGCAATCAGTGTCATTTACTGTAGTTCAAAGCAGCAAAGCATCACAAAAGGAGAAGCTCAGCAATGCAGCCAACCATCAGCACCAAAGATTGCCTGCAGGGATTAAGAGACAGCACCAGTCACCCTCAGACTTTGCCATCAGCCAGGTGCACACATCAGCTGGGGAAGCTGTCACAGCCAAGGACTGCAGAGCCACTCCTGGACACTGGGAATTCCTGCAGGTGCCTCCAGCCACAGGGGAGGCTTCCAACCCCGCTGTGAGAGGGCCCAGCTCTGATAGTGCTGAATAAACAAACTGACAGCACTTCTAGTGCAGGAACAGCTGCTTTCATTCTCCTCTTGGGCTCCTCCCAAAGCCTGGCCAGGCCTCAAGGAGAAACCAAGGGAGGTGCCTTTGACCATACAGCCCCAAACAAGGCCAGATGTCAGATTCCATGGCCTTGTCTGGTTTCTAAATACAGAAAGGTCAATCCATGTTTCACTCATGAGTGAATACATTTATCACAGCACTAATGGCCATGTATATTTGCTAATATAAAGATAACCTTTGGTTGGAAGGTTCATCCAGAGGTCACCTTTGGCTCAGGGCCTGTTGTCCAGGCCTTGGCACTTCAGGGACTGGGTTTAGTGCTGGGCTTGACAGTGCTGGGTGAACAGCAGGACTGGATGAGCTCAGAGGTCTTTCCCAACACAAAGGACTCTATAATTCCAGGATTCCATCTGCTGCATTCAGTTAGGCCCCTGTTGGCAGCATTACTTTGGTCAAAAGTCCCCTCTTGGTCAGCTCTTGTGGCCTAAGGCTTCAGCTCCTTTAGCTCCTGGTGCTGAGCTGCTCATGCTGAACGAGATGGCTCAGAGAGAAGAATACAGTTCATCCAATTCCTCCTGGGACACTGAGAGGGGAGGCTGTGGAAACTGGAGCATTGTTTGCTGTGCTCTCCTCCCTGCCCTTCACACCTTTCAGCACTTTGAAGCAGCCAAGAGCTTTCTCCAAGGGTGCAGTGAAGCAGCTGTTCCTGCTCCCAGCTCTGGCTCTTCCCAGTCTCTGACCTTGACTGGTTTTGTCCCTCTTGCTGTGCCCTCTGTTCCCCCTGTGCTCGGTGGCTGCTGCCCAGGACTGTGGGACTGGCACAGATCAGGGGCTCCAGCCCCTCCTTTCTGTGCCCTTGGAGCTGCCTGCTCACAGCAGCCTTTTCCATCTGGAAGCTCCACATGGACAGGGAGTCCCCACCTCTGCTCCCTGCACAACCTCCAGGAGCCCAGGGCTGCCATCTCCAGTCCCTGCTGGCCCTGGGGGCTCCCAGGTGGCCCAGGCTGCTGTGACACCACTGCACTCGGGAGGGAAGAGTGGCAGGGGCTGTGCTGAAAGTCAGGTCCATGTGCTGCTGCTGCTGCTGCTGCTGCTGCTGCTGCTGCTGCTGCTGCTGCTGTGGGGGTCGTTTGCCCAGCCCTGCCCCAGAGTCAGGGATCAGATCCAGGCCCTGCTGCTGCTCCCTCGGGATCAGCCACAATTTGGGTGTTGCTGTCAGTGCCAGCAGAGGCGGTGGCTGCAGCAGTGGGTGCTGACAGTGCCCCAAGCCCCGGGGCCAGAGGGGTCCCTGCGCTGGGGGCTGGGAGGGAGGTGCCCCTTGTTCTCCCTCTGCCCCACACAGAGCTGGGCTGGGCACAAGTGGGGCAGCACAGCAAACAGGAGCCTGTGAGTCTCTGCCAGCCCTGTCTGCTCAGAGTTTGGCCCTTGCAGCTCCAGGTGGACAAAGGCAGCTGCTCCTGGCCCCTCTGTGTGTCCCCGTGCTCTGCAGTGCTGCTCCACCAGTCTGTGCCCAGCAATGGGGAAAAGCCTCAGCCCTGCAGGGCCAGGAGCTGCCGGGCTCTGCCTGAGAAGCTCAGCCAGGAGGAAGGAGCTGCTCCACACGGGAACCAGCAGCAGAGGACACTCCTTTTTTATGGCATGTTTTCTGTTTTAAGGAAAAGAAAAAGGAAAAAGAAAAAAAAGCCTCTGTAAAATGTGGAAGATAAAAACACCCAAGTGTGCAGTGAAAAACCTTCTGTTTTAACTTTCAATTAAGAGGTAACTGATCTTTTGAAACAGAAAACTCAGTTATTTACTCTGTAAATGAGCTGATGGCATTGATGCATCTTACTGGTCTCAGTAACCTTTTTAAAAAAGATTTTGGGGTTTGTTTCCAATATTATTATTTTAAATTGTGGTGAAACTGGTGGGAAGCAAGAAGAAATTCCTTTGTGCCCTGCCAGCTCCTAGCAGGACTGGGAATCTAAATTCTGTCACAGCCCAAATCCTTTAGAAGATGCCCTTGCTTCTCACCCTGTGAATGAGCTGCACATTCCCTTTGAAATTATCAGGGTTTTTTTAAAGAAAATCTCACTTATGGCTTTTTGCTTGGTTTGGAATTACAGAAGTGCAATTCTCCATCCCTCAGCTCCAGCCTGCACTGCCTTAGGAGCACGGCCCACTCACCAGGTTTTGTCCACTCAGGGCACTTTTAGAGGAAAAAGAAAGTGCAATTGCACAATTCCAGACAAGAAGAAATGAAGAGTGGGACCAACAAAACATCCTGTGGAGATCCAGGTGTTCAGCTGGGACTGTGGAGAGTTTGGGCTCTTGCCAACTGGATGTGTGTCTCTAACTGCAGTGTCTTGGCCTGCAGGAGAGTCTCACTCACCTGCAGAAGCACAAAGCTCAGGTGCTGTGCTGGGAACGGGCTCATCTGATGCAAAGCTGTCAGAGCCATGTGAGGGCAGAGCGGGCCCAGCCGTGCCCAGGGCTGAGCCCAGCAGAGCCCTGGCAGAGCCCAGAGCAGCCTCAGCATCCACAGAGCCCGGCTGCAAGGAGAGAAACCAGAAACCGCCCGTCAGCTGAAGGCTCCTGTCCCCCTTGTCCCAGCTCCCGCCGTGCCCAGGCCATGCTGGCCGTGCCCAGAGCGGTGCCCAAAGCTGCCCATCATTGCTGCCTTGGGCACAGAGCAGGAGGGCAGGACTGTGCCCAGCCTGCAGCCAGCCATGGCACATCCAGCCCCTCAGAAACTGCCCAGAGCCAAAAAGCAGCTTGGCAGCCCCTGAAGAATTCATTGCAGCTGCCCCAGCAAAGGGGGGAACCTTTGGTGCCCGGCCAGGCCACGCTGTGCCCAGATCTGGGAGCATCCCCCTGGCTGTGGACTCACCCACAAATTGGGTGTGGATCTGTGCAGAAGGTGCCAGAATCCAAGTCCATCATCTTCAGCTGGCCAGGTCGAGGAACAGATTGTCATCATTGAGGTTGTCCTTGGTGTCTCCAGCAGCAGCCACACCTGGTACAGCTTCTCCAGGGGCTCCTTCTCCTTCCCTGGGGGCCAGACCAGGCTGTCAGTGTTCTGCCCAGGGCTCCAGCCATCAATGAACCAGACAAGGAAACCCAGGGTGGATGGTGGCCCCCAGTGCTTGCCACACCAGGTCTCCAGCTCAGCTCCAGCCCAACACCTGCGTGTTCCCTTCTGATGATCCCTGCCCAGAGCTACACGCAGAACAAAAAACAGACAAAAGTCTGGTTTGCTTTGCCACTGACTGCAGCTGTTGCCTGCCAGGCTCCTGGATCCAACTGTGCACATGGATCTGTCCCATCTTCTGGGGCAGATCAACACCCTGCAGCCAAGCATCACAGAAAAGGTCTTCTAAGGACAGCCTGTCCAAGGGCTGCATGGACAAACACCTCTTAATAACATCTTGGCACTCTGAAGAGAGAAACCAGAAATCACCAGTCAGCTGGAGACATTGTCTCCCCGTTCCTGTGCTCAGGCCATGCTGGGTGTGCCCAGGGTTGTGCCTCAACTTCCCCATGGATTCTCTATTTGGAGGAGAGCAGGAGAGCAGGACATGTGCCACCTCCTCAGCAGCTGCCAGAGCAGGATGCTCACGAGCCTGCTGCTGTCTCCCAGCACTGGTACTCCCCCCATGCCCAGGGATGAGGATCCACCTTGAGAGAGCCCTCGTGGGAACAAGATCCATCCCCAGATGATCTCCTGGCCCCTCCTGAACGGCTGCTTCCCCATGACCAGGTGGTACAGCAGGAGGCCCAGGGACCAGATCGTTGCTGCCTCGCCGTGGTAGCATTGGTGGTGGATCCACTCTGGTGGGCTGTAGGACAGGGCTCCTATGGAATACAGATGGAGTTCATCAGGGGGATGCTGCTGCTCCCAGAGCCTGGCCCCAGCATCCCTGGGCATGTGGGGGCTGCTCCAGTGGCACTTGGTGTGACCCACTGTCCTCTTGGCAGCACCTGGGACTTGTGTACAAACTCGGGGTTGGAAAAGAATTCACTGGTGCTGGAAGAGGGCAGCAGAAGCCCCAGGGAGCCCCAAGCATGACATGCAAAAGAAAACCCCACCCAGAGGTGGAGAAAACCCACTCTTCTCCCCACCTGCATGGCCCCCAAAAATGTTAATAAGCCAAGGCAAACAAGGGGAGCAGAGCAGTTCAAGCCCTTCCTTGCCTGCACACCAAACCGGCTGGGGCATGAGGTCTGACCCCCCCTCTCTGCTACCCCCATGGGTTTTTATCGGCCTGGCTGCCCCAGCTCCAGCTCCAGCCCAGGGCAGAGTGGGTGATGAAGGCTGTCAGCAGGGCTGGGAGTGGGCACCCCTCACACCCCCACCCAAATCAACTTGGCTCAAGCATTAATCCCATCCCGGCTGCAATAGGGGGAAGCCCCGGTGCTACAGCCAGGCTGGGCCATGAGATGCCCAGGAGCATCCTCTGGGAGGGCTCATCTGCAAACTGGGTGTAAGTTGTCCTGGAGGAAGGTGCCACGGCCAAACTCGATCAGTTTCAGCTCCCCAGTGGCCAGGTCGAGCAGGATGTTCTCTGCTTCGATGTCCCTGAGCAGGACCCCGCAGCTGGTACAGTGCACAGCCTCCAGCACCTGCTGGAACAGCTCCCACACCTCCTGCTCAAGCAGGAATCTCCACTCTGACCTCAAACCTGAGAGGTCCTGGCACCACTCCGGACGCTGCAGCACCAACAAGAAGCTGTTGGGCAGCTCAACCCAACCCACTCCAGGAGCTGAATGACCCCAGCACACACGCAGGACACCTTGGCCAGCAGCACGATCTCCAGGGGCAGGATCTCAGTGGGTCTTGGGCCCTGCCAGGGCTCTGGGACCCCTCACCCAGCCCGGGATGCTCTGCATCAGGGATGCAGCGCTCACCCCACGCCCGCTCTCCAGCAGCGAACCCACCCGGTACCGCTCCTTCAGGCCCTGCTGCGCCTTCCCTGCCGGCGAGACGCGGCTGTCAGCGCTCGGCCCGGGGCCAGGAACGGCCCCCGAGCGCCCCTCAGCCGCCCCGGGCCGGGCAGCCCCAGGCGTTCGCTCTTTGGAACGGGACAGCGGCGGCTCGGGGCCGGCGGCCGCGCTGCCGAGCGGCGGAGCTCGGGCCGGGGGAGCCGCAGCGCAGGCGGCGGGAGCGGCCGCGCCGCGTGTGTCCTCCACGGGCCCCGGGAGGAGCCGGGGTCGGGGACGGGGCCGGGGCCGGTGCTGCATCCCACGTTGGGGCCGGGGTCGGGCCAGGTGGAGCCAAAGGGAGGCGATGCCGCCCCAGCCCCGGGCACTGAGGCCCGCCCAGCAGCGGCACCGCCAGAACGGGCAGAGCCGGAGGGAGGCGAGACCGCGGCGGGACGGCCGGGGACGGGAACGGGGAGGGGGACAGGGACGGGGACGGGAACGGGGACGGAGACGGGGATGGGGGGCGGTGACGGGGACGGAGCAGTCCCGCCCGGAGTCCGGGGCATGGCCCGGCCCGGAGTAAGGAGAGGGACGCCGGGGAGGTGGCAGGTGGTAGGGGTAGAGCACCAAACAAAGAGCGCGACAGGGTGTGGGACAGCTGGAGTGGGAGATGGGGAACAAGAGAAGGGACACAGCGGGTCGGTGAAATCGCTGCTTTTTTGCCACTGCCGAAGTGCCGGGAGCGTTTGTCCGCGTGTCCGTGTGTCCATTCTCCGTGTGTCCATTCCCCGTGTGTCCATTCCCCGTGTGTCCGTTCCCAGTTCCGCCCCTTGTGCCCCACAGCCAAGCCCCGCTCCGCTCGGGGCAGCACGGGCCGCTCCGCTCCGGGGCCGAACCAGAGTCACGGAACATTTCATCTTCCTCTCACACCCACCCCAAAACCACCGTCTTGTTTAGCTTCTTCGAAGTTTTATTTCTGGCAATCTTGCAACTTGCCCCTCGTGCTCGCATGCCCCGGGCCCCATCCCGCCCGCCCACCCCGCTCTGCGGTCTGTTCCTCACAAGCAAGCAAAGCGCTGTCCGGACTCTCCCCTGGAGCAGAGGAAAGTGCTGAATGAGGAGCCTGGCAGCGCCAGGCAGAGCCAGCGCCGTGGGAGGGCAGAGCAGCACATGAGGAGTGAGAAATGCAGCCCCTGCAGGGCAGCGCTGCTCCCCGGCCGCTCCGGGTGGGCAGCGGCAGCAGAGGGGCCACACCCGGCTCGGTGCCCTCGTCCCCAGGGCTGTTCCTGTTTTCTTGTCCAGTTCCAGGAGAAAACCGGAGACTGGCAAGAGGAGGATTAAAATAAAAGAGTGAAACTGCTATTTTTGCCCAGTTTGGATGCCAATCCGATATAGCAGCTCAGTTCTCAGCTGCCTGCCTCCTCCCTGCCAATCCAGCACTTTCAGCCTGGAGCAAAGGCCCTCTCTGCAGAGAAACTGCTGGCTGCTTTATTTCTCCTGCTGTTCATCGGCACAGCTAGAAAAGCAAACTAGTTTGGATCCTGAGTCCGTCAAAACAGATGAACTTTGTCATGTTAAGTCAAGACACAGAGCCTTAACCCCTGCACAATGTCCTAGGAATCACCTTTGCTGCTGCTGTATATTGTCCCTGCTGAGGGTGAAATACTGTGGGAGCACGTGCCCTGTCTCTAGAACTCACAGCCGACCAAATCACTGTGCTTTAATATCTTTCATTTGCAGGTTTCTGGTGTGTCCAGCATTGCTTTCAAAGCCAAACAGGGAGAAGGCAAAATGTGTGTAGCTAATGATACTGTACAGTGCATAAAACTTCCTGAGTCCTAGGTGTTCAAGATACGATCAGTTTGGAATTACTGTGATGTAGAACCAGAAAAAGGGAGCATATAAGGAAAGGAATTAATAGTATATGTGAACATCTTGGGTTGTTTCTTTCCATTTTCATTTCACTTCTGGAAAGCTCTCCTGCTTCTTGAGAATCTTCTCCACGGTGATGTTTGCTCTTTCCGAGAACCTTTCCTGGAGAACGAGGTCGAGCTCCTGTCACAAGATGTGCCACCAACTGCAGCTTCTCTTGGCTTTCCACACTGTGAGGGCAGCACAATTTTCACAACAAAGCAGGATAAATGTCTTGAGAACTTGACAACTTGTTCTTTCTTTTCCTTTTGGGCTGGGAAGTTGTGCCATGGGTAAGGTTTTCATTGTTATTGTTCTAATCTAGGGAAACAGGAAGTGGTACCAGGAATTGTTAGGGAATGCAACCCTGACTGAATGCAGAGAAAGAATCTCCAGAGCCTGCAGCCAGAAATGAAGAGTTGTGTCATAATCATTCCAACACCCCCATGCACATCTTGAAAGTGATTTAGAAGATGAAAATGGGCTGACAGAGGGAGTTGGTTTCTGTGTTCAGTCTAGCTGATTCTACATCTCTTGCACTGGTATAAATCAAGAGTACCATCAGTTCATGAGAAGCACCAGAACAAGCTGGACCTCTGTGAGGAGATGACTGAAAGAATCTGAAAAGGAGAAATGCAGGGAATGAACTTTGTCTGAAAGAAGGGTCATTTTTTTCCTAGTCATTTCCAATTCATTCCCTCTGCTTTTGTCCTTTTTAGCAAGGGATTTCCATCCCAGATTCCCCATGAAATGAGAACTCTGAGCTTGTGGAAGTGCCTGAAGGATGCCCTGTTCCTCTGCAGGGACACTCAGGCTGAAACAGGAGCCTGAGGCCTGTGTGGGGAAGCCTCCTCAGAGCTGGAATTTGTGCTGGGGAAAGGCTCCATTTCAGCCTTTCTTGACTCATTGCTGTGAAGGGACCGAAATAAAAGGGGAACAAGCAGGGCCCGACCCCTTCTCCTTTGGGAGGAGCCATGAGGGGCTGTGAGGGGCTGTGGGAGGCCAGGCACCTCATGGAACAAAGGATCCATTGTGACACTGTGGAGCCAAGGAGATCGTTGTTGGCAGTACAAAAGGTAACGGAACCAGAAGTCCATTGTGACATTGCAGGGCCTCAGGGAGCCACGGTGGCCATTATGACACTTCATGACCCACTGGAACCAAGGGGCCATTGTGACACTCCAGGGCCTTGTATAACCCAGGGGTCATTGTAGCATGGCAGGGCCTCATGGAATCAAGGGGCCATTGTGACACTGTGGGGCTCCATGAGACCATGGGGACATTCTGACTCTGTGGAACCAAGGATACCATTGTTACACATTGTGACACCAAAGGGCCATTGTGAACTGCAGGACCTCGTGGAACCAATGAGACCAATGTGACATTGCAGGGCCTCACGGAACCAAGGGGCCATTGTGACACTGTGTGGCACCATGGAACCAAGGGGCCATTGTGACAGTACAGGGCTCCATGGAACTAAGAACTCATGTAACAGAGAGGGGCCCAATGGAATCAAGGTGCCATTCCATACTTCAGGGCTTCATGGAACCAAGGTGCCATTGTGATACTGTGGAACCAAAAGAGACCATTGTGACACTGTGAGGCCTCATGGAATCCTGGAGACCATTCTGACACTCTGGGTCCCCACAGAACCAAGACGCCATTGTGACACCACAGGGCCTCATGGAACCAAGGCAACCATTGTGACACTGCAGGGTCTCATGGACACAAGGGGCCAGTGTGACACTCTGGGTCTCCATGGAAGCAAGGGGCCAGTGTGACACAGCCAGGCCTCGTGGAACCAAAGGGACATTCTGGCATTGTGCAGTCCCATGGAACCAAGGAAACCATTTTGACACTGCATGGCCTCATGGAAGCAAGGGGCCATTGTGCCACTGCAGAGCCAAGGAGACCATTGTGACACTGCTGGGCCTCATGGAAACAAAAATCTGTTGTGAAACTATGGGGCCACATGGAACCAAGGGGCAATTGTGATGCTGAAAGGCCCCAAGGACACAAAAGCATGGAACAGGTCTGGCTGGCTTGGTCTTCTGGGGATGGCCTAACTGTTCCAGCTGACCTTGCCATGTTGAGGGTTGCTCCTCATCTGCCCCTGAAACCTTGGAGTTCCATGCTTTCCTTCCTGTGGGAAAGAACTTTCCTTCTTCTCCAGGTGCCCAATGGCCAAAATTGGGATACTTCCTCCAAATGTGATTATATTCTTGGATGGCTCCCATATGAAACCTGCCAGGACAGGCAACTCTGGCTGGCCATGATCTCTTAGGGGCCACCTTGCATCTGCCTTTAAAACAGTGAGGGGCCATGCTTTTCTTTCCATGGAAAAAAACATCTTTCATGTTCAGGTATCCATGGCCTAAATTGGGAATGATCCTCCAAAACTCACTATATCTAAGGACAGCTCCAAGAAAAAAGCTGCAAGGAATGTCTAGGTTCATTTGGCTTCCTTAGGGCCAGCTCTCATCTGCCTTTGAAACACTGGGGCTCTTCCCTTCCCATGGAGAAGAACTGTCATTGCAATCCAGGGACTCACAGGTGAAATGGAATTCCACTTCGAAAACTCTACAAATATCCAAAAGTTGCTTTCAGACAAAAGCTGCAAGGACAGACAGGTCTGGCTTGCCTTGGCCTCTGGTGAGAACCACTGATCTGCCTCCAAAACCCTGGAGATCTGTGATTTCCTTCCTGTGGAAAAGAAACATCCTTGTCCAGGTGCCCATGGCCTCCGCACATGAGCACTGTATACGGACAAAGGAGCTCTGTGCTGAGTGGAGTGGAGATTGAGGACAGGAGAGGAGAGCCCTGGGAGAGATTGAAGGGGGATTTCAGAGATGGTGGATCCTTTTGACATAGAGAACAGCCAGAGAAAGAAAGAAATAATGCCAAGAGCAGATGGGGAGGACAAGACTGGGAACAAAGAGAAAGGAGTTTATCTCCCAGGGCAGGGTTGTGTTGCAACACATCCCCCAGGAGGAGTCTGGAGCAGCCCAAGGCTTTGTGTGTCCAGGCAGAGGCAGGCAGGAGGCAGAGCTGTCAGCAAAGGAAGGGGCCAGCAAGGTGGGGCAGCCGGGGGATGACGACAGCCTGCAGGGACAGAGGCGCAGGGCATGGACACCGTAGGACAGCCTGGGCTGCAGAGGGCACAGGGATGGGCAGCAGCTGAAAGGCCCTGACACAGCCAACTCCTGCAGCACTTGGGCCATGCAGGCTGGCCCTGGGCCTGAGGCCAGCAGGGGACAAGTGAGCCTTGCTGTGCTGGGGCCTCATTGCCTCCTTGTCCCTGCTCAGCAGCCTGGCAGGGGCCGCCCCATGGTGCTGCCCTTGGCATTGCACATGCCCAGAGCCCAGTGGGCCGGGAAGAGCCCTGAGCAATGAGGGAAAGACAGGATCTACCTTGCCAGGGGCTGGGGCACAGCCCTTGGCCCTTTGCATTCCTGAAACACATCCAGGTTTGCTCAGCACCAGAGACACCTTTCCCATGTTTGTCCCCACCTGTCATCAGTGCCTCCAGTGTTCTGCTCTAACTGGAACCTGGGGACACTTTCTCAGTCATATCCCTCATTGAGACCCATTAAAGTCAACAAAACTTTGGAGTTTGAATATGTCTTTGAGTTCTCCAGAAGTTTTCTTTCAGCTCCCTCTCAGGGACTGATGTTCAGGGTCTCAGCACTGTTGGAAAATCCCAGCTTTACAGAGATGGGGCAACTGAGAGGGGTTTTAAAAAGATTTTATTCCATTATCAGTCTCATTCAAGGGTGAAACATAAGAGATGTGAAACTCCATGCCATTCTATCTGAAGCCAACTTCTTTCCTGGTTACAATATTTTATAAATGTTTTTCAGCCTATTAGCTTTTGCCACACAATGGTGCTAATAATTCTAACACTAATCACCTAGTGTTTTACTCCATGTAGTCTTGCCACAATGCATTTTGCACAGTTCTAATTCTCCTAAATATTTGATCTTTTTACAAGGCCAATGTTTGAAACTTGTTTCTAGTTCAGTCTCTCTCTCAGCAATGTCTTCTCTATTCCAGGGCCATTCTGAGTCAGCACACCTTATCTCAGAGTTTGCATCCAGATGTAGAAGACTGTGTGAGCTTTCAGTCAGGTTTTGAGAATCCTTTACAAATCCATTTCTCACAAATATCAATCACAGAATGCTGCAATCACCTCTGCTCTAAAGACCACAGTAATAAAATACACCCATTAAAATAGGAATGGATATTTCTAAGAAGGTCTTTGTCATATTTCTCTGATACCTTTAGTTGTAAGTTTTCCTATTCTCCTTGGATGTGCTTTTCTGATGTGCTAGGGTGATGAAGACAAAACAGTCCTATTCTAGTTAAGAACTCAAGGACAGTTTCTCCAAACTTCAGGCTCTAAGCACAAACTACATGGAAACATGAAGAGTGGGTTCATGCAAATGAACCAAAACTATAAAAGTGTAAGATTTTGTGACCAACCCCCTCATTTGCTTCCATCTTGGAGCCATCCAAGCAGGGGTCACAACTGTAGCACTCATACTGCTAGGGTGTGGCTTTTGGAGGCCTTTCGTGGCTTCTCAATAAATACCCATTTTATTTCCCTGAACTCTGTGTGTAGCCTCTGTTCCAGCTCCTCAAGGCATCAGAGCAGAGCAGCATTTAGAAGCAGTTTCAGGATTTCTAGGCAGGAAGTGGAGCTGACAACCACCTGCATCTGTGCTGCTGTGCTGGGAGTCTCTTCCCTCCACTCTGCTCACAGGCACTGCCCTGCAGAGACAGACAAGGGCTCAGGAAGCACCTGGGGCACACAGGGCACAGCAGGACACTTTATTTTACTTCAATGCAAAGTGATCATGGCTCCTTACTGTCTCTGCTTAACACAAGCCCAGTAGATACTGATGTAGCAATACTTTGACTAATGGCATCCCTTTATGGAAAATATTATCAAAAGTTAAAAAAAAAAAAAAAAAAAAAAAAAAGAGGAAAAGTAGAACACACTAATTGGAATAGCAAAAAAGACACATGGCACAAAGCAGTCTGGGCAGCCTGTAATGAGTTCCATTCTTAATGTTATGCAGAAAGGCACTTTATTGTTTCTGGAAAGCAGTAATAAAATACACCCTTAAAAGCTGGAATGGGTATTTCTTACATGGTCTTTGAAGTATTTCTCTGTAACTGGAGAAAGAAACCTTCCTCATGAACTGCAGAAGACCAGAGGGAAGCCAATGCAGAGCCATGGTTTGTCAGGACTGGCTTGACCCCAATGAGCCCCGTGGTGCATTTGGTGCTGAACCCTTGAAGCTCAGGGCCTAAGAGGAGATTGCACAAACCCTTGCAGGAGTCCAATTCAGAAGAACCTTTCAGCTGCTGCACATCCCTGTGCCTTGGGCTGGCCCAGACTTCTTCTGGGGGATGTGTTGTACCACAGCCCTGCCCTGGGAGAGAGATTCCTTTCTCCTTGTTTCCAGTCTGGGTCTCCCCAGCTGCCCTTGGCATTAATTGTTTCTTTCTCTGGATATTCTCTACTATGCCAAAAGGATCCATCATCTCTGAAACTGCCTGTCAATCCCTCTCAGGGCTCTCCTCTGCTCTCCTCAGTCTCCAGTGCTCTGAGCACAGAGCTCCTTTGACCACTATAAAGTGGTGATGTGCTTGAGGCCATGGGCACCTGGACATGAATGACAGTTCTTGTCTGTAGGAAGGAAAGCACAGAAGCCCAGGGTTTTGAAGGCAGATGAGAGGCAGTCACCAGAGGCCAAGGCAAGCCAGACCTGTTTGTCTTAGTCTGCGAGAAATCCTTGCACAGATGGAATCTGGGAGGCCAAATCCCAGTTCTGTCCATGGGCGTCAGGACAAGAAGGACAGTTCTTCTCCATAGGAAGGAAAGTAGGGAGCCCCAGTGTTACAAAGGCACTGAGAGCTGGCCCTCGGGAAGCCAAGGGAACCTACACAGTCCTGGCAGCTTTTGTCTGGGAGCTATCCTTGCACAGACAGGGAATTTTGGAGGCAGACTCCCAATTTTGGCCGTGGATGCCTGCACTTGAAAGACGATTTTTCCATGGGAAGAGAAGGTTCAGGGGGTGCCCCTGGGGCACGCGGGGCTTGGCACGGGCGTGAGCAGGGAACGGAAAAACGGACACGGGGACAAACGGCCCCAGGGCTTCAGTTGCAGCGGCAGCAGCGGCAGCAGCGGCAGCAGCGGCAGCAGCGGCAGCAGCAAAAGAAACAAATTTTATCAACTCTCTGTTTCCCCTGTCCCTCTCCCGCTGTCCCACATCCTCTCTCACTCTTCCTTTCCCGGTGTCCCCCTCCTCTCCCAGTCTCCCACTCCCCGTTCCAGGCCGGGCCATGCCCCTGGCCCGCCCCCGGGCGGGGCTGCCCCGGCCCCGTCCCCAGCCCCGTGCCCGGCCCCGGGTGTCCCGCCGTGCTCTCGCCTTCGCCTGGCTCTGGGCGTGCTGGCGGTGGCGCTGCTGGGCGGGCATCAGTGCCTGGGGCTGGGGCGGCATCGCCTCCCTTTGGCTCCACCTGGCCCTGGCCCGAGCCCGGCCCCGGCCCCGGCCCCAACGTGGGATCCAGCCCCGGCCCCGGCCCCGGCTCCTCCCGGGGCCCGTGGAGGACACACGCGGCGCGGCCGCTCCCGCCGCCTGCGCTGCGGCTCCCCCGGCCCGAGCTCCGCCGCTCGGCAGCGCGGCCGCCGGCCCCGAGCCGCCGCTGGCCCGTTCCAAAGAGCGAACGCCTGGGGCTGCCCGGCCCGGGGCGACTGAGGGGCGCTCGGGGGCCGTTCCTGGCCCCGGGCCGAGCGCTGACAGCCGCGTCTCGCCGGCAGGGAAGGCGCAGCAGGGCCTGAAGCAGCGGTACCGGGTGGGTTCGCTGCTGGGGCGCGGCGGCTTCGGCAGCGTCTGGGCGGCGACGCGGCTCTCGGACGGCGCCCCGGTGAGTGGCGGGGCCGGCGGCGGGCACAGGACGAGGGGGCGCAGGAGGAGGAGGAGGATGGGGCTCGGCAGAGCGGGCGGAGAGCTCAGCCCGCTGTTGGCCTTCGCTTGCAGGTGGCCATCAAAAGGGTGCCTCGGAACCGCGTCCGGCACTGGGGCGAACTGGTGAGTGAGTGAGACCAGCGGGAGAAGCAGAGGCCCGGAGGAGTGGAAGCCGCCAGGACCCTGGAGGGAGAGGGGGCGTGGGGCCAGCAGAGCATCCCGGGCTGCATGAGGGCTTCCCGAGCCCTGGCACGGCATCAGCCCCTCTGACAGCATCGTGGTCTTCCCGCAGCCCGACGGCACCAGTGCACCCCTGGAGATCGTGCTGCTGGACAAGGTGTCCACCGGCTTCCCTGGTGTCATCCAGCTGCTGGAGTGGCTTGAGCTCCCCAACAACATCGTGATGGTGCTGGAGCGCCCGGAGCGGTGCCAGGACCTTCATCATTTCATCCGGGCACGGGGGTTCCTGTCCGAGGAGGTGGCGCGGGAGCTGTTCCGCCAGGTGCTGGAGGCCGTGCGGCACTGCACCAGCTGCGGGGTCCTGCACAGGGACATCAAGCCACAGAATGTCCTGGCTGACCTGGCCACCGGGCAGGCAAAACTGATTGACTTCGGCTGTGGCACCTACCTGCAGGACACAGCCTACACTCACTTTGCAGGTAAGCCCACACAGCGGTGTGCTCCCGGTCCCGGCATCTCCTGGCCCAACATCTCCTGGCCCAGCCTGGGTGTGGTAGTGGGGATTCTCCCTTTTGCTGCCAGTCATGGCACTGAGCCTGCAGCCGAGTTGCTTTTGAGTTGGGGCAAGTGGGGGGCCAGCTTCCAGCCTTGCTGGCAGCCTTTGCCAGCCACTCTGCCCAGGACTGGGGCTGGGCCACCCAGCCCGACAGAAACACTTGTGGGTGGGGGTGGCAGAGAGGGGGGGCCAGAACCTGTGCACCAGCCGGTTTGGTGTGCAGATGAGAAAGGGCTTGCACTGCTGTGCTCACCTTGTTTACCGTGGCCTCATAACATGTTTTGGGCCATGCAGGCAGGGAGGATGAAAGCATGGATTTTGCCCAGCACTGAGTGAGTTTTACCTTGTCATGGTCAGGCCTTGTATCTGTATTCCATAGGAACCCTGTCCTACAGCCCCCCGGAATGGACCAAGTTTGGCTGGTACTATGGCAAGCCAGCTACCATCTGGTCCCTGGGCATCCTGCTGCACCAGATGGTCTGTGGGGAGCACCCTTTCAGGAGGGGCCAGAACATCAGCTGGGACCATCAGCTCTCACTGCCACAACGGCTCTCTCAAGGTGGATCCTCATCTCTGGGCACGGGGGGAATACCAGTGCTGGGAGACAGCAGCAGGCTCGTGAGCATCCTGCTCTGGCAGCTGCTGAGGGGGTGGCACATGTCCTGCTCTCCTCCAAAACAAAGAACTGATGGGAAGGTTTAGGCCCAGCTCTGAGCACATGCTGCATGGCCTGGGCATGGGAAGAGTGGGGCAAAGCAGACTGGAGACTTCTCCAGCTGACCAGTGGTTTCTGGTTTCTCTCCCCAGAGTGCCAAGGTCTGATCAGGAGGTGTTTATCCATGCTGGACACGGAAAGGCCCTCATTAGAAGATCTGATCAGTGATCCTTGGATGCAGAATATTCATCAGCCATAGAAGAAGGGAGAGAGTCACAGGCACGCTTTGATGCAGGGCCCTGGTAAGTTACAGCTCCACCCATGCCCTGGCAATCAGGAGCAAAGAACCCCAGACTTTTCTGTCCTGCCTGTGTCACTGCACGGGCATCATCAGATGGGAACACACAGCCCTTGTGCTGGAGCTGAGCTGCTCTGCCCAGCACTGGTGGCCCCCATCTGAGCTGGTTTGGCTTGTCCTGGTTCACTGGCAGCTGGGGCCCTGGGCAGAACACTGACAGCCTGGTCTCACCCCCAGGGAAGGAGAAGGAGCCCCTGGAGTAGCTGTACCAGGTGGGGCTGCTGCTGCTGGGGACAGCAAGGAAGACATCAAGGATGACAACCTCTTCCTCCACCTGGCCACAGAAAAGCTGAAGATGATGGACTTGGATTCTGGCACCTTCTTCAAAGCCAGGCTCCACAGCGAATTTGCAGATGAGTCCAGACCCAGGGGGATGCTCCCAGATTTGGGCATTGCACAGGTTCCCCCTTTGCTGGGGAGGATAAAACGGATTCTTCCGTCGGCTGCCAAGCTGCTTTTTGGCAGGGCTGGGGGGATGGGCTGGGCTGGGTACAAAATGGGAGTTGGCTCCTGGCCCTGCCAACAGCCCCCAGCACCCACCGTGCCCTGGGCTGGGGCTGGAGCTGGGGCAGCCAGCCTGACACAAACAAAGCCCATGGCAGCAGCAGAGGTGGGACTGCAGAACTGTGCATGGCTGCTTTGCTTTGCAGGCAAGGAAGGGCTTGGACTGCTCCACTGCCCTTACTTGCTTTGAGATCACCATTACTTTTGGGGACAGTGCAGGGGGAAAGGGAAAAACCATGGGCTTCCCTCACCCCTGGGTGAATTTTTCCCTGGCATGTAGAGGTTGGGCCTTCCTCCAGCCCCTGAGAGAGATAAGATTTTTTACCTTTTCTCGTGTCTCCCCTTTTTGTCTGTAATCTATTTTCATTCATTTGTCATTTGTTTCTCTAAAGGAAGTGTTCTAGGTGGGGTCCAGTGTGGATCAGGAAGTGCTTGGGCCCAGCTGCAGCGTGGATGGGCCGTGTCCTTGGAGAAGGCTGAGGACATCGTTTGGGACCAGCTTTTCTTCCAGCAGCGATGGCGTGAGGCGGGTCCCCGTCTCCTTGGCAGGGTGAGATAAGAGCTTTTGGGAGATGGCAGCGAGCACAGGAGCATCCTGCTGTGGCAGCTGCTGAGGGGCTGGATGTGCCATGGCTGGCTGCAGGCTGGGCACAGTCCTGCCCTCCTGCTCTGTGCCCAAGGCAGCAATGATGGGCAGCTTTGGGCACCGCTCTGGGCACGGCCAGCATGGCCTGGGCACGGCGGGAGCTGGGACAAGGGGGACAGGAGCCTTCAGCTGACGGGTGGTTTCTGGTTTGTCTCCTTGCAGCCGGGCTCTGTGGATGCTGAGGCTGCTCTGGGCTCTGCCAGGGCTCAGCTGCAGCTCAGCACCGGGCCGGAATCAGCCAAAGGAGAAATGGTGTGACCTGCAGCAGAGACTTGCTTGAGCATTTCGGCAACGCAGCTCAAGTTTGCAGAGCGTACACCTGCAGGGGAAAACATGACACCTCCCCAAAATTAAACTTGTTCAATACCTTCTGAAATGAAATCAATCTGGGATGACCCCAAGTGACATTTTTCAGCTTGCTCGAGCTGTAGCTCAGCCCTTCTCTGAACAGTTCTCCCCCCCACCTGCCCTGTACTTCACAACTGCTCCCTCCTTTCCCCCAGTGAGTTCCCAGCCCATCACAGTCTCCATCACACTGGTGCCTTGCTCGATGCCCCTCACCACGAGGAAGACCAAGCCCCAGGCTTAGGGACTCATCCTGTCACTGGCTGAAGAGCAGCAATGTCTCAGAGGCCTGATGAGATTTTAGTGTCATTCAGAGCTGCTCTCCAGCCCTCAGCTCTCCTCACTGCTGAGTTCCCACTCCCTTTTCCTCATCCTTCCAGCAGGATGAGCTCTGTGACTCCCCTTGAGCCTCCCCACTCCTCCCAGCCCACCCACCCAGCTCAGTTAGGCTTCAGCTGAAGCTTCTTTGTTTCCCCTGGCACTTCAGTCCAGTCCCCTCTGCAGGGAGCCCCAGTCCCAGAGCACAGCACACAACAGTGCGGTCTGGGCTGGACCAGCTCCCCTGCAGCCCTGGCTTGGCTGTTTGTGGCAGCTGAATGCTCCCTGTTTGCAGCTGTCACTGCAGGATGGCCCCAGGGCAGAGCCCAGCCAGGCTCCCACTGCATCCCCTGAAGCTTGGGGCACACGGTGGCCCCAGGGCTGAGGTTCATGGGGAGCACCCAGAGCTGTGGCTTGCAGTCAGTGTTTGCAAGTGTTGTGTTCTCATCTCCTGCAGCCTGTGGGGAAAACAACCTGTGCTGCAGCTCAGCACTGCCTTGGTAGGGTCTGGGACGGCTGGAGCTGGGTCTGGTTCCCGTTTGGGACTCGCTGCCCACTCACCCCCACTGCCCTCCCTCACCCGTGGGCAGAAGGGTCTGTCTGTGCCAGGGGCTCTTGGATGTCTCTGTATCCATGGACAGAAGCTTTTATCTGTGCCAGGGTTTCCATAATGTCTTTGTACCCATGGGTATGGAACAAACACAGAGAGTGAAAGTGTCAGCCACGTTGCCAATGGCCAGTGGCCGTGGCTGTCAATGTGTGTGTGGCTGCAGCACAGGCCCAGGGTGTAGCCAGGCCCTTGTTGTGCCTCCGGCGCAGCTCGGCAGCCCCATCGCAGCCCGGGGCCGCGGCCCTTCCCCGCCGGGGCCCTGACCCGGCCCGGCCCGGCCGCGGGACCCGGCCCGACCAGGGCGCGGCCGCTCCAGAGGCCCCGCCCGGCCCCCAAGGGATGGGCTCCGCCCGCCCGCTGGGCCCGGGCCGGGCCCCGGCTTTGCAGGAAGCTTCCCGCCGACTTTGCACAGCCTGGAGCCACAGTGTCCCTTTGCTGTGCTGAGAAGCCTTAAAAAACACGGCTAGTTTAACCCCTCTGCACACCTCTTGAGGGATCCCTGCACACCTTAGCAGAGACCATAAATATCCTTTGTGCCACATGAGGGATTCCTGCAAAACCAAGCAGAGAGCCCAGAATATCCCTTTGTGCCTCATAATAGAATCCAGCCCCTGTCCACCTTAGGATGGACTCAGCTCCTCTGCAGGCTTTGACAACAACCACTAAACTGCCACGTAAATCACGAGGAACTCACCCCCCCGCCAACCTTACAGAGCTCTCCAGTCACCTGTACGCCATAGAAGGGACCCAAATCCCCTAAGAACCTCAGGAGGAGCCCCAGCCATATGCTCCACTGACAAAGAACCCAAACCCCACATATCTTATTGGAAAACTCCACACCCCACCTTGTGCCTCATGACAGACCCCAGTCATCTGCCAGCCTTACAGGGGTCCCCATCACCTGCGTGCCATGGAATAGCCAGGCCTGCCATTAACTCTAGCCAGCAGCGTGTTCCCTGACAGAAACCCTTTCCAGTGCCCTTCTGGGAATCGGGAACACCTGTTGATGTGCTGGCTGCATCTGTAGGAGCGATGTGGAGCCTGAGTCCCTGCTGTGCTCCACTGCTGAGCTGGCAGCTCGCTGGTCACAGCCAGGACGTTCTCTGTTTGCCCCAGAGCTGGGGCCTGCAGGCACCTTGGCACCCCTTGGCACAGGCTGTGCCACCCAACAAAGCCCAGGAGGCCACGAGGAGAACCCGAGGGCGGCAGGAAGCTGAGAGAACCCCCTGCTCTAGAACTGAGGGAGTTCCTTCAGAAGCAAAGACAGTGACTTGAGGAGATTCCTACTGTGCTCAAAGTTTGCCTCTGAAGACTCAGAGATGAGCTTGTCAGAAATCAGAGAAAATAGCTGGGAAAAGGTTTTGCCTAATTTGGTTGTGACTAGGTACAAATCTCCAGTGGGAAAAGAGCCTCTGCAGTAGGTTGAGTGTCTTGGGGTGTCTTTGTTCTTCCTAGCGTAAAGAGTACCAATTAAATGCAATTTTATTTTTTATTCTAGATGTGTAAACATGTTCAAAGCTTTTCAGAATTCAAAAACTACTTGTAAAAATGCACTATTGTAGAAGAGGGGAAGAAACATTTGGAGATTTCTTTGTATAAAAAAAAGAGTGTAACTATTTCTAAAAATGCCTAATTTCTAAAAATGAAAAGCAAAGAAAACAAGGTGCCCCAAGCCTGACTGCTGCCTGCTCAGTGCTGCTTGTGCCCAGACAAAGAGCTCAATCAGTGCTGGTGGTACCACCCAGATACCAGAGCTGAAGCCCAAAGGTGATGCTGGAATTAAGCCCATCCCTGGCAGGAGGAGCCCACCTTCAGTCCTGACTGGGAACCAGGGCCAGCACCTTTGGGGTCAGAGGGTCCTGTTCTGGGTGGTGGTGGCAGAGCAATAAGCTGCTAAGGCAGCCGTGGCAGGGACAAAGGACACTGGCTTGGGGATGGCCGGTGACAGGTACCAGGTGTCTCCAGCTGATGGCTTTGACTGCTCTTCTTAGACTGCAGGGGCGTTCCTGTGGAGAGAGGAGTGGCTGAGGCCCCAGCTGCCGCTGGCACACAGGGACCCTCCTGCACTGCAGGGCCCAGAGCTGGCAAGGCTCCCCAGCACGGCTGGAGCTGCTGGCACACCTTGGCCCAGCTGCACAGCTGCCCCTCAAGGCCCCGGCCAGCAGGGGATGGCTCTGGGCAGGGTCCCTGGCCAGGAGCGGGCCCCAGAGTGAGTCTGCCTTCCAAGGGCAATCTGGTCCCTGCTCTTTCTCCTCCCCACCTTGCTTTGCCTCTGCCCGATGCTCCTGGGGCTGCTCTTGGCCCCGCAGCCTCAGTGGGAGCCAGCACTGGCTGCAGCCCCAGCGGGCTCCCCAGGACAAGGCCCAGCAATTAAGAGGCCAATTAAAGACTGGGCAGCAGCAGAACCCTCAGCACCATTATGTGGACAACCACTGATAATCCACAACTCCACAGCAGCCTCACTGGGAATGTTTCCTTTCTACAAGCAGCCATCAAATGAAGCTGTTTGAGGGGGAGAGCAACAAAACACTCACCAGTTTCTCTTCCAGCAATATCAGTGTGTGATAAAGCAAAAGAAGAGGACAGTCGACCAAACGCAGGCCTACCAATACCCCTTTCAAGAAGCATCTTCCCAGAGAGAAACTCTTTCCAGTGCCCTTCTGGGAATCGGGAACACGTGTTGAGGTGCTGGCTGCCTCTGTGGGAGCGATGTGGAGCGTGAGCCCGTGCTGTGCTCCACTGCTGAGCAGACAAATCGCTGGATGTGGCCAGGATGTTCTCTGTTTCCCACAGAGCTGGTACCTGCAGGCACCTTGGCACCCCTTGGCACAGGCTGTGCCACCCAACAAAGCCCAGAAGGCCGGGAGGAGAGCCCAGGGCCAGCGCAGCTGCTTGGGCAGTTGCTCCTTCCAGGGACCTGGGCCCGACCCATCCCTGAGCAGCCACTGCCAGCCCCGAGGCTCCCTGCCCCGGGACAGCTCCCCCAGCCCAAGGGGACAGAGTCAGGCCCTGTCAGGACCCAGTGCAGCCCCTGCCCAGTCGGGAGCCAGGGCTGGCTGTGGCCCTGGGCTCGCAGCAGGGCTCCCGCTCGGGGCTGCTCCTGTGCCTTGGGCCTCTGGGCACTCAGGGCAGCTCCAGGAGCAGCTGCAGCGGGAGGGACCTTGGTGCATGAGTCCTGTTTCCCAGGAGCTGGGAACGAGCTCCAGAGGCCTCAAAGCTGAGGCGCCTCCAGCTTTGGCTGCTGCAGGGCCGTGCAAGGCCAGGCCCTGGGGGAAGAGCTGCTGCCACACAGCCCTGCCCAGGGCTGAGCCTGGCACAGCAATGACCTCCTGTGCCTGTGCCCGTGTCTGGCATCACTTCCCCACCTGCAATAGAGGCTGGCACCGGCCCACTGCTGCCTCTGAAATGGGGCTCCTTCTGCACAGACTTTTGGTCCATCACTTGAGAAAGAAAAAGGGACAGCTGGATCAGATGGAACTATTCCCCATTGGATAGGCTGCACCTTCAGAAGGCAATCCTTGGCAAAGTCATGGATAAGGTTCAAGAAACATTTGGGCTTCTGAGCCAGAGCCAGGGCCCTCACTCTCAAACAGCTGCCAGGCCTGAGCCTCAGGAGCAGTGAGGGGATTGCACAGGGCGAGGGCACACACGTGCACGGCTCTGTCCTGGCACCTGCAGCGATGCCCCCTGGCCGAGCTTTGGGCTCTGAGCTGGCAGCTCCCTCAGGGTGAAAGGCCTTGACCTACCCTCACCATCTCCCAGAGGCTCATCCCTGAACGTGGGTTGGGAAGCCAGATCACCTTCCCCAACAGGTTCATCTGCAAAGAAAGGCAGAGCACAACAGCTCCCAGCACTGCAGGAGATCCTCAGGCTGCCTGGGGCCGGCAAAGGAGCCATGCAAGGATCAGCCCTGGGGCACAGTCCTGGGCCCTTCCCTTCCTTTCCGTCCTGATCTTCTCTGTGGCTGCACAGAGCACACGGAAAGAGACACTGGCATTGCACACGGGAAGAGCATTGACAGCTAAATGCTCCTTCCTCCCACTGACAGCAATCCTGTGGGACCAGTCACGGCTCCAGGGCATGGTTTACAGAATGCCTCAACCCTGAGATTATGTAAAGGAATCATCACAGGAGTGAGCTCTTGCCACAGTGACAGAAATTATTTTGCCAGGAAAGGTGCACTGAGAACTTGCCTCCACCATGCTCTAGAATCTTCATCCTGTCATTCAGCAGTTTTTCAAAATAAACAATGTCACGATCCCAGTCTAGAAGGAAGCACAGATGAGAACCATTTCCATGGTGTTCTGGGATGCTCTTCTGCCATAGGGAACTGGGCACTGCAAGGGGCTCGGGTAAAGCTGTGTGAGCCAGATGTGAATGGAGATGGCCAAAGCTGCAGAGGGGCCTGGGGAGCTCTGGGCTGACTGTGGTCACTCTGCACACTCTTTCCACGCCCTGTGCAACATCCTTGGAGGGAAAACCGGAACAGCCCAGGGCCCCTCTGGGCTCTCTCC
This sequence comes from Sturnus vulgaris, assembly GCF_052056855.1. Lineage (NCBI taxonomy): Eukaryota > Metazoa > Chordata > Aves > Passeriformes > Sturnidae > Sturnus > Sturnus vulgaris. The sequence continues at coordinate 2,558,450 of NW_028276072.1, read as the reverse complement.
CACCCACAGAGGCAAGCCTCCCTAAAGCCCTTTGCAAAACCATCCCCAACGCTCCCTGGGGAGAAGGGAGCGCTGTCCCGGGAAAGGGGAGCCAGGCCGCCGGCTCACCTGCTCCCTGTGCTCGCCACGGAGCTGCCTGGGCAGCCCTGGCAGGCAGGGCCAGTGCCAGGAGGAGCAGGAGGAAGAGGCGCAGAGCAAGGGCCACGGTGCCTTGTCCTGTGCCAGTCCCGCAGCTCTTGCTGCCCCCGCTGTCCTGACACCGCTGTCCCAATGTCAGCACCACTGCCGCCGCCGCCGCTGCTGCCGCAGCAGTTGTGCTCAAGGACTGACTGCTCGGTGGCTGTGGTGCTGTGCAACCACGGGGCTCTGGGACCTCTGGGACCCCAGAGCCTGCTGTGACCTCAGCCTGCTGTGACCCCAGAGCCTGCTGTGACCTCATGGCCTTAGCTGTAGCCCCAGAGTGTACCCCCATCTGCACGAATGGACTGCCCTGATTGTAAATGTTTTGCTCCACCAAAGGGCCATTGCTTAGCAAAACCTTTGTTTTGCCTGCTGACACTGCTGGTCAGGCTGTGTCTCTGGAGATGCTCTCCATGGCTCCCCTCTTTTCCTGGGCATGCCATTGGAGGAGGTGCAGGCCCAGATGATGCCACTGAAGGAGATGTGCCCTCCGCCCAGGGATGCTCAGCACAGGCTCCCCCAGCCCCTCGGGGCCCCGCCGCTGGTCACAGCAGCCCCTGCCTGGCTCCTGCCTGCCCGCACCGTGGGCATCCATGGCTGCTCCTGGACATGGAGCTCAGCCAGTGCTGGTGCCGTGTGGGCTGTGCTGGTGGCACCAACCAGACACTGGGGTGACAGCTCCATCTCTTCATTGAGACAGAAGGCTGCCAGGTACTGGAACAGCGACCTGCAATGGATGGAGTACAGACGGGCTGTGGTGGACAGGCACTGCTGGCTCAACTACGAGTTGTCCAGCCCGTTCCTCGTGGAGCGCAGAGGTGAGCGTGGGGCAGAGCGTGTCCCCTCGGGCTCTGCCCTGGGAATGACCCTGGAACTCCTGAAAACCTCCCTGGGAATCACCCGAGACATGTCAGCCCTTCTTGTGCCCATCCCCGGGGCCTCCTGCCCCCTCACCCCAAGTGAGGCTCTCCCAGTCCATCCCAGTCTCTCCCAGTGTCCTCAGAGTCCCTCCCAGTGTCACCAGAATCCCTCCCAATTCCTCAGTCACAGCCATTCCATTCCCAGTCCACTCCCAGTCCTTCTAACCCCACTCTCAGACCTCCACCCCATCTCCCAATGCCTTCCCAGTCCTTCCCAATCTTTCCAAGTCCTTTTTCAGTCCAGTCCCAGACCTCCACCCTCTCCTTTTGCCCTAATCCACTCCACTCTCTCCCAGTGTTCCCCCACTCTCTCCAGTTTCATTCCCAGTCACTCTCAGTTCCATACCAGCCCTCTTTCATCTCTCCCAGTTCCCCCGAGCTGATCCCAGTGTGTCCCCACTCTCTCCCAGTGCCCCTCAGTGAGTCCATCTCACTGGTTCCCTCGAACTCCCAGCCCGGCCCCAGCTGCCTGCTCTGCTCTGGGATGGATTTCTACCCTGCCGAGATCCAGCTGAGCTGGTTCCAGGGCAAGCAGGAGCTCTCAGGGCATGTGGTGGCCACCGACCTGGTTTCCAGCAGCACTAGGAGCTGGAAACTCCCCCTGGCACGGGGTCAGCTCCAGCTGCCAGGTGGAGCACGTCAGCCTGGAGCACCCCCTGAGCCGGCACTGGGGCACGGCCCGGACCCCACAGTGTGGGGGGAGTGGGGGAGGCACTGAGGGGGCTGGGAGAGGGAGTGGGGTGTGCTGGGAGTAACTGGGAGGGAGTTTGAGATAGCCTGGTTTAAACTGGGAGTAGGGTTCAGGGGTCTGGAAGGGCTGAGGAGTTTAAAGGATGCTGTGGAGGGTGGGATGGGGTTCCAGGGGTCCTGGTGGGCACTGGGAGGGAGTCTGGGGGTGCTGGGTGTAATTGGGAGGGATTTGAGTGAACTGGGTGGGGCTGGGAAAAGATCAGGGATTGGAAAGCAGGAGTTGGAATGAGGCTGGTTGTGCTGGAAAGAGACTGGGAGGGCCTTGGTGAGTCCTGGTGGGGCTGGGAAGGGACTGGGAGAAAGATTGGGGGTCCTGGGGTGGTGGGGGGCAAATGGGACGGGGTTATGGGATCCTGAGAAGGACAGGAGGGGATCTGGTGGATCCTTGGTAGGCTGGTAAGAGACTGGGAGAAGGTTTCAGGTACTCCTCACTTTGTCTGGCAGCAATTGAGAATGTGATTAGAGGGACTTTGGGTATCTGTGAGAGGTTTTGGGGGGTCCTGACCCCTGCGGACCCCAGAGACGCCGCTAGACACCGCCCAAAGCTGATGGGTGCTGATGGGGATCAGGGTCTCCTTGTTGGGCTTTGTCTTCCTGGCGCTGGGGCTCGGCTTCTACCTGTGCAAGAAGGTGACGGGGGGTCCCGGAGTGTGTGTGCTCTCCCTGAGGACCCCTGGCTCAGTTTCACCCCCTTTTCTCTGCCCACAGAGCTCCTGACCCAGCAGCGGCTTCAGCCCCTCCCCGTGGCCTCGAGCCCAGCCAGAACCCCCTGCTCCACCCCCACGCTGATTTTGGGAGTGTTGTGTGTCCCCCCAGCCCCGCAGTCACTCTGCCCCAGCTCAGCTGCTCCCAGTGCTCCAAATAAATCTTCCCAGTTTGCCGCAGTCCCGTTTATTGTGGGGCGGGACTGGGGAGGGACTTGGGGGGACCCCGCGGGGGGATCGTGATTGGGCGGGGAGGGTGGGGCCCAGGTGGGGAACACTGGGTGCTGCGGGTCTGCCCGGCAACCGGTGAGTCATCACAGCTGCTCTCGCTGATTGGCTGAATCTTCTCCATCGCATTCTCTGATTGGCTGAGGAGAGGCCCGGGAGTTGAGAGAAGGAACAGGAGAGATCCCGCCCCGAGCACCGGCACGGGAACAACAGACCCAGCCTGGGCACAGCGAGGGAATTTATTACCAACCACATCACAGCAGCACAAGGAGAAGGGAGAGAAATCTCTCCAACCCCTTCGCCCCACCCAACACGGATCACCAGGACCACGGATCACCAGGGCTCTGCCCAACGGGGCTCACTGGGGATCATCCAACACCGATCCTCCTATGAGGGATGGAGCTGGAGCAGAGCACGAAGCTCTTCCCACACTGGGGACAATCACAGGGCTTCCTTTATTGGTGGCTTCGTTGGTGTTGGGTCAAGTGAGAGCTCGTGGAGAAGCCCTTCCCACACTCAGGACACTCGTAGGGCCTCTCCCCGGTGTGGATGCGCCGGTGGGCAGTGAGGGTGGAGATGTGCTTGAAGCCCTTCCCGCAGGCGGGGCAGCGGAAGGGCCTCTCCTCTGTGTGAATCCGCTCATGTCTGAGGAGATTGGAGCTGCTCTGAAACCTCTTCCCACACTCAGGACACTCGTAGGGCCTCTCCCCAGTGTGGATGCACTGGTGTTTTCTCAGGCTGGAGCTCCACCCAAAGCTCTTTCCACATTCCAAGCAGGTGTAGGGCCGTTCTCCTGTGTGGATCACCTGGTGCTGCAACAGGTAAGATATTGTCCTAAAGCTCTTCTCACATTCCCCACACTCGTAGGGCCTCTCCCCAGTGTGCATCCTCTGGTGCCGGATCAGGCTGGAGCTGTAGCTGAAATCCTTCCCACATTCCAAGCACCTGTGGGGCTTCTCCCCTCCATGAGCCTTCTCCACCACCTCTGAGCTCTGACTGAATCTCCGGCCGCCTTCCTGGCTCAGGGAGGGTCTTTGCTCCTCACAGCTCCCCAGGATGGGTTTGCAGCCCCTCCTCCTTAGGGAACTCTGGGGCTTTTCCTCCCCCTCCATCTGCCCACACCTTGGGAACAAAAAATCCTGGTTTGGGAGAAAACAAGAGGAGAGGGCCGTGGGTTGGGGGGCTCTTCCTTGCCCAAGTGCAGCTCAGGAAGACATTGGGCATCTTGTGTATGTAAGAACCACCGAAACACCAAGATTCAAACCAAAAATCCTCCAAACATCATGACACAGATAAAAAATACCCCAAATATCAGGATTCAGCCAAAACTCCCTCCAAAATATAAACATTCAGGCTCCCGAAAGTAACAAAAACACCGACATTTAGCCCAATAAAGCTAAGAAACGCCAAGATTCACCCCATTGGAAATAGTGGATTTTTCTTCCCGTTCACCTGGTGCCTGTGGGGAGGCTGGGGATACAGAAAGGGGTGGAACCTTGAGCTGCTTCCTGTTCCGCCTCCTCCTCCTCCTGTGTCCCTACTCTTCCTCACACTCCTCTTCCTCCTACTATTCTTCCTTCTCCTGCACAATCCCACCTTCTCCTCCCACGTGCATTCTTTTCCCATTTTGTTCTCCAAGCCTGCTTCTCCTTCCCTTCTCCTGCTGCCCCCAGGCCCAGCACCCATTGCCGGCTCCCTCTTCCCCCCAAACCCACAGCATCCCAGCGCAGGGGCAGCGATGGAGCTGGGGCAGCTCGGGCTGGGGCAGCGCTGGGCTCTCGGCCGCTCCCGCCCGCACTCGCTCCCCACTGCAGCCGCTGCCGCCACCACAGCGCGGGGGGGCCCGGCCTTGGCGCTCCCCGCTCCCACCTCCCCAAATTCCCCTGGCGGGGGGCGCTGGGGCCGGGAGACAGACGAGTGACAGATCAGGGGGGCTGGGAAGAGTCGGCAGCCAGAGAGCACTGAAAATCTCAGCAGTGACTACAGTGGGATCTTCGGGGACTAAACATGGCAGGGCACCCATGGAGGGTAGAAAGGGAAAGCCAGGAAGGGCTCCCGGCAAAAGGGATGATGATCCCAAAATATCTCTGAAGGGTCCCTTGGGAGCATGTTGAGGGAGTTTGCACATTGTCCCAGAGAGAATCAAGGACGTGGACCCCCAGGGGGGCAATAAGGGAAGTCCAGAAGGGATTTAGACAACAGGGGATGGATGCTGTTGGTGTGCTGGGAAGGGATTGGGTGAAGGGCAGTGTGCAGGAATATGGCTCAGGCAAGAAGCAGCAGGAGGAATCTATGTGGTAAGAAAAAGGATGATGTAAAAGACGAGGAAGAGAAAAATACTGAGGATGGGCATTTTTTCAGCAGGCTCTTATCCTCAGAAGTTGCCAGCTGATCCAGATCGTTTGTATCCGCGGTTGCCAGGACAGGCACACAAGGAGGTGAGGATTGCAGGGGGTTTCTCTGTGCTGGGCAGCGGCAGGAGCGGGCGCAGAGGGGCGGCACCGGGAGCACGGGCTGGGGGCCTGTGGGGAGCTGCGGGGCCGGGCCGGGGCTGTGGGGCAGCCGGGGCTCAGCGCCGGGCGCTGCCTGAGCCCAGCAGCCGCCGGCAATTGCAGGCCCGGCAGTGGCCCCCGGCCCCCAGGAGGCTGCGGGACGCCCCGGCCGCTGCCCGGCCCCGTGGAGCTGCCGGCCCTGCCCGCCGGGGGGGCCGCGTTTGGACACTGCGGCAGGACAGGCACCGGCTCTGGGATACGGGCTGGCCACGGCAGCGACAGCACAAGGAGCAGCAGGAAGGAACAGCTGGGAAATGGGGATTGGACGTGCAAGGATCGAGATTAGCTTTTAAGCAATTTGTTTGAGTCACTGCAGAAAGGAATGATTTTGCAGAAAGCTCAGCAGTGTGATAAATGTGATTCGTGCTAATTAAGTTGTAACTATATTAACAAAATTGTATTTAGAAGATAATTGTTACAGAGTGAGGGGGGAGATGGGTGAGACAGGGCAAAGGACATCTTCCAGATGTTGGGAGTCAAAGAAGGAGGTTGGAAGAAAGTCAAACAAGAATAGTAGAAGGACGTAGGTCTGACAAGCAGCATCTAGAAATAGAAAGTTTCAACCTTGAAATGGGCCAAAATGGGATGATTCCAAGCATGGGACTCAATTAAAGTCTTGTAATGGAAAACATCTGCTCAGTCACACAGTGCACCTGTGCTACCTGCAGGTCACACCTCGGTCACTGAGGAAGATGATGAGCCTTCATCGGAAATAAGACCCTCAAAAGGATGAGAGACCCCCTAACCCATTAGTAGAGCATGCACTGTATACAGTGATGTAGATTTTAGGAATAGAAACTAGGAGGAGTTTTCTAGAAACTTCTGTAGCCTACAGTATATAAGTGGGATTGTTAGCCTGGATGCTTTGGTACGTGAGGAATGGGAGCCACTCCCCGTACCCCCGGTCGGAGGGGGAGCCCCTCCCTGGTCGGTTTTGCTTATGCTTTATATGAACCTCAATTATACTAAATTACTTACTGCCAAATTTTGTATATTCTTAAATATATGCACTTTGATTGTATTCATCTCCAATACTTTAACTGTCATCACTTATACTTTGATTGTATTTATTTTGTTACTATTAAAAATTTACTATTAAATTTAATCTTGTTGCTTGATAAATTGGAAAAATAGAACATCATTCATAACAATTTGGTGCTGAAACCCGGGAACTCCAGTCCCCGTGAAGAGTGGCTGGTTTTGGGAAGGAGTTCCCCACCAGTTGTTAAGGTGGTCCCGAGGCTAGACCAGGCTCTCTTGGAGAAGGAGTTCCAAATTAAAATAAAGCATAAGCCAAAGAAGCTCGCTACAAGGAGCTGTGCCAGAAGAAGGCTCCTGTGGGAATGCCGGCAGAAAGGGAAAGGTGCCCGTAAAACGTCTTGTGCACAAGAGCCCTGTGTGAAAACGGGGCTGTGTGAGCACCACGGGGTTGGGTAAAGGGGGCGGCTGTGTGCTTGTGTGTGAGTGAGGAAGGTCTGAAAGGGGAGAGCGAGTGAATACCCCGGGAGGGATCGGGAGGGAAAGTCCCAGCCCGAGAACTGACGGGAAAAGTCTTTGAGAAGGGAGCTGATGCTCAGAAAAGTGATTTAAGAAGGGAGTGAATGAGTCAGGTTCAACTATCTGTTGGGAGGATAATAGATGGAAGTTTCAGTATGTGATTAAGAAGGATTGTGGAGAGTGGCCAGAAAGAGAAGTTGGGGAGAGAATAAAAGGAAAAGAAGGAATTAGGTGGGAAACAAGTGGTTGGCAAAAGAAGTGAGATAGTGTATATTAAACGAAGGAGTTGAACTGCAGAACGAGTGAGAGAGAGCAAGGGAGATGTTGCTGCCAGAGATGGGTCAGAGAAAAAGTAAAATCTCTGACCCAGGGGTTGTGAAGTGTGAGAAAAATTCGCGAGAACCCGGTGTGCCTGGGAACCGAGAGGGGGTTTCCCAGAAGGGGAGCGAGATTCCTCAGGACAGCCCCCTGGGGATAGTGTTACAATACTGGGCTACAAGGGAATCCCAAAGAGAAAAAAAGTAAGCAGAAAATGATACAGTACTGTATGAGTGGACAAAAGAAAAGATCCGTGCAGATAATTTATACTGGCCAGAGTTTGGATCATTTGAAGATTGGATTTTTCAGGTTTTAAATCTATATGTGAATTCAAAAGAACCTTTTAACCAGGAGGAAAGTGAATATGCTGCTTTGTGGCTTCCAAAAGGGGAGGGGGGTGAATTTGTAGTTCAAAGGCAGGAAAAAGAAGGTTATTCGTTATACCCTTTGCAAACTAAAGGACAGGCAGCAAGAAGGGACCAGATAAAGCCATGGGACCCGTTAGATCACCTCCCACCCCCATACAGACAGCCTGGCCAGCCTGTCCAGCCCCTGGTCCCTGATGCACCCCCTATTCAGCACAAACCAGTAGCACACAGAACTAGAGGCAGAAGGGCACAGGAGGAAGAAAGTGACAAAAGAGGTTGAGGGAGCAGGAAGGGAAGATAGATTATACCCTCTTAGAGAGGTTCCAATGGCAAATCTGGCCCCAGGACAGGGACCTATTGGTTATGAGTGTTCCCCTGAATACTAGGGACTTTAGGGAATTTAAGAAAGAAATGGGCAGGATTCTAGAAAATCCTATTGGAGCAGCAGAGAGACTAGATCAGTTTTTAGGGCTGAATATTTACATCTGAGTGATTTTAGGAATCTTGTTTAGAGTGGAAGAGAGAGAAATGATTAGACAGTCAGGAATACGGGCTTGGAATAGAGATCATCAGGGGCCAGATCAGGGAGATCAGAAATGGCCTATGGCAGATCCAAACTGGAATAATCAGGAGGCAGAACACAGGCAAAATATGAGGGATTTCAGGTGGATGATTATCCAAGGAATTCGGGGAGCAGTGCCCAGGGGACAAAATATAGGAAAAGCTCTGAGTGAACACTAAGGGAAAGATGAGTCCCCAGCAGAATGGTTAGAGAGACTAAGAAAGGATTTGCAAATGTACTCAGGCATAGACCCCAATACACCAGCAGGGCAGGTTCTGTTAAAAACACAATTTGTAGCCAAGTCCTGGGGGGACATCAGGAAGAAGCTGGAGAAGTTGGAAGATTGGCAGGATAGGGGGCTTCAGGAGTTGTTACCGGAAGTACAAAAAGTGTATGTTAGACGAGATGAAGAAAAACAAAAAACAAAAGCCAGGATCCTAATGGCAGTAGTTAAAGAAACACAAGCAACCACAAACACAAAGAACCTAGTAGGAGAGGATAAAAAGAAAAGATCAGGACCTCCTTCAGAGGACACTAGACCTATGTGCTTTTCTTGTCACAAAAGAGGACATGTATAGAATTCTTGTCCTGTTTTCAAGAGTACAGGTCCTATCTGTTTCTATTGTCACCAAAAAGGACATGTGCTGAAAGTCTGCAAAAAGAGGCAGCAGGATGAAAAGATGTTTAGAGAGGATTAGGGGGGTCAGGGGCTCATTTATTTAATGAGGACCAAAACATCAAAAGAGTCCTTGATAAAATTAAAAGTAGGTCCTCAAAGTGAAGAAATTACATTTTTAGTAGATACAGGGGCTTCTAGGTGCACAGTGAGAAAACTGCCCCCAGGCTGTAGTGTTAGCTGTGAGCGTGTCCTGGTAATAGGGGTTAAAGGGGGAGTTTTTCAGGTTCCCATAATTAAAGATGTACAAATAAAATCTGATACAAGATTTGGGTTGAATGATTTATTATTAATACCTGAGGCAGATAACAATTTATTAGGAAGGGATTTAATAATAACCCTGGGAACTCAAATAAAGCCCTGTGAAGGACAACTTAAAATTTATTCTTTAACTGAAAAAGATAATCAGGAGATTAGTGACACAGTGTGGTATTCCAGAGAAGTGGGAAAGTTAAACATTCAGCCCATAAGCATTGAAATTCAGAATCCAGAAATCCCCATTTGAGTAAAACAATATCCAATATCACTAGAGAGTCGGAGGGGATTGAAAGCAATAATTGAGAATTAGAGGCACCAGGGGATATCAGAACCTTGCATGTCAGCACATAACAGCCCCATTGTGCCGGTAAAGAAGCCTGATGGCAGTTACCGACCAGTTCAGGATCTCAGGGCAGTCAATCAAAGCACCATTACTCGTTTTCCAGTGGTGGCCAATCCATGGACTTTACTAAGCCAATTGGCCCCTCATTATACTTGGTATAATGTAGTGATTTAACAGATGCTTTTTGGACTTGCCCTCTGGATGAGAGTAGCCAGGACTATTTTGCCTTTGAGTGGGAGGACCCAGAGACAGGCAGAAGAGAACAGCTTAGGTGGATGGTAATACCCCAAGGTTTCACTGAGTCACCAAATCTTTTTGGGGAGCATTAGAAGATCTCTTGAAGTCCTTTGAGTTACCTAGAGGGATTAAGTTGTTACAGTATGCAGATGATTTGTTACTAGCTGGAGAAACTGAAGAAGACACTAGGAAGGGACTATACAGCTTTTAAATTTTTAAAGAGAAAATGGGCTAAAAATATCCAGGTCAAAGTTACAATTCGTGGAGTCAGAAGTACGTTATTTAGGTCACTGGATCAGTAGAGGAAGAAAAAAACTAGAGCCTGAAAGGGTTTCAGGAATATTGAATATGGGACCCCCGAAGTCTAAAAGAGAAATTAGACAGTTCTTGGCTCTTCTGGGTTATTGTAGGCAGTGAATAGAGGGATTTAGTGGGAAAGTAAAATTCCTATATGAAAAATTGACCACAAATCACTTAAAATGGACTGAAAAGGATCAGGAAAATTTTGAGCAAGTTAAAGAGGTCCTGCTGCAAGCTCTTGTCTTAAGACTTCCTGATTTAGACAGGCCATTTCAATTATTTGTTAATACAACCTATCAAAGAGCTTATGGAGTAGTGACTCAGGATTGGGCAGGAAGCAGAAAGCCAGTGGGATATTATTCTAAGTTGCTCAATCCGTTCCAAGGGCTGGCTAACATGTTTACAAGCTCTTGTGGCAATGGCATTGTTAGTAGAAGAGGCTCAAAAAATAACTTTTGGGGCACCACTGGAAGTATACACTCCCCATAACATGAGAGGAATTCTTGCTCAAAAGGCTGAAAAATGGTCAACAGATAGTTGAATATTAAAATATGGGGGTATCTTGATAACCTCTCCAGAATTAGAGTTGAGAGTGGCAAACATACAAAGCCCAGCCGAGTTTCTGTATGGGGACCCAGGGGAAAAATTAATACATGATTGCATAGAGGTCATAGAATTACAAACAAAAATACGTCCAGATTTAAGGGAACAGGAACTGTGAACAGGGGAAAAATTATTTATTGATGGATCATCTCGTGTGGTAAATGGGAAAAAAAATCTGGGTATGCTATAATTAGTGGGAAAAAATTAGAAGTATAAGAATCTGGTCCCCTAAGCTCATCCTGGTCAGCACAAGCCTGTGGACTTTATGCATTACTCCGTGCATTGTTGTTATTAAAGGATCAAGAGGGACCCATATACACGGATTTGAAGTATGCTTTTGGGATTGTGCATACCTTTGGACAGATCTGGAAAGAAACACCCAAGGAAAAGTATTAATACACTAAGGTTTAGTAAGAAAAATACTTGAAGCTTTAAAAGGTCCAAAAAAGATAGCAATTATACATGTAAATAAACACCAGAGGGGGAAAGACATTAAAATAAGAGGAAATAATTTGGCTGATGATGAAGCAAAAAGGGCTGCCTTAAGGGAAAACAACAGTGTAATTATGACTTTTAAAGAGATAGAAACACAAACTGAAACACCATACTTTTCTTTAACAGAGGTAGAAGCTGTAAAGAAGCCAGGGCCATCCCTGAAGGCAGGAGAATGGATTCTACCTGATGGTGGAAAAGTAGTCCCAAAACCCATAGCCCAAGAGATCCTGGACAACTTACATCGAAGAACTCACTGGGGCACAAGGGCACTTTATGACTACTTTTTAAAATTTTATGGGTGTATAGGAATATTTGAAATTGGGAAACAAATCACTCAAGGATGTCTCACATGTCAGAAAATGAACAAAAAGGTGTTGAGGAGTCCTCCCTCTGGAGGCCATGGGACAGCCTATCGGCCATTCAAAAAGATCCAAGTTGATTTCACCGAATTACCTAAAATAGGCAGGTGGAAATATCTGCTGGTTACAGGAGATCAGTTGACTCAGTGGGTAGAAGCATTTCCTGCGGCTCAAGCCACAGCTCAAACAGTAGCCAAAATTCTGATGGAGCACATTATTCCAAGATTTGGATTAGTACAAGTTATTGATTCAGATCCGGGCACTCATTTTACCTCGAGAATAATTAACAATTTAAGCCAAGCACTAGGAATTATCTGGGAATATCATAACCCATGGCATCCTGAAAGCTCTGGACGAGTTGAAAGGATGAATCAAACTATTAAACAACAGCTAACTAAATTAATGATAGAAACTAAATTACCATGGACCAGATGCCTTCCCTTAGCCCTGTTAAATATAAGAACCAAGCCCCACTCTGAAACTGGGATGTCACCATATGAGATGTTACATGAACTGCCTTACCCCCAGGACATGACAATGGATCCCTCACTAGTCTGGGACAAAACCATTCAGGGGTATCTTACATCCATCACAAACAATTTGAGGGAATTAAGAGAGAAAGGCATTTTAGCTCAAACAACTCCTCTCGATTTTCCAGTACATTCTATCTGACCAGGACAGTATGTGTTGATAAAATGCTGGAGAGGAGAAAGTTTAGAGCCTCAATGGGAGGGACCATTTTTGGTTCTTTTAACCACAGAAGCAGCAGTCTGAACAGCAGAAAAAGGCTGGACTCATGCTTCACGATTAAAAGGACTGATACAAAATAAAGATTGGAAAATTATTTCAGCACTAGGAGATCTAAAAATCAAATTAAAAGGGAATTGAAAAGTTGATTAAATTTCCATCCAGGTTCAAAAACGTAGAGAAATTGAAATAAATTTGTGATGACGTGGAAAGGAGTACTTGGTGCCAAAAAACTACAGTCTATAAGAAATTGACATAAAATCATTGTGTCTTGGGACAAAAGGGGGAGATATAATATATAACGGGAAAGATATTATTGTATGGTGTTACTGCTTGAAATATCAATTGAAGTTGTTTTGGGAAGTACATGGTTGTCATTTAGACATCCTGCATTGGCTGCCAACTGCAACCTCATTGAGTTTGGAGGCTGAACAACTCCAATGGGAAAGAATCAGACGCCTCCTTGATCAGTGGGAAAAGCCCGGGAGGATTGAAAAGCTTCTCAGGAGCTTCTGACTGCCAACATTAACTGATTTATTTGAGGAGCTGCAACTCCAGAAGAAGAGACTGGTGACACCTATTATTGAGGAGGCCCAACAACAATTAACACATTGGGAATGTAATAATCATGGCTTAGAATGCTGCCCTTGCATTTGTACTGCTTGTACCTGTTGTTTTAATTCGTGCTGGAGGGGAAATAGGGCAAAAGAAAACAAGAGACAATTGAGTTGTTGAAGTTGTTTAGATTGTGTACGTGGACAGCTAACAATAGAAAGATTTTAAATGACTTTTATGCTTAACCATTGAGACAACAAAATGGGACCTTTTTTTGCAGCAATTCAACTAATAGAGAACCAAGACCAACTACTCCTCGCCATATTAGCTTTTGTACAGGCTAAAGAACAAACAGTCCATAATATTATAGACCAGTGTATTATAAATGACAATTGCTGTGGAGAAGAAATCTATGTGCCAAGTCATAGATTTGTTTCAGCAGCTGATTGGCATGGAGAGTGTATCTATTGGTGGCAACGAATATTTAACTACCAACCCCGATTTCATAGCAGAAATAGACCAGTAAAAAGAACTGTTTAATTGAAGCAGTGTGAAAACAAATTTTGTTGCAGTTGGCATATCTCCGGAGCTTTAGTGGATTAGGAAAATAGCTGATCAATCTAGGGAAAGAGATAGGGCAGTGCTGCAGAACTACAAAGAATTGATGCCATCTTTGGAAAAGAAAAAGCTAAAATGGCTTATATGAGCTTTATGAGGCCAAGGATGCCAAAAAGAGATAAATCCCAGGATAAAAGCTTTGCTACCAAGAAGACTGACATCTCGGCCCTTGGTTGCAATCCAAGGGGCCTTGAGACAGGTAGAAAGTTAAAATTCCTGAGGATTCTTTTCATTGTGCTTACTATAATACCCCTGGCAACTGGCCAAAGCCATAAGGCTGCATGGAGTAGAAAAGAACAAGCCATGAAGGAACAAATTACAAGACAACAAGCAGCACTAAATCCAGCAGTAAAGAAACAAACCATTCCTGATCCCTGTGACAAATGCAATCATTCCATGTGGGTCAAGGATAACATGGAATCAGTTTTTGTGGCACAGCTACATGTTAGTGATGCCTGCTATGATTGTAGCAGCTTCTTAGAAATTTGTGTGAAAAGTCCAAAATTATATTGGGTGAGAAGAAATTTGGGATTCAAAGGGTGAGCTCCTTATCCTAACAATGATCAACTTTGTCCTAGATATGAAAATTTCTTGTGTTTTGAAAAAGATAAGAGTAGAAAAGAGACAAAGAAAAAAAATTAGTTGGAAAACAAAAAGAAACAATAAAGGATAAGAAAAAGATCAGAGGGAAAGAGTCAGAGGAGCTGGATGAGCTATATAAGCAATTAAAACAGCTCTATGGCAACTGGGATTTGTCAACTTCAAACAAAAATCTGTTTGTAGATCTGATGCAAGAAATTGCCACAGAATTGGGATTATCTAAATGTTTTGTTTCTGGAAGACTTAGAATGGCTGAAAGATGGCCATGGAGCGGTGAGGGTTTAGCTCCAGAACAATTTTTAAAATGGAATCATACTCAAATTTCTAAGACATTAAAGCAGCCTGAGGGTTGGGTTCTGAGTCATCAAGTAATTGGGACAGTTTGTATAACTCGGGAAGGGAGAAAATACACTGAAGTGGTAGGATATACTCCTTGCCTATCTACTTTAGTAGTAAATTCAGACAATAACACAAAGACCTGGCGACCCAAGAGTCCTACTGGATATTGGGGAATAATGAAAGAAATGCATTGTGAGTGGAATCATCAAACTTATTTGTGCTGGCATAGAAGTTCTGGAGCTAATCCCTACGAATCTATAAAAGACTTAAAATCTTATTGGGAACAACCAGAAAACACAGAAAACAGATGGAAAGCCCCTGATGGAATATATTGGATTTGTGGGCAACGAGCATACAGTGAACTACCCCGACAGTGGGAAGGAACTTGTACCTTAGGAGTTCTATGACCCTCCTTCTTTGTCATACCAAGGTCTAAGGGCAATATACTAGGAACACCACTTTATGAAACCTTAGAAAGAAAGAAAAGAGAACCAAACCTCGACTTTCCAATGGCAGGAGGAAACCAAAAATGGAAAGATCAAGAATGGCCTGTGGAATGAATTACGGCACATTATGAAACTGCTACTTGAGCTCAGGATGGGTCTTGGGGATATAGAACTCCAATTTACCTATTAAATCGGCTGATAAGGCTCCAGGCAGTAGTGGAAGTCATCTCAAACCATAGGGCAGATGCTTTGAAGTTGTTGGCCAAACAGCATTCACAGATGTGAGCATTTGTATATCAAAAGAGAATTGCCCTAGATTATCTGCTGGCAGAAGAAGGAGGAGTTTGTGGGAGGTTTAATGAATCTGAGTGCTGTGTGGAAATAGATGATCACAGAGAAGCCATCACAAAACTTGCTGATGAAATTAAAAGAGTGGCACATGTACCAGGTCAAAAATGGAATTCTATCCTGAAAGCTGATTGGTGGGATAATCTTTTTGGGGGTGTGTTGTGGAAAAATTGGGATTCATGCTATTATGTTCTGGTTTAGGACTATTGTTTCTGCCTTGCCTGATACCCTGTCTAATTAGAGTAATCCACTCACTAATTCCAGGAATGCAACTTAGAGCCATGCCCATGGATCCAGAATCAACAGCAAAAAGGAAACTGAATTTCTTGATGGTACTAAAAGCACAATCCACTCGCACTCGAGGGAGAGAGATCAAGAAAATGGTGACGAATTCAACGAGAATACCCTGGCATGAGAAATGTTAATAAAATTTGAGAAGGAGTGTTAAAAGCTGTATGCCGCACGAGAAATGTTAGAAAAATTGGAGGCTAGTATGAAGGAACATAGAGAATACCAAGCAACAACTTTTTAGAGCACGAATCAATATGATCAAAAAGAGAAATGGGGGAAATTGTGATAAATGTGATTCATGCTAATTAAATTGTAACTATATTAGCAATACTGTATTTAAATCATTAGAAGACAATTGTTACAGAGTGAGGGAGGAGATGGGTGAGACAGGGCAAAGGACATCTTCCAGATGTTGGGAGTCGAAGAAGGAGGTTGGAAGGGAATAGTAGAAGCAGCATCTAGAAATAAAAGTTTTGACCTTGAAATGGGTCAAACTGGGATGATTCCATGCATGGAACTTAATTTTATAGTGGGAACTTACGCTTAGTTATATAACCCAAGCTTAGGGCACCATACAACATTGTGACATAGATTTTTAGGAATAGAAACTAGGAGGAGTTTTCTCAGAAAACTCAGAAACTTCTGTAGCCTACAGTATATAAGTGGGATTGTTAGCCTGGATGCTTTGGTACGAGAGGAAGGGTGAACCCCTCCCCGTAGCCCTGGTCAGTTCTGCTTATGCTTTATACAAACCTCAATTATACTAAATTACTTACTCTTAAATTTTGCATATCCTGAAATATATGTATTCTATACTTTGGTTGTATTAATCTCAAATACTTTGATTGTATAAATTTATAAAAATTACTATCAAAAATTTGCTGCTAAATTTAATCTTGTTGTTTGATAAATTGGATAAATAGAACACAAATCATAACCCTTCCTTCCTTCCTTCCTTCCTTCCTTCCTTCCTTCCTTCCTTCCTTCCTTCCTTCCTTCCTTCCTTCCACCCTTCCACCCTTCCACCCTTCCACCCTTCCACCCTTCCACCCTTCCTTCCTTCCACCCTTCCACCCTTCCTTCCACCCTTCCACCCTTCCTTCCTTCCACCCTTCCTTCCACCCTTCCTTCCACCCTTCCTTCTTTGATCCTCCATCACTGACCAGGATCCCCAAAATATGCTCCCAGCTGCAAGGCTGGCACAGCTCCAGGAGCCTTTGGACACCTCTCCCAGGGATGCACAGCCTCCCCTTGTTGGGCTGTCTGTGCAGGGCAGGGCCCTGGACTCCATGATCCCACCGGGTCCCTCCCAGCTCAGCCCCTCCCGCAATTCTCACCCTTTGGCTCAGCCTTTGTGTCCTTGAGAGGAGCTGGCAGAGCTGTTGGGGCCGGGCCAGGAGCAGGGCACCCCAACATTCCCCTCTCTGGGACACGGCAGCTGTGGCAGCCCCAGCGTTCCCCTGTCTGTGACACCACAGCCCTGGCAGCCCCAACCTTCCATCCCTGGAGACACTCCATGGCAGCTTCCAGTCAACGCAAGGCACCGGCCACGGAGCACCCCCAGCCTGGCCTGATGGGGATTCCTCTGCACACAGCTCGGGCAAGGCCCCCCTGGACACCTTCACTGTGCCACACACAAGTGTCACACACAGCTACAGAGCTCTGCCCACAGCTGCCACGAGGAGCTGAGTAAAAAATAAAACAAAAATCAAACAAATAATTCCCCAAAACTAAATGAAGCCAATAAAACAAACAAATCCAATAAAAGGATCAACAACAACAAAACCAAAAACCACTAGAGAAGGAGAACATCCCCCCCAATAGACCCATTCCATCTTTCACTTGGTATAGCTGCACACACAGGGGCTGAGATTGCAAAAAAAGAAGATTCTTTGAGGACATTTTCAGGAAAAGCAGGTTTAGAACAGGCTCTCAGTTCCGATTGTTCTCAGCAGATTGAAAACGGCCCCTTTGGCACCTGCAGGGCCCTTACCAATGGCAAGTGCCACACCCTCAGCCCGTGGGGGAGAAAAGGGCTCTGAATTGCCCACCCTGGCATGTAAACCCTGTTCCCAGGCTGCTTCACACACAGGATTCTTCTGGATGAATCCAGAAAGTCGAGGGTGTGCTCTGTCTCCTCCATATCCTAAAGCTGCCAGAGAGAAGAAATTTAGGGTCGGCTCCAGCGGCACAATCCCTGCTGGCCCAGGGCACAGTGCCAGGAAGGTCTCTGCGTGCCCAGCCTTTGCTCCAGCCAAGAAAAGCTCCCGGCACAGGCTCACCTTTCGTGCTCAGCCAGAACCCCCGAGTGCCCCAGCAGCAGGAAACTGACGACTCTGGGGACATTTTTGGGGAGTCTCGAATGGGCCCTGAGGGGACAATTAGGGATCCTCCAGGGTCCGAGGGCACGTATGGGACAGATGGGGAGTGGATACCGTGGTTCTGTGGAGTGTGGGGCATGATGGGCGTTGTAGTCCCGGCTCCAGTGGGGCTCTATGGGACCGCAGGGCATGATGGGAGTTAGAGGCAGAAAGGAAAGATGGCGCCGACTGCAGGCACCGCCCCCGAAGCACGATCCCCGGAGCTGAACCTCCTTGGTGGGGCCTTGGGCTGGCACACACCTGAGGAGTGTGTCTGTATTCAGTGGGGAAAAATGTGAGTTTTAGATTGCTTCAAAACTAAAAAAAATGGAAAAAACCCTCTTTGCCTGAGTGCAGTCAGCTCTCCAAACAAAGCAGGTGCCAGGTGAGTGAGGACAGACAGGATGGGGTTGGGCAATGTGGAGCAAGGTTGTCCACACTGGGTCAGACCTCAAGGCACAGCTTCTGTGAGCAGACCAGACCTCCTGAGGAGAGACACTGCATCAATATCAACCACAAAATGCTGCAATCACCTCTGCTCTAAAGAGAGGAGTAATAAGAGACTCTCTTAAAATAGCAATGGATATTTCTAAGAAGCTCTTTAAAATATTTCTCCATAACTGGAATAGGAAACTTTCCTAATGAGCTGATCTAGACCAGAAGGAAATCAAGGCAGAGCCATGGTTTGCTAGGAAACCTCTCAAGAATTCATCAGAATTGAACTCCAAAGTTTCCTAAACTTTTAATGGTTCCCACTGAGGGACACAACTGAGAAAGTGTTCCCAGGTTCCAGTTAGACCAGACAACTGGAGAGAGTGATGAAAAGTGTGGACAAAGAGAAGACAAGTGTTGGTGCTATTATGAATGATGATCTATTTTTCCAATTTATCAAGCAACAAGATTAAATTTAATAGTAAGTTTTTAATAGTAACAAAATGAATACATTCAAAGTATTAGAGATGACAATGTATTGGAGATGAATACAATCAAAGTGCATATATTTCAAAATATACAAAATTTGGCAGTAAGTAATTCAGTATAATTGAGGTTCATATAAAGCATAAGCAAAACCAACCAGGGAGGGGCTCCCCCTCCGACCAGGGGTACGGGGAGTGGCTCCCATTCCTCACGTACCAAAGCATCCAGGCTAACAATCCCACTTATATACTGTAGGCTACAGAAGTTTCTAGAAAACTCCTCCTTGTTTCTATTCCTAAAATCTACATCACTATGTGTACAGTGCATGCTCCATTAATGGGTTAGGGGGTCTCTCATCCTTTTGAGGGTCTTATTTCCGATGAAGGCTCATCATCTTCCTCAGTGACCGAGGTGTGACCTGCAGGTAGCACAGGTGCACTGTGTGACTGAGCAGATGTTTTCCATTATAAGACTTTAATTGAGTCCCATGCTTGGAATCATCCCATTTTGGCCCATTTCAAGGTTGAAACTTTTTATTTCTAGATGCTGCTTGTCAGACCTACGTCCTTCTACTATTCTTGTTTGACTTTCTTCCAACCTCCTTCTTTGACTCCCAACATCTGGAAGATGTCCTTTGCCCTGTCTCACCCATCTCCCCCCTCACTCTGTAACAATTGTCTTCTATTGATCTAAATACTATTTTGTCAATATAGTTACAATTTAACTGGCATAAATGACATTTATCACAGTGGACAATATTGAAAAGCTAAAACAAAGGAAAGAAAAGAACAAACCAACAAGCAAACCAACAAGAAGAATCAAAGGTGACTTTTATTACAAGTGATTTTCAGAAATTGGCAAGCAGTTTAATGTTTCTAAAACCATCTAGTGTTCAGTCTCCACACTGCCGCCTTGAGCTCCTGATTCCTCAGGCTGTAGATGAGAGGGTTCAGGGCTGGAGGCACCACTGAGTACAGAAATGACAGAGCCAGATCCAGAGATGGGGATGAGATGGAGGGGGGCTTCATGTGAAAAAACACTGCAGTGCTTAGGAACAGGGAGACCACAGCCAGGTGAGGGAGGCAGGTGGAAAAGGCTTTGTGCCGTCCCTGCTCTGAGGGGATCCTCAGCACAGCCCTGAAGATCTGCACATAGGAGAAAACAATGAACACAAAACAACCGAATACCAAACAG
This sequence comes from Sturnus vulgaris, assembly GCF_052056855.1. Classification (NCBI taxonomy): domain Eukaryota; kingdom Metazoa; phylum Chordata; class Aves; order Passeriformes; family Sturnidae; genus Sturnus; species Sturnus vulgaris. The sequence goes on along the minus strand of NW_028276072.1, from coordinate 2,538,684 downwards.
GCACTAACAGCAATGAGCCCAAGTTCCCTGAGATAGGATTTGGAGCAGGAGAGTTTGAGGATCTGGGGGATTTCACAGAAGAATCCCCCCAGGGCATTTCCATTGCACAGGGGCAGGGAAAATGTATTGGCTGTGTGCAGCAGAGCATTGAGAAAGCCACTGGCCCAGGCAGCTGCTGCCATGTGGGCACAAGCTCTGCTGCCCAGGAGGGTCCCGTAGTGCAGGGGTTTGCAGATGGACACGTAGCGGTCGTAACTCATGATGGTGAGAAATGAAAATTCTGCTGCAACGAAAAAGGCAAAGAAAAATACCTGAGCAGCACATCCAGCATAGGAGATGTGTCTGGTGTCCCAGAGGGAATTGTGCATGGCTTTGGGGACAGTGGTGCAGATGGAGCCCAGGTCAGTGAGGGCCAGGTTGAGCAGGAAGAAGAACATGGGGGTGTGCAGGTGGTGGCCGCAGGCTACGGCGCTGATGATGAGGCCGTTGGCCAGGAGGGCAGCCAGGGAGATGGCCAGGAAGAGGCAGAAGTGCAGGAGCTGCAGCTGCCGCGTGTCTGCCAATGGCAGCAGGAGGAAGTGGCTGATGGAGCTGCTGTTGGACATTTCTGCACTGTGGCCATGGAGTCCTGTTGAAGGAGGACACAGTTATAATTCAGGGGAGACTTTGCTGAGCAATGTCCAAGTTCCTTCTCCTTTGCCTCTGCTACTCTGTGCCACCCCAGTTTCATTTTCTCAAATCCCTTCCTTCAGCCTCGTGCCTGGAGCTCTGCTGGGATCTGGCCCCATTGCTGTGAGGAGCAGGGGCCGTGTCTATGGACACTGAGGGGTCAGCTCTGCTCTGCAGCAGTGGGGTCATGGGAACAGGAACAGGGGCCAGTCCTGGGGCTGGATTTCATCAGGCCAATCTGCTCCTGAGGCAGAGGAGCTTGGCAGCATCTCCTGTCCCAGGGCTAAGGAACAGTGATGGCTAAAGGCAGTTTGAGAGGGTTTCCTGCTGTGCCCAGGGAGATCAGAGAGAACTGTGCAATGCAAGAGCTCTAACTCAGTGAAGGGTGAGGGGAGCTGCTCTGTCACTCCATCTGTCCCCAGCTGCCCTTTCTGAGATCCAGGGCAGTCACTGTGTTCCCCTGAAATCAGCCTGACACAGCTGAGAGCAGAGGGACAGCAGAGCAACCTGGCTCAGCCCTTCTCACAGTCTCAGGCCCACTCCTGGCCAAGGACACTCCTGTCCCCCAGTGTCCCCTGGAGGCAGCTCAAAGCTTGGATGGCATCCTGAGGACACACCAAGGGTCCTGTCCATGGCACTGCTTGAGGAGACTCAGCTCATTCCCAGCCTCCCAGCCTGCCCTGCCCAGAGCTCCCCGGGGCACAGGGAGCTGGGACACCCCATTGCTGTGCTCAGCCTGCACAGGAGGAGCCCAAGGGTTGGGCCTGAGCCTGCAGCTGGAGCTGCCATTGCCAGAGAGCCCTTCAGCAATGCCAGGAGCACCTGGGCAAGGCAAGGAGAGAGAGAGAGCTGGCCCTGAGGAAAATCCTTTCCCTGTCCATCCCTGCCCAGCCCCTCCCAGGCAGCACCAGGGCATGACAGTGGCCCTCAGGTCCTGGTCAGCAGGGAATGGGCACATGGCAGGAGAGATGCCCTTCATGTCTGGTGCTGCTCTGCCAGCCCAGGAGGGGACTGAGGGCCCTGAGCCCCCGGGCTGAGGGCTGAGCTGGCTGGGAGGGGACACCAGAGCTGTGCTGCTCAGGGCAGTGTCTGCCCTGCAGGGCAGGGCTGGCAGGTGTCACATCTGCCCTGCAGCAGGGCTTCCCTCAGCACTGCCTCCCTCCCTCCCTCTCCATGGCTCTGCAGCTTGAGCTGTCCCAGCCCGAGCTGTTCCTGTGGCCCTGGGCTCCTTCCCTGCCAGAGCTGCCAGAGCCCAGCCCAGCCCCTGGGCCAGCTCTGCCCTGCAGCTGCTCGGGGGTGCAGGGATTAAAGAACAGCTCCCCCAAGCCTGGGCACCATGGAAAGGTGATGCTGGATGGATCTGGAGGATGGATCCCTTTCTGAGGTGCCCAGGAATCCTCAGAGTGATGGTTTAAGAGCCTCAGCCCCTGCTCTACCCTGCACAGCTGAGTTTCCACTCTCACCAAGCTGAGTCTGGGAAAAGTGGGAGCACAGACTCAGGAAACCAGAGGCACAAGCAGGAAACTCCTGCCCTGAATGAACTCATGAAAAGTCCCCTCAGAAATGACCTGGGCATGAGCTGGAGCTCTGAGCAGCCCTGGCCCACACAGCACCCTCTGCACAGCAGCAGAACCTGTCCTGGCAGGACTCACTCCTTGCACCCACAGCTCCCGTCCACCACGCATGAGGAGCTGCCAGGCAGGCTGAGAGCTGTCCCTGGCAGGTGGCACATGCCCTGGGCTGGCCAAGAGCCCTGAGGGCTGCAGGAGCTGCTCTGCAGGACAGCCCTGGGCAGCCCTGGCTGCAGCCCCAGCTTCAGCCCCTGCAGCCGTCCCTGGCAGCAGGAGCCGTCCTGCCCTGTCCCTCTGACGGTGCCCAGGGCAGCCCCGCTCTGCAGAACATCCTCCTCCTCCTCCTCCTGTGCCTCAGAGAAACTGGGAGAGTCCTCCTGACACATCCCCCAGGCTGTGGGCTGTGCTGGCTCCAGGAGATCCCTCCAGGAGCACAGGGGACATTACCCTGCACCCACACACTCACCATGTCCAGGGCTGTGAAGATGTTTCCCCAAGTGCAGTCTCAGCTCAATGTCTTCCCAGTCCTGATTGCCTTGAGCCTGTCTGTGCCTGGCTCCTGTGCCCTCAGTGCCTGCAGGCAGTGCCCTCAGCCCTGCTGGGCTGGCAGAGGAGCTGCTCCTCAGCAGAAATGTCTTTTTGAAGCTTCTCTTGGTTTACCTTGGGAGCTGCCTCTGTGCCAGGAGCCCGGCCCAGCTCAGCAGCACAGACACAGCACAAGGACTTTAATGATCCTCTTGGTTCATTAAATATTTACATCATAATCATTCCCTGAGAGAGTGTTCCAAAAACTTCTCAAGAACTCAAATTAAAATGGTGAAGTTTCTTGAAGTTTTAATGGGTCCCACTGAGGGACACAACTGAGAAAACGTCCCCTGGTTCCAGTTAGAGCAGGAAATTCGAGGCAGAGATGACAGGTGGGGACAAAGAGAAGTCGAGTCTTTCCCTTTTGACACCAACTCTTCTAGTATTTTATAGAATCATGCCCCCAGTTATCTACTTTAATTAGTCCCTTGAGAGTTTTGTATTGACATTCAGTGGGGCTCATAAATACTTTGAGATACTCAAGGTTTGGGTTTGGGTTTTGCCTTGGAGTGTCTGAGAGCTTTGTGCAATCATGGCCTCCAATTATCTGCTTTAATGAGTCCCTTGAGAGCCTTTGTCAGAAACAACACTCAGTGGGGCTCATTAATGCTTCAAGGCACTCAGGGTTAATTTTAAGTTCTACTTTTTGACACTGAGTCTCTGAGAGGTTTGTGCAGTGGTGGCCTCCAATTATCTGCTTTAATTAATCCCTTGAGAGGCTTTGTCAGTAATGACACTCAGTGGGGCTCATTAATGCTTCAAGGTACTCAGTTTTTCTAAGGTACTTGGAGTTTCCCTTTTGACACCAACTCTTTTAGTAGTTTATGCAATCATGGCTCCAATTATCTGCTTTAACGAGTCCCTTGAGAGCCTTGTATTGACACTCATTTGGGCTCATTAATGCTTCAAGTTACTTCAGTTTTTTAAGGTACTTTCCTTTTTCCTTTCCTCTCTTACTCTCTGAGTGGTTTTTGGGCAATTCTGGCCTCCACCAGTTCTCTTCTCTAAGGAGTCCATGAGGAGCCTGTGCTGAGGATGGACCTCAGTGGGACCCATTAATGCCTCAAGACACTTTGGATTTTTCTTCTGACTTGAACTCCTGGAAAGGTTTGTGCAATCTCCTCTCAGGCCCTGAGGTTCAAGGGCTCAGCACCAAATGCACCACGGGGCTCATTGGGATCAAGCAAGTCCTGACAAACCATGGCTCTGCCTTGATTTCCCTCTGGTCAAGAACATATCCAGCAATTAGTTACACTGAGTATTTCAGCTACTTTGATATTTACATTTTCGTCACAATTTTCATGACTAATCCTTGGTAAAACTCTAGAGGTGTTTCTGGCAAACAAAGATTGTGGCTGCTATCAAGATAAAACTTTAAAACACCAGTAGTTCTTTAGTGACACGGTTCTTCATTATTTTTCCTCAGTCTCATTTGGGTTAGGAACAATAATTCTGTTGTCCATGGAGCTGATGCCTTTTTAATTCCAGAATAATGTCCCCAAGGTCCTTTGCTGTTCAGCTCTACTGTGCTGCCTGTGGGTGACAAGGCTTGGTGGGGTCCTTTCCCCTCTGGCTGGAGAGGTGCCAGGTCCCAGTCCCTGAGGGCACCCAGGCTCCTGGATGGAATTTGTGTGGAATTCCACATCCTCAGTGTCACATCAGCCTTCACATGGAGCCCCGTGGATCAGAGCATTTTCCAAAGAGCTGTTGGGGCAAACAGGGAGATTTGGTCTGGCAGGATCTCTAAAACAATATCCCATAACATCCCCTTGTTCTGGCACAGAGCACTTGGCTGCAGGGACACATTCCCATTGTTCTCAGCCAGGTTTCAGGAGTCAAACAGTGTTGTCTTTTCCCCAGAGCTGTTCCTTCAGCTGGCCTGGGAGGGCCATTTGGCCTCTGCACCCTCACTCTGGCTCCATTATTAGGACTGGTGCATCCAAACCCTTTATCTCCATGAACAGCAGTGATTTGAGGTGGATGTCCTTTTTGCACAGTTGTTCTAAAACTGCAGCATCAATAATTGTGCTACCCTTCCACAGCTGAATATGGGGTTGAATAATCCAACTGTTCACTTCTGTTTAACAGAATTAATTAATTTATCCTTGATAATCTGAACTAATTACTGCTCCCATGACATGAACACTTTTCAAGGCCAAGCTTGAGTGAGAAATCATCAAACCAAAGTATCCTGGAGGAATCTGAATCACTATTCCAGTACTGATGACTCTCATTTGCTCCTGATTTCTCCTGATTAATTCCTATGCATGAAGGTCCAGCCCTGCAGCCTCTGGGGTGGCCCTGTCAGGGGCCATCACACCCGGAATAATTTCCCAGGCAGTCACAGTGTCACTGTCCATGGCTGTATTTGCAAACTGGGTGCAGCCATGCACAGCCAGGGGGTTCCCATTTCCCAGTGGGGCCATTGTTAAGGGTAGGGAGCACATCTGGGAGATGGGTTCTCCATGGGGACAGGTTCCCATCTCCTCGTTTTTCCAACTGCTCTTTTAACAACTCCTTCATCTGTTCAATCAATGCTGCAGCTTGTGTAGTCTGGTATATAAAAAACCCAGCAGTCTTACAAACTGCATTTTTCACAGAAATAAAGCATTCCACATCCTAGTGTCAGCAAACCCTGTAAAAACTGCCAATTTCATCCTTTCCTCTTTCATTCATTGTACACAATCTCACAGTTTACCAGTGATATTTGGGTCCTGGCCAATCATTTCTTTAGAGTATTCAGTGTTAAATCCCTGAGTAGCCAAAACTAAAAAAATCAGTATTTGGAACATTATTCTACAATGTTATTATATACATATAAATAGATACATTTTAAATATTTTTTTTTACATATGTATATAATTATTTATTATATTACTATTATTTCTCTTGCACAAACAAATCCAAGCTCAAGATTAAGAACCTCTTCTGTTCCTCCATGTGATAGAGTTCCAACAACAATTGATCCTTCTGTTGGTGCTGTTTCTGGGATTCTGTTTACAAAATTCACCCTCATATTCCTATACCCATAAGTTCTTTTCCTTTTTCCAAGTGCAATTTTTGGATGCATTTTAATACATCCTGTGGTTCAGCTTCTTTCAGCTGCCTTCCCCATTGCTCACACAGTGCTCCAACCTCAGCCCACTGTAGAGCCAGCAAACTCTAGGGAAGGTTTTCCCCATACCTGGGAATTTCAGACAAGACTGATTCCTTACATTTACATTTAAAAAGCAACATTTTGTGGTGATCTGGCCAGACTACACCAACTTTGTTTTACCAGTGGGCAGGGGCAGCAGCAGAGACACAGACACCAAGTTCAGCAATCAGTGTCATTTACTGCAGTTCAAAGCAGCAAAGCATCACAAAAGGAGAAGCTCAGCAATGCAGCCAACCATCAGCACCAAAGATTGCCTGCAGGGATTAAGAGACAGCACCAGTCACCCTCAGACTTTGCCATCAGCCAGGTGCACACATCAGCTGGGGAAGCTGCCACAGCCAAGGACTGCAGAGCCACTCCTGGACACTGGGAATTCCTGCAGGTGCCTCCAGCCACAGGGGAGGCTTCCAACCCCGCTGTGAGAGGGCCCAGCTCTGATAGTGCTGAATAAACAAACTGACAGCACTTCTAGTGCAGGAACAGCTGCTTTCATTCTCCTCTTGGGCTCCTCCCAAAGCCTGGCCAGGCCTCAAGGAGGAACCAAGGGAGGTGCCTTTGACCATACAGCCCCAAACAAGGACAGATGTCAGATTTCATGGCCTTGTCTGGTTTCTAAATACAGAAAGGTCAATCCATGTTTCACTCATGAGTGGATCCATCTATCACAGCACTAATGACCATGTATATTTGCTAATATAAAGATAACCTTTGGTTGGAAGGTTCATCCAGAGGTCACCTTTGGCTCAGGGCCTGTTGTCCAGGCCTTGGCACTTCAGGGACTGGGTTTAGTGCTGGGCTTGACAGTACTGGGTGAAGAGCAGGACTGGATGAGCTCAGAGGTCCTTCCCAACAAAAAGGATTCTATAATTCCAGGATTCCATCTGCTGCGTTCAGTTAGGCCCCTGTTGGCAGCATTACTTTGGTCAAAAGTCCCCTCTTGGTCAGCTCTTGTGGCCTAAGGCTTCAGCTCCTTTAGCTCCTGGTGCTGAGCTGCTCATGCTGAACGAGATGGCTCAGAGAGAAGAATACAGTTCATCCAATTCCTCCTGGGACACTGAGAGGGGAGGCTGTGGAAACAGGAGCATTGTTTGCTGTGCTCTCCTCCCTGCCCTTCACACCTTTCAGCACTTTGAAGCAGCCAAGAGCTTTCTCCAAGGGTGCAGTGAAGCAGCTGTTCCTGCTCCCAGCTCTGGCTCTTCCCAGTCTCTGACCTTGACTGGTTTTGTCCCTCTTGCTGTGCCCTCTGTTCCCCCTGTGCTCGGTGGCTGCTGCCCAGGACTGTGGGACTGGCACAGATCAGGGGCTCCAGCCCCTCCTTTCTGTGCCCTTGGAGCTGCCTGCTCACAGCAGCCTTTTCCATCTGGAAGCTCCACATGGACAGGGAGTCCCCACCTCTGTTCCCTGCACAACCTCCAGGAGCCCAGGGCTGCCATCTCCAGTCCCTGCTGGCCCTGGGGGCTCCCAGGTGGCCCAGGCTGCTGTGACACCACTGCACTCGGGAGGGAAGAGTGGCAGGGGCTGTGCTGAAACTCAGGTCCATGTGCTGCTGCTGCTGCTGCTGCTGCTGCTGCTGCTGCTGTGGGGGTCGTTTGTCCAGCCCTGCCCCAGAGTCAGGGATCAGATCCAGGCCCTGCTGCTGCTCCCTCGGGATCAGCCACAATTTGGGTGTTGCTGTCAGTGCCAGCAGAGGCGGTGGCTGCAGCAGTGGGTGCTGACAGTGCCCCAAGCCCCGGGGCCAGAGGGGTCCCTGCGCTGGGGGCTGGGAGGGAGCTGCCCCTTGTTCTCCCTCTGCCCCACACAGAGCTGGGCTGGGCACAAGTGGGGCAGCACAGCAAACAGGAGCCTGTGAGTCTCTGCCAGCCCTGTCTGCTCAGAGTTTGGCCCTTGCAGCTCCAGGTGGACAAAGGCAGCTGCTCCTGGCCCCTCTGTGTGTCCCCGTGCTCTGCAGTGCTGCTCCACCAGTCTGTGCCCAGCAATGGGGAAAAGCCTCAGCCCTGCAGGGCCAGGAGCTGCCGGGCTCTGCCTGAGAAGCTCAGCCAGGAGGAAGGAGCTGCTCCACACGGGAACCAGCAGCAGAGGACACTCCTTTTTTATGGCATGTTTTCTGTTTTAAAGAAAAGAAAAAGGAAAAAGAAAAAAAAGCCTCTATAAAATGTGAAAGATAAAAACACCCAAGTGTGCAGTCAAAAACCTTCTGTTTCAACTTTCAATTAAGAGGTAACTGATCTTTTGAAACAGAAAACTCAGTTATTTACTCTGTAAATGAGCTGATGGCATTGATGCATCTTACTGGCCTCAGTAACCTTTTTAAAAAAAAATTTTGGGGTTTGTTTCCAATATTATTTTAAATTGTGGTGAAACTGGTGGGAAGCAAGAAGAAATTCCTTTGTGCCCTGCCAACTCCAAGCAGGACTGGGAATCTAAATTCTGTCACAGTCCAAATCCTTTAGAAGATGCCCTTCCTTCTCACCCTGTGAATGAGCTGCACATTCCCTTTGAAATTATCAGGGGTTTCTTAAAGAGAGTCTCACTTATGGCTTTTTGCTTGGTTTGGAAGTGCAGAAGGACAATTCTCCATCCTCAGCTCCAGACTGCACTGCCTTAGGAGCATGGCCCACTCACCAGGTTTTGTCCACTCAGGGCACTTTTAGAGAAAGAAGAAAGTGCAATTGCACAATTCCAGCTAAGAAGGAATGAAGAGTGGGACCAACAAAACATCCTGTGGAGATCCAGGTGTTCAGCTGGGACTGTGGAGAGTTTGGGCTCTTGCCAACTGGATGTGTGTCTCTAACTGCAGTGTCTTGGCCTGCAGGAGAGTCTCACTCACCTGCAGAAGCACAAAGCTCAGGTGCTGTGCTGGGAACGGGCTCATCTGATGCAAAGCTGTCAGAGCCATGTGAGGGCAGAGCGGGCCCAGCCGTGCCCAGGGCTGAGCCCAGCAGAGCCCTGGCAGAGCCTAGAGCAGCCTCAGCATCCACAGAGCCCGGCTGCAAGGAGAGAAACCAGAAACCGCCCGTCAGCTGAAGGCTCCTGTCCCCCTTGTCCCAGCTCCCACCGTGCCCAGGCCATGCTGGCCGTGCCCAGAGCGGTGCCCAAAGCTGCCCATCATTGCTGCCTTGGGCACAGAGCAGGAGGGCAGGACTGTGCCCAGCCTGCAGCCAGCCATGGCACATCCAGCCCCTCAGAAACTGCCCAGAGCCAAAAAGCAGCTTGGCAGCCCCTGAAGAATTCATTGCATCTGCCCCAGCAAAGGGGGAAACCTTTGGTGCCCGGCCAGGCCACGCTGTGCCCAGATCTGGGAGCATCCCCCTGGCTGTGGACTCACCCACAACTTGGGTGTGGATCTGTGCAGAAAGTGCCAGAATCCAAGTCCATCATCTTCAGCTGGCCAGATCGAGGAACAGATTGTCATCATTGAGGTTGTCCTTGGTGTCTCCAGCAGCAGCCCCACCTGGTACAGCTTCTCCAGGGGCTCCTTCTCCTTCCCTGGGGGCCAGACCAGGCTGTCAGTGTTCTGCCCAGGGCCCCAGCCATCAATGAACCAGACAAGGAAACCCAGGTTGGATGGTGGCCTCCAGTGCTTGCCACACCAGGTCTCCAGCTCAGCTCCAGCCCAAGAGCTGCGTGTTCCCTTCTGATGATCCCTGCTCAGAGCTACAGCAGGACAAAACCAGTCTGGTTTGCTTTGCCACTGATTGCCAAGAGATGTGTGCAGCTGTTACCTGCCAGGCTCCTGGATCCAATTGTGCCCGTGGATCTCTCCCATCTTCTGGGGCAGATGAACACCCTGCAGCCAAGGATCACAGAAAAGGTCTTCTAAGGACAGCCTGTCCAAGGGCTGCATGGACAAACACCTCTTAATAATATCTTGGCACTCTGAAGAGAGAAATCAGAAATCACCAGTACGTTGGAGAAGTTGCTCCCCGTTCTCATGCCCAGGCCATGCTGGGTGTGCCCAGGGTTGTGCCTAAACTTCCCCATGGATTCTGTGTTTGGAGGAGAGCAGGAGAGCAGGACATGTGCCACCTCCTCAGCAGCTGCCAGAGCAGGATGCTCACGAGCCTGCTGCTGTCTCCCAGCACTGGTATTCCCCCCGTGCCCAGAGATGAGGATCCACCTTGAGAGAGCCGTCGTGGGAACAAGATCCATCCCCAGATGATCTCCTGGCCCCTCCTGAACGGCTGCTTCCCCATGACCAGGTGGTACAGCAGGAGGCCCAGGGACCAGATCGTTGCTGCCTCGCCGTGGTAGCGTTGGTGGTGGATCCACTCTGGTGGGCTGTAGGACAGGGCTCCTATGGAATACAGATGAAATTTGTTATAAATGAGAGACAAAAGTCTTGATATTCAGCAAAATTGAGATTGCTTTATTTGATATAGACAGAGCAAGAAGCACTCTGTGGAACATGAGGGGTCACCGCCCACTCTACACTCCAGTGAACCCCGGCCTGCAGCCTCTTCTTATACTATTGTTTCCCACTACAATCAATCATTTTTGGTTTTTTAGCTGTCACAATTTTGACAGGTAAGCAGTGGTGGTCGAATAAACATCCTTATCCCAATTCACAAAGTCTCTGGCCATAGCCATTTTCACAGATAACCGTCTGGTCTTTGTATATAACCACCAGTGAAATTCTGGAAGTTTGGTCCTTGAGATAGGCAGCATTGATCAGACAAAGGCAGGAAGGGCTATCGGGAAGTCTGATTTGGGGTATTTGGAAGTTTGATTTTGCAAGCTGGTAGTAGATGCAACTTATTTGGAAAATATAACCTAACCTAACATAACCTAACATAACCTAACATAATATAACATAATATAACATATCAAGGTTATCTTAAACAGAATGATGTTATCATATAATTTCCTTTATCTAGTGTCCATGCTTCACTTCAGAGCTTAGTATTCTGGTTTATACAGACCCCAATGCTTTTGTGATTAGCATGAATCTTTTATCAATTATCACAAGTTCATCAGGGGGATGCTGCTGCTCCCAGAGCCTCATCCCAGCATCCCTGGGCATGCAGGGGCTGCTCCAGTGGCACAGGGCGTGACCCGCTGTCCTCTCAGCAGCACCTGGGACTTGTGTACAAACTCGGGGTTGGAAAAGAATTCACTGGTGCTGGAAGAGGGCAGCAGAAGCCCCAGGGAGGCCCAACCATGACACGCAAAAGAAAACCCCACCCAGAGGTGGAGAAAACCCACTCTTCTCCCCACCTGCATGGCCTCCAAAAAATGTTAATAAGCCAAGGCAAACAAGGGGAGCAGAGCAGTTCAAGCCCTTCCTTGCCTGCACACCAAACTGAGCAGTGCACGGGTCTGACCCCCCTCTCTGCTATCCCCATGGGTTTTTATCAGCCTGGCTGCCCCAGCTCCAGCCCAGCCCAGGGCAGAGTGGGTGATGAAGGCTGTCAGCAGGGCTGGGAGCGGGCACCTCTCACACCCCCAGCCAAATCAACTTGGCTCAAGCATTAATCCCATCCCGGCTGCAATAGGGGGAAGCCTCGGTGCTACAGCCAGGCTGGGCCATGAGATGCCCAGGAGCATCCTCTGGGAGGGCTCATCTGCAAACTGGGTGTAAGTTGTCCTGGAGGAAGGTGCCACGGCCAAACTCGATCAGTTTCCGCTGCCCAGTGGCCAGGTCGAGCAGGATGTTCTCTGGTTTGATGTCCCTGAGCAGGACCCCGCAGCGGGATGCTCTGCATCAGGGATGCAGCACTCACCCCACGCCCGCTCTCCCAGCAGCGAACCCACCCGGTACCGCTCTTCAGGCCCTGCAGCGCCTTCCCTGCCGGCGAGACGCGGCTGTCAGCGCTCGGCCCGGGGCCAGGAACGGCCCCCGAGCGCCCCTCAGCCGCCCCGGGCCGGGCAGCCCCAGGCGTTCGCTCTTTGGAACGGGCCAGCGGCGGCTCGGGGCCGGCGGCCGCGCTGCCGAGCGGCGGAGCTCGGGCCGGGGGAGCCGCAGCGCAGGCGGCGGGAGCGGCCGCGCCGCGTGTGTCCTCCACGGGCCCCGGGAGGAGCCGGGGCCGGGGCCGGGGCCGGGGCTGGATCCCACGTTGGGGCCGGGGCCGGGGCCGGGACAGGCGGAGCCAAAGGGAGGCGATGCTGCCCCAGCCCCAGGCACTGATGCCCGCCCAGCAGCGGCACCGGCGAACGAGGTCGAGCTCCTGTCACAAGATGTGCCACCAACTGCAGCTTCTCTTGGCTTTCCACACTGTGAGGGCAGCACAATTTTCACAACAAAGCAGGATAAATGTCTTGAGAACTTGACAACTTGTTCTTTCTTTTCCTTTTGGGCTGGGGAGTTGTGCCATGGGTAAGGTTTTCATTGTTACTGTTCTAACCTAAGAAAACAGGAGGTGCTACCAGGAATTGTTAGGGAATGCAATCCTGACTGAATGCAGAGAAAGAATCTCCAGAGCCTGCAGCCAGAAGTGGAGAGTTGTGTCATAATCATTCCAACACCCCCATGGACATCTTGACAGTGATCTAGAACATGAAAATGGGCTGACAGAGGGAGTTGGTTTCTGTGTTCAGTTTGGCTGATTCTACATCTCTTGCACTGGTATAAATCAAGAGTACCATCAGTTCATGAGAAGCATCAGAACAAGCTGGACCTCTGTGAGGAGATGACTGAAAGAATCTGAAAAGGAGAAATGCAAGGAATGAACTTTGTGTGTAAGAAGGGTAATCTTTTCCTAATAATTTCCAATTCATTCCCTCTGCTTTTATCCTTTATAGCAAGGCTATTTGCATCCCAAATTCCCCATGAAATGAGAACCCTGAGCTTGTGGAAGTGCCTGAGAGATGCCCTGTTCCTCTGCAGGGACACTCAGGCTGAAAGAGGAGCCTGAGGCCTGTGTGGGGAAGCCTCCTCGGAGCTGGAATTTGTGCCGTGCTGGGAGAGGAGGAGCAGGGGGAGAAGGCTGGGCGCTGTGTGGCAGAGCAGGAGGTTTGGGCTCAGGACATTCCGCCTGCGCCGCTGCCCCGCAATGGGCGGCCGTGCCCGGGGCTCTGGGCCTGGCCCCGCGTGCGCTGAGCTCCCGACACTGCGGGAGCTGCCCGGGCTGGGCTCAGGATCCCGCTGGGGCTGGGCAGCAGGCTGGGCTCCCACTGGCATCAGCAGCAGCTGGAAATACCTCTGGGCATCTCCATTTTCTGCTGCTGCTTGGAAGGAACAATGAAGCAAGTCAACAAGTTCTGGTTTCTCTTTGTCCTGGTGGATTTTTTCATTTTATTTGACACTCCAGAGGCAATTTCTGTGATAGCCTCTGTCAGCTGATTCTATTTCAGCAGCACCAGCAACAGGGCACTGTTTGAGCACTGCCAAAGTGGCCTGTGTGGCTTTAATTCTCCTTGACTTTGTGCTCAGGGACTTGTGAGCATTACGAGATCTGCTACTCATGTTGGCTGCAACAAACAGCCCGAGTTCCCCATCACAAAAGCACTCTGGATGGCACTGATTGGAAAAGGCAATTGAAGTTTTACAGATAAAATTCAAATGGCAAACAGAAGAGGGGCAAGAGCAGCCATGATCTACAATTCCCAAGGCAAAGGCAACAACAGCCTCCTGCTGTCACCTCAGGGTGAGTAAAACAGGGCTGAAAGCAGCGCTGGAACCCGATCCTTTCTTTCTCTGCAGGCTGGGTCAGGGCAGCACAGGCAGGCCCTGAGGAATCAGGGCTGGGTGTGGGTGATTGTTGGTCTCCTCCAGAATTGCCCTGGACAAAGGCCTTGGAAGCCGAGGCAGGAGCAGGTGGGAAGGGGCCGGCGCTGCTGCTGCTCCTGCCCGGGAGCCCCGGCTGGGCCGGGCCGGCGCCCACTGCGCTGCGGCTGCTGCTGCTGCCAGAGCCGGGCGGGACTCGGGGACAGGGAATGGACACGGGGGGACAGCAAAGGCCTTGGGGGCTGCAGGGATGTTGGTGCTGGGGCAGCGCCAGCACAGAGCTTCAGCCTGCAATGAACCCCGAGGGAAACACTGGGGAAAGGCTCCATTTCAGCCTTTCTTTACTCATCGTTGTGAAGGGACCGAAATAAAAGGGGAACAAGAGGGCCCCACCCCTACTCCTTTGGGAGGAGCCATGAGGGGCTGTGAGGGGCCATGAGGGGCTGTGAGGAGCTGTGGGAGGCCAGGCACCTCATGGAATAAGGGGTCCATTGTGACACTGTGGAACCAAGGAGATCGTTGTTGGCAGTACAAAAGGTAATGGAACCAAAAGTCCATTGTGACATTGCAGGGCCTCAGGGAGCCACGGTGGCCATTATGACACTTCAGGACCCACTGGAACCAAGGGGCCATTGTGACACTCCAGGGCCTTGTATAACCCAGGGGTCATTGTAGCATGGCAGGGCCTCATGGAATCAAGGGGATCGTAGTGACACTGTGGGGCTCCATGAGACCACGGGGACATTCTGACTCCGTGGAACCAAGGATACCATTGTTGCACATTGTGACACCAAAGGGCCATTGTGAACTGCAGGACCTCGTGGAACCAATGAGACCAATGTGACATTGCAGGGCCTCACGGAACCAAGGGGCCATTGTGACACTGTGTGGCACCATGGAACCAAGGGGCCATTGTGACAGTACAGGGCTCCATGGAACTAAGAACTCATGTAACAGAGAGGGGCCCAATGGAATCAAGGTGCCATTCCATACTTCAGGGCTTCATGGAACCAAGGTGCCATTGTGATACTGTGGAACCAAAAGAGACCATTGTGACACTGTGAGGCCTCATGGAATCCTGGAGACCATTCTGACACTCTGGGTCCCCACAGAACCAAGACGCCATTGTGACACCACAGGGCCTCATGGAACCAAGGCAACCATTGTGACACTGCAGGGTCTCATGGGCACAAGGGCCCAGTGTGACACTCTGGGTCTCCATGGAAGCAAGGGGCCAGTGTGACATAGCCAGGCCTCGTGGAACCAAAGGGACATTCTGGCATTGTGCAGTCCCATGGAACCAAGGAAACCATTTTGACACTGCATGGCCTCATGGAAGCAAGGGGCCACTGTGCCACTGCAGAGCCAAGGAGACCATTGTGACACTGCTGGGCCTCATGGAAACAAAAATCTGTTGTGAAACTATGGGGCCACATGGAACCAAGGGGCAATTGTGATGCTGAAAGGCCCCAAGGACACAAAAGCATGGAACAGGTCTGGCTGGCTTGGTCTTCTGGGGATGGCCTAACTGTTCCAGCTGACCTTGCCATGTTGAGGGTTGCTTCTCATCTGCCCCTGAAACCTTGGAGTTCCATGCTTTCCTTCCTGTGGGAAAGAACTTTCCTTCTTCTCCAGGTGCCCAATGGCCAAAATTGGGATACTTCCTCCAAATGTGATTATATTCTTGGATGGCTCCCATATGAAACCTGCCAGGACAGGCAACTCTGGCTGGCCATGATCTCTTAGGGGCCACCTTGCATCTGCCTTTAAAACAGTGAGGGGCCATGCTTTTCTTTCCATGGAAAAAAACATCTTTCATGTTCAGGTATCCATGGCCTAAATTGGGAATGATCCTCCAAAACTCACTATATCTAAGGACAGCTCCAAGAAAAAAGCTGCAAGGAATGTCTAGGTTCATTTGGCTTCCTTAGGGCCAGCTCTCATCTGCCTTTGAAACACTGGGGCTCTTCCCTTCCCATGGAAAAGAACTGTCATTGCAATCCAGGGACTCACAGGTGAAATGGAATTCCACTTCGAAAACTCCACAAATATCCAAAAGTTGCTTTCAGACAAAAGCTGCAAGGACAGACAGGTCTGGCTTGCCTTGGCCTCTGGTGAGAACCACTGATCTGCCTCCAAAACCCTGGAGATCTGTGATTTCCTTCCTGTGGAAAAGAAACATCCTTGTCCAGGTGCCCATGGCCTCCGCACATGAGCACTGTATAGGGACAAAGGAGCTCTGTGCTCAGTGGAGTGGAGATTGAGGACAGGAGAGGAGAGCCCTGGGAGGGATTGAAGGGGGATTTCAGAGATGGTGGATCCTTTTGACATAGAGAACAGCCAGAGAAAGAAAGAAATAATGCCAAGAGCAGATGGGGAGGACAAGACTGGGAACAAAGAGAAAGGAGTTTATCTCCCAGGGCAGGGTTGTGTTGCAACACATCCCCCAGGAGGAGTCTGGAGCAGCCCAAGGCTTTGTGTGTCCAGGCAGAGGCAGGCAGGAGGCAGAGCTGTCAGCAAAGGAAGGGGCCAGCGAGGTGGGGCAGCCGGGGGATGACGACAGCCTGCAGGGACAGAGGCGCAGGGCATGGACACCGTAGGACAGCCTGGGCTGCAGAGGGCACAGGGATGGGCAGCAGCTGAAAGGCCCTGACACAGCCAACTCCTGCAGCACTTGGGCCATGCAGGCTGGCCCTGGGCCTGAGGCCAGCAGGGGACAAGTGAGCCTTGCTGTGCTGGGGCCTCATTGCCTCCTTGTCCCTGCTCAGCAGCCTGGCAGGGGCCGCCCCATGGTGCTGCCCTTGGCATTGCACATGCCCAGAGCCCAGTGGGCCGGGAAGAGCCCTGAGCAATGAGGGAAAGACAGGATCTACCTTGCCAGGGGCTGGGGCACAGCCCTTGGCCCTTTGCATTCCTGAAACACATCCAGGTTTGCTCAGCACCAGAGACACCTTTCCCATGTTTGTCCCCACCTGTCATCACTGCCTCCAGTGTTGTGCTCTAACTGGAACCTGGGGACACTTTCTCAGTCATATCCCTCATTGAGACCCATTAAAGTCAACAAAACTTTGGAGTTTGAATATGTCTTTGAGTTCTCCAGAAGTTTTCTTTCAGCTCCCTCTCAGGGACTGATGTTCAGGGTCTCAGCACTGTTGGAAAATCCCAGCTTTACAGAGATGGGGCAACTGAGAGGGGTTTTAAAAAGATTTTATTCCATTATCAGTCTCATTCAAGGGTGAAACATAAGAGATGTGAAACTCCATGCCATTCTATCTGAAGCCAACTTCTTTCCTGGTTACAATATTTTATAAATGTTTTTCAGCCTATTAGGTTTTGCCACACAATGGTGCTAATAATTCTAACACTAATCACCTAGTGTTTTACTCCATGTAGTCTTGCCACAATGCATTTTGCACAGTTCTAATTCTCCTAAATATTTGATCTTTTTACAAGGCCAATGTTTGAAACTTGTTTCTCGTTCAATCTCTCTCTCAGCAATGTCTTCTCTATTCCAGGGCCATTCTGAGTCAGCACACCTTATCTCAGAGTTTGCATCCAGATGTAGAAGACTGTGTGAGCTTTCAGTCAGGTTTTGAGAATCCTTTACAAATCCATTTCTCACAAATATCAATCACAGAATGCTGCAATCACCTCTGCTCTAAAGACAACAGTAATAAAATACACCCATTAAAATAGGAATGGATATTTCTAAGAAGGTCTTTGTCATATTTCTCTGATACCTTTAGTTGTAAGTTTTCCTATTCTCCTTGGATGTGCTTTTCTGATGTGCTAGGGTGATGAAGACAAAACAGTCCTATTCTAGTTAAGAACTCAAGGACAGTTTCTCCAAACTTCAGGCTCTAAGCACAAACTACATGGAAACATGGAGAGTGGGTTCATGCAAATGAACCAAAACCTATAAAAGTGTAAGATTTTGTGACCAACCCCCTCCTTTCCTTCCATCTTGGAGCCATCCAAGCAGGGGTCACAACTGTAGCACTCATACTGCTAGGGTGTGGCTTTTGGAGGCCTTTCGTGGCCTCTCAATAAATACCCATTTTATTCCCCTGAACTCTGTGTGTAGCCTCTGTTCCAGCTCCTCAAGGCATCAGACCAGAGCAGCATTTAGAAGTTTCAGGATTTCTAGGCAGGAAGTGGAGCTGACAACCACCTGCATCTGTGCTGCTGTGCTGGGAGTCTCTTCCCTCCACTCTGCTCACAGGCACTGCCCTGCAGAGACAGACAAGGGCTCAGGAAGCACCTGGGTCACACAGGGCACAGCAGGACACTTTATTTTACTTCAATGCAAAGTGATCATGGCTCCTTACTGTCTCTGCTTAACACAAGCCCAGTAGATACTGATGTAGCAATACTTTGACTAATGGCATCCCTTTATGGAAAATATTATCAAAAGTTAAAAAAAAAAAAAAAAAAAAAAAAGAGGAAAAGTAGAACACACTAATTGGAATAGCAAAAAAGACACATGGCACAAAGCAGTCTGGGCAGCCTGTAATGAGTTCCATTCTTAATGTTATGCAGAAAGGCACTTTATTGTTTCTGGAAAGCAGTAATAAAATACACCCTTAAAAACTGGAATGGGTATTTCTTACATGGTCTTTGAAGTATTTCTCTGTAACTGGAGAAAGAAACCTTCCTCATGAACTGCAGAAGACCAGAGGGAAGCCAATGCAGAGCCATGGTTTGTCAGGACTGGCTTGACCCCAATGAGCCCCGTGGTGCATTTGGTGCTGAGCCCTTGAAGCTCAGGGCCTAAGAGGAGATTGCACAAACCCTTGCAGGAGTCCAATTCAGAAGAACCTTTCAGCTGCTGCACATCCCTGTGCCTTGGGCTGGCCCAGACTTCTTCTGGGGGATGTGTTGTACCACAGCCCTGCCCTGGGAGAGAGATTCCTTTCTCCTTGTTTCCAGTCTGGGTCTCCCCAGCTGCCCTTGGCATTAATTGTTTCTTTCTCTGGATATTCTCTACTATGCCAAAAGGATCCATCATCTCTGAAACTGCCTGTCAATCCCTCTCAGGGCTCTCCTCTGCTCTCCTCAGTCTCCAGTGCTCTGAGCACAGAGCTCCTTTGACCACTATAAAGTGGTGATGTGCTTGAGGCCATGGGCACCTGGACATGAATGACAGTTCTTGTCTGTAGGAAGGAAAGCACAGAAGCCCAGGGTTTTGAAGGCAGATGAGAGGCAGTCACCAGAGGCCAAGGCAAGCCAGACCTGTTTGTCTTAGTCTGGGAGAAATCCTTGCACAGATGGAATCTGGGAGGCCAAATCCCAGTTCTGTCCATGGGCGTCAGGACAAGAAGGACAGTTCTTCTCCATAGGAAGGAAAGTAGGGAGCCCCAGTGTTACAAAGGCACTGAGAGCTGGCCCTCGGGAAGCCAAGGGAACCTACACAGTCCTGGCAGCTTTTGTCTGGGAGATATCCTTGCATAGATATGGAATTTTGGAGGCAGACTCCCAATTTTGGCCGTGGATGCCTGCACTTGAAAGACGATTTTTCCATGGGAAGAGAAGGTTCAGGGGGTGCCCCTGGGGCACGCGGGGCTTGGCACGGGCGTGAGCAGGGAACGGAAAAACGGACACGGGGACAAACGGCCCCAGGGCTCCATTTGCAGCGGCAGCAGCGGCAGCAGCGGCAGCAGCGGCAGCAGCGGCAGCAGCAAAAGAAACAAATTTTATCAACTCTCTGTTTCCCCTGTCCCTCTCCCGCTGTCCCACATCCTCTCTCACTCTTCCTTTCCCGGTGTCCCCCTCCTCTCCCAGTCTCCCACTCCCCGTTCCAGGCCGGGCCATGCCCCGGGCCCGACCCCGGGCGGGGCTGCCCCGGCCCCGTCCCCAGCCCCGTGCCCGTCCCCGGGCGTCCCGCCGTGCTCTCGCCTTCGCCTGGCTCTGGGCGTGCTGCCGGTGGCGCTGCTGGGCGGGCATCAGTGCCTGGGGCTGGGGCGGCATCGCCTCCCTTTGGCTCCACCTGGCCCTGGCCCGAGCCCGGCCCCGGCCCCGGCCCCAACGTGGGATCCAGCCCCGGCCCCGGCCCCGGCTCCTCCCGGGGCCCGTGGAGGACACACGCGGCGCGGCCGCTCCCGCCGCCTGCGCTGCGGCTCCCCCGGCCCGAGCTCCGCCGCTCGGCAGCGCGGCCGCCGGCCCCGAGCCGCCGCTGTCCCGTTCCAAAGAGCGAACGCCTGGGGCTGCCCGGCCCGGGGCGACTGAGGGGCGCTCGGGGGCCGTTCCTGGCCCCGGGCCGAGCGCTGACAGCCGCGTCTCGCCGGCAGGGAAGGCGCAGCAGGGCCTGAAGCAGCGGTACCGGGTGGGTTCGCTGCTGGGGCGCGGCGGCTTCGGCAGCGTCTGGGCGGCGACGCGGCTCTCGGACGGCGCCCCGGTGAGTGGCGGGGCCGGCGGCGGGCACAGGACGAGGGGGCGCAGGAGGAGGAGGAGGATGGGGCTCGGCAGAGCGGGCGGAGAGCTCAGCCCGCTGTTGGCCTTCGCTTGCAGGTGGCCATCAAAAGGGTGCCGCGGAACCGCGTCCGGCACTGGGGCGAACTGGTGAGTGAGTGAGACCAGCGGGAGAAGCAGAGGCCCGGAGGAGTGGAAGCCGCCAGGACCCTGGAGGGAGAGGGGGCGTGGGGCCAGCAGAGCATCCCGGGCTGCATGAGGGCTTCCCGAGCCCTGGCACGGCATCAGCCCCGCTGACGGCATCGTGGTCTTCCCGCAGCCCGACGGCACCAGCGCACCCCTGGAGATCGTGCTGCTGGACAAGGTGTCCACCGGCTTCCCTGGTGTCATCCAGCTGCTGGAGTGGCTTGAGCTCCCCAACAACATCGTGATGGTGCTGGAGCGCCCGGAGCGGTGCCAGGACCTTCATCATTTCATCCGGGCACGGGGGTTCCTGTCCGAGGAGGTGGCGCGGGAGCTGTTCCGCCAGGTGCTGGAGGCCGTGCGGCACTGCACCAGCTGCGGGGTCCTGCACAGGGACATCAAGCCACAGAATGTCCTGGTTGACCTGGCCACCGGGCAGGCAAAACTGATTGACTTCGGCTGTGGCACCTACCTACAGGACACAGCCTACACTCACTTTGCAGGTAAGCCCACACAGCGGTGTGCTCCCGGTCCCGGCATCTCCTGGCCCAACATCTCCTGGCCCAGCCTGGGTGTGGTAGTGGGGATTCTCCCTTTTGCTGCCAGTCATGGCACTGAGCCTGCAGCCGAGTTGCTTTTGAGTTGGGGCAAGTGGGGGGCCAGCTTCCAGCCTTGCTGGCAGCCTTTGCCAGCCACTCTGCCCAGGACTGGGGCTGGGCCACCCAGCCCGACAGAAACACTTGTGGGTGGGGGTGGCAGAGAGGGGGGCCAGAACCTGTGCACCAGCCTGTTTGGTGTGCAGATGAGAAAGGGCTTGCACTGCTGTGCTCACCTTGTTTACCGTGGCCTCATAACATGTTTTGGGCCATGCAGGCAGGGAGGATGAAAGCATGGATTTTGCCCAGCACTGAGTGAGTTTTACCTTGTCATGGTCAGGCCTTGTATCTGTATTCCATAGGAACCCTGTCCTACAGTCCCCCGGAATGGACCAAGTTTGGCTGGTACTATGGCCAGCCAGCTACCATCTGGTCCCTGGGCATCCTGCTGCACCAGATGGTCTGTGGGGAGCACCCCTTCAGGAGGGGCCAGAACATCAGCTGGGACCATCAGCTCTCACTGCCACAACGGCTCTCTCAAGGTGGATCCTCATCTCTGGGCACGGGGGGAATACCAGTGCTGGGAGACAGCAGCAGGCTCGTGAGCATCCTGCTCTGGCAGCTGCTGAGGGGGTGGCACATGTCCTGCTCTCCTCCAAAACAAAGAACTGATGGGAAGGTTTAGGCCCAGCTCTGAGCACATGCTGCATGGCCTGGGCATGGGAAGAGTGGGGCAAAGCAGACTGGAGACTTCTCCAGCTGACCAGTGGTTTCTGGTTTCTCTCTCCAGAGTGCCAAGGTCTGATCAGGAGGTGTTTATCCATGCTGGACACGGAAAGGCCCTCATTAGAAGATCTGATCAGTGATCCTTGGATGCAGAATATTCATCAGCCATAGAAGAAGGGAGAGAGCCACAGGCACGCTTTGATGCAGGGCCCTGGTAAGTTACAGCTCCACCCATGCCCTGGCAATCAGGAGCAAAGAACCCCAGACTTTTCTGTCCTGCCTGTGTCACTGCACGGGCGTCATCAGATGGGAACACACAGCCCTTGTGCTGGAGCTGAGCTGCTCTGCCCAGCACTGGTGGCCCCCATCTGAGCTGGTTTGGCTTGTCCTGGTTCACTGGCAGCTGGGGCCCTGGGCAGAACACTGACAGCCTGGTCTCACCCCCAGGGAAGGAGAAGGAGCCCCTGGAGTAGCTGTACCAGGTGGGGCTGCTGCTGCTGGGGACAGCAAGGAAGACATCAAGGATGACAACCTCTTCCTCCACCTGGCCACAGAAAAGCTGAAGATGATGGACTTGGATTCTGGCACCTTCTTCAAAGCCAGGCTCCACAGCGAATTTGCAGATGAGTCCAGACCCAGGGGGATGCTCCCAGATTTGGGCATTGCACAGGTTCCCCCTTTGCTGGGGAGGATAAAACGGATTCTTCCGTCGGCTGCCAAGCTGCTTTTTGGCAGGGCTGGGGGGATGGGCTGGGCTGGGTACAAAATGGGAGTTGGCTCCTGGCCCTGCCAACAGCCCCCAGCACCCACCGTGCCCTGGGCTGGGGCTGGAGCTGGGGCAGCCAGCCTGACACAAACAAAGCCCATGGCAGCAGCAGAGGTGGGACTGCAGAACTGTGCATGGCTGCTTTGCTTTGCAGGCAAGGAAGGGCTTGGACTGCTCCACTGCCCTTACTTGCTTTGAGATCACCATTACTTTTGGGGACAGTGCAGGGGGAAAGGGAAAAACCATGGGCTTCCCTCACCCCTGGGTGAATTTTTCCCTGGCATGTAGAGGTTGGGCCTTCCTCCAGCCCCTGAGAGAGATAAGATTTTTTACCTTTTCTCGTGTCTCCCCTTTTTGTCTGTAATCTATTTTCATTCATTTGTCATTTGTTTCTCTAAAGGAAGTGTTCTAGGTGGTGTCCAGTGTGGATCAGGAAGTGCTTGGGCCCAGCTGCAGCGTGGATGGGCCGTGTCCTTGGAGAAGGCTGAGGACATCGTTTGGGACCCGCTTTTCTTCCAGCAGCGATGGCGTGAGGCGGGTCCCCGTCTCCTTGGCAGGGTGAGATAAGAGCTTTTGGGAGATGGCAGCGAGCACAGGAGCATCCTGCTGTGGCAGCTGCTGAGGGGCTGGATGTGCCATGGCTGGCTGCAGGCTGGGCACAGTCCTGCCCTCCTGCTCTGTGCCCAAGGCAGCAATGATGGGCAGCTTTGGGCACCGCTCTGGGCACGGCCAGCATGGCCTGGGCACGGCGGGAGCTGGGACAAGGGGGACAGGAGCCTTCAGCTGACGGGTGGTTTCTGGTTTGTCTCCTTGCAGCCGGGCTCTGTGGATGCTGAGGCTGCTCTGGGCTCTGCCAGGGCTCAGCTGCAGCTCAGCACCGGGCCGGAATCAGCCAAAGGAGAAATGGTGTGACCTGCAGCAGAGACTTGCTTGAGCATTTCGGCAACACAGCTCAAGTTTGCAGAGCGTACACCTGCAGGGGAAAACATGACACCTCCCCAAAATTAAACTTGTTCAATACCTTCTGAAATGAAATCAATCTGGGATGACCCCAAGCGACATTTTTCAGCTTGCTCAAGCTGTAGCTCAGCCCTTCTCTGAACAGTTCTCCCCCCCACCTGCCCTTTATTTCACAACTGCTCCCTCCTTTCCCCCAGTGAGTTCCCAGCCCATCGCAGTCTCCATCACACTGCTGCCTTCCTCGATGCCCCTCACCACGAGGAAGACCAAGCCCCAGGCTTAGGGACTCATCCTGTCACTGGCTGAAAAGCAGCAATGTCTCAGAGGCCTGATGAGATTTTAGTGTCATTCAGAGCTGCTCTCCAACCCTTAGCTCTCCTCACTGCTGAGTTCCCACTCCCTTTTCCTCATCCTTCCAGCAGGATGAACTCTGTGACTCCCCTTGACCCTCCCCATTCCTCCCAGCCCACCCACCCAGCTCAGTTAGGCTTAAGCTGAAGCTTCTTTGTTTCCCCTGGCACTTCAGTCCAGTCCCTTCTGCAGCGAGCCCCAGCCCCAGAGCTCAGCACACAACAGTGCGGTCTGGGCTGGACCAGCTCCCCTGCAGCCCTGGCTTGGCTGTTTGTGGCAGCTGAATGCTCCCTGTTTGCAGCTGTCACTGCAGGATGGCCCCAGGGCAGAGCCCAGCCAGGCTCCCACTGCATCCCCTGAAGCTTGGGGCACACGGTGGCCCCAGGGCTGAGGTTCATGGGGAGCACCCAGAGCTGTGGCTTGCAGGCAGTGTTTGCAAGTGTTGTGTTCTCATCTCCTACAGCCTGTAGGAAAACAAGCTGTGCTGCAGCTCAGCACTGCCCCTCTGGGCAGGGACAAGGCTGAAGGGCTTTCCCATTCCAGAGGAGCCAGCATTGAGCCTTGGTAGGGTCTGGCATGGCTGGAGCTGGGTCTGGTTCCCGTTTGGGACTCGCTGCCCACTCACCCCCACTGCCCTCCCTCACCCGTGGGCAGAAGGGTCTGTCTGAGCCAGGGGCTCTTGGATGTCTCTGTATCCATGGACAGAAGGGTCTGTCTGTGCCAGGGGCTCTTGGATCTCTCTGTATCCATGGACAGAAGGGTCTGTCTGTGCCAGGGGCTCTTGGATGTCTCTGTATCCATGGACAGAAGGGTCTGTCTGTGCCAGGGGCTCTTGGATGTCTCTGTATCCATGGACAGGAGGGTTTGTCTGTGCCAGGGGCTCTTGGATGTCTCTGTATCCATGGACAGGAGGGTCTGTCTGTGCCAGGGGCTCTTGGATCTCTCTGTATCCATGGACAGGAGGGTCTGTCTGTGCCAGGGGCTCTTGGATGTCTCTGTATCCATGGACAGAAGGTTTTATCTGTGCCAGGGTTTCCATAATGTCTTTGTACCCATGGGTATGGAACGAACACAGAGTGTGAAAGTGTCAGCCACGTTGCCAATGGCCGTGGCTGTCAATGTGTGTGTGGCTGCAGCACAGGCCCAGGGCCAATGGCCGTGGCTGTCAATGTGTGTGTGGCTGCAGCACAGCCCCAGGGTGTAGCCAGGCCCTTGTTGTGCCTCCGGCGCAGCTCGGCAGCCCCATCGCAGCCCGGGGCCGCGGCCCTTCCCCGCCGGGGCCCTGACCCGGCCCGGCCCGGCCGCGGGACCCGGCCCGACCAGGGCGCGGCCGCTCCAGAGGCCCCGCCCGGCCCCCAAGGGATGGGCTCCGCCCGCCCGCTGGGCCCGGGCCGGGCCCCGGCTTTGCAGGAAGCTTCCCGCCGACTTTGCACAGCCTGGAGCCACAGTGTCCCTTTGCTGTGCTGAGAAGCCTTAAAAAACACGTCCAGTTTAACCCCTCTGCACACCTCTTGAGGGATCCCTGCACACCTTAGCAGAGACCATAAATATCCTTTCTGCCACATGAGGGATCCCTGCAAAACCAAGCAGAGAGCCCAGAATATCCCTTTGTGCCTCATAATAGAATCCAGCCCCTGTCCACCTTAGGATGGACTCAGCTCCTCTGCAGGCTTTGACAACAACCACTAAACTGCCACGTAAATCATGAGGAGCTCAACCCCCCTGCCAACCTTACAGAGCTCTCCAGTCACCTGTACACCATAGAAGGGACCCAAATCCCCTAAGAACCTCAGGAGGAACCCTAGCCACATGCACCACTGACAAAGAACTGAAACCCCACATATCTTATTGGAAAACTCCACACCCTACCCGTGTGCCTCATGACAGACCCCAGTCATCTGCCAGCCTTACAGGGGTCCCCATCACCTGCGTGCCATGGAATAGCCAGGCCTGCCATTAACTCTAGCCAGCAGCGTGTTCCCTGACAGAAACCCTTTCCAGTGCCCTTCTGGGAATCGGAAACACGTGTTGAGGTGCTGGCTGCATCTGTGGGAGCAATGGGGAGCCTGAGTCCCTGCTGTGCTCCACTGCTGAGCTGGCAGCTCGCTGGTCACAGCCAGGACGTTCTCTGTTTCCCCCAGAGCTGGGGCCTGCAGGCACCTTGGCACCCCTTGGCACAGGCTGTGCCACCCAACAAAGCCCAGGAGGCCACGAGGAGAACCCGAGGGCGGCAGGAAGCTGAGAGAACCCCCTGCTCTAGAACTGAGGGAGTTCCTTCAGAAGCAAAGACAGTGACTTGAGGAGATTCCTACTGTGCTCAGAGTTTGCCTCTGAAGACTCAGGGATGAGCTTGTCAGAAATCAGAGAAAATAGCTGGGAAAAGGTTTTGCCTAATTTGGTTGTGACTAGGTACAAATCTCCAGTGGGAAATGAGCCTCTGCAGTAGGCTGAGTGTCTTGGGGCGTCTTTATTCTTCCTAGCATAAAGAGTACCAATTAAATGCAATTTTATTTTTTATTCTAGATGTAAAAATGTTCAAAGCTTTTCAGAATTCATAAACTACTTGGAAAAATACACAATTCTGGAAGAGGGGAAGAAACATTTGGGGATTTCTTTCTACAAAAAAAAGAAAAGGAAGAGTAACTATTTCTAAAAATGAAAAGGAAAGAAAACAAGGTGCCCCAAGCCTGACTGCTGCCTGCTCAGTGCTGCTTGTTCCCAGACAAGGAGCTCAATCAGTGCTGGTGGTACCACCCAGATACCAGAGCTGAAGCCCAAAGTGATGCTGGAATTAAGCCCATCCCTGGCAGGAGGAGCCCACCTTCAGTCCTGACTGGGAACCAGGGCCAGCACCTTTGGGGTCAGAGGGTCCTGTTCTGGGTGGTGGTGGCGGCAGAGCAATAAGCTGCTAAGGCAGCCGTGGCAGGGACAAAGGACACTGGCTTGGGGATGGCCGGTGACAGGTACCAGGTGTCTCCAGCTGATGGCTTTGACCGCTCTTCTTAGACTGCAGGGGCGTTCCTGTGGAGAGAGGAGTGGCTGAGGCCCCAGCTGCCGCTGGCACACAGGGACCCTCCTGCACTGCAGGGCCCAGAGCTGGCAAGGCTCCCCAGCACGGCTGGAGCTGCTGGCACACCTTGGCCCAGCTGCACAGCTGCCCCTCAAGGCCCCGGCCAGCAGGGGATGGCTCTGGGCAGGGTCCCTGGCCAGGAGCGGGCCCCAGAGTGAGTCTGCCTTCCAAGGGCAATCTGGTCCCTGCTCTTTCTCCTCTCCACCTTGCTTTGCCTCTGCCCGATGCTCCTGGGGCTGCTCTTGGCCCCGCAGCCTCAGTGGGAGCCAGCACTGGCTGCAGCCCCAGCGGGCTCCCCAGGACAAGGCCCAGCAATTAAGAGGCCAATTAAAGACTGGGCAGCAGCAGAACCCTCAGCACCATTATGTGGACAACCACTGATAATCCACAACTCCACAGCAGCCTCACTGGGAATGTTTCCTTTCTACAAGCAGCCATCAAATGAAGCTGTTTGAGTGGGAGAGCAACAAAACACTCAGCAGTTTCTCTTCCAGCAATATCAGTGTGTGATAAAGCAAAAGAAGAGGACAGTCGACCAAACAAGCAGCCCCACCAATACCCCTAGCAAGATGCATTTTCCCAGAGAGAAACGCTTTCCAGTGCCCTTCTGGGAATCAGGAACACGTGTTGAGGTGCTGGCTGCCTCTGTGGGAGCAATAGGGAGCGTGAGCCCGAGCTGTGCTCCACTGCTGAGCAGACAAATCGCTGGATATGGCCAGAACATTCTTTGTTTCCCGCAGAGCTGGTACCTGCAGGCACCTTGGCACCCCTTGGCACAGGCTGTGCCACCCAACAAAGCCCAGAAGGCCGGGAGGAGAGCCCGGGGCCAGCACAGCTGCTTGGGCAGTCGCTCCTTCCAGGGACCTGGGCCCGACCCATCCCTGAGCAGCCACTGCCAGCCCCGAGGCTCCCAGCCCCGGGACAGCTCCCCCAGCCCAAGGGGACAGAGTCAGGCCCTGTCAGGACCCAGTGCAGCCCCTGCCCAGTCGGGAGCCAGGGCTGGCTGTGGCCCTGGGCTCGCAGCAGGGCTCCCGCTCGGGGCTGCTCCTGTGCCTTGGGCCTCTGGGCACTCAGGGCAGCTCCAGGAGCAGCTGCAGCGGGAGGGACCTTGGTGCATGAGTCCTGTTTCCCAGGAGCTGGGAACGAGCTCCAGAGGCCTCGAAGCTGAGGCGCCTCCAGCTTTGGCTGCTGCAGGGCCGTGCAAGGGCAGGCCCTGGGGGAAGAGCTGCTGCCACACAGCCCTGCCCAGGGCTGAGCCTGGCACAGCAATGACCTCCTGTGCCTGTGCCCGTGCCTGGCATCACTTCCCCACCTGCAATAGTGGCTGGAACCGGCCCACTGCTGCCTCTGAAATGTGGCTCCTTCTGCACAGACTTTTGGTCCATCATTTGAGAAAGAAAAAGGGACAGCTGGATCAGATGGAACTATTCCCCATTGGATAGGCTGCACCTTCAGAAGGCAATCCTTGGCAAAGTCATGGATTAGGTTCAAGAAACATTTGGGCTTCTGAGCCAGAGCCAGGGCCCTCACTCTCAAACAGCTGCCAGGCCTGAGCCTCAGGAGCAGTGAGGGGATTGCACAGGGCGAGGGCACACACGTGCACGGCTCTGTCCTGGCACCTGCAGCGATGCCCCCTGGCCGAGCTTTGGGCTCTGAGCTGGCAGCTCCCTCAGGGTGAAAGGCCTTGACCTACCCTCACCATCTCCCAGAGTGTGATAAATGTGATTCGTGCTAATTAAGTTGTAACTATATTAACAAAATTGTATTTAGATCAATAGAAGACAATTGTTACAGAGTGAGAAGGGGGAGATGGGTGAGACAGGATAAAAGACATCTCCCAGATGTTGGGAGTCGAAGAAGGAGGTTGGAAGAAAGTCAGATAAGAATAGTCGAAGGACGAAGGTCTGATAAGCGGCATCTAGAAATACAGCTTCAACCTTGAAGCTGTCAAAAATGGAATGATTCCAAGCATGGGACTTAATTAAAGTCATGTTATGGAAAACATCTGCTCAGTCACACAGGGCGCCTGCGCTACCTGCAGGTCACACCTCAGTCACTGAGGAAGATGATGAGCCTTCACCGGAAATAAGACCCTCAAAAGGATGAGAGACCCCCTAACCCATTAGTAGAGCATGCGCCGTGCAGTATAGTTATGTAGATCTTAGGAATAGAAACTAGGAGGAGCTTTCTAGAAACTTCTGTAGCCTACAGTATATAAGTGGGGTTGTTAGCCTGGATGCTTTGGTACGTGAGGAATGGGAGCCACTCCCCGTATCCCCGGTCGGAGGGGGGCCCCTCCCCGGTCGGTTTTGCTTATGCTTTATACGAACCTCAATTATACTAAATTACTTACTGCCAAATTTTGTATATTCTTAAATATATGCACTTTGATTGTTTCATCTCCAATACTTTAATTGTCATCTCCAATACTTTGATTGTATTCATTTTGTTACTATTAAAAACTTACTATTAAATTTAATCTTGTTGCTTGATAAATTGAGAAAAATAGAAAATCATTCATAACAATTTGGTGCCGAAACCCGGGAACTCCAGTCCCAGTGAAGAGTGGCTGGTTTTGGGAAGGAGTTCCCCACCAGTTGTTAAGGTGGTCCCGAGGCCAGACCAGGCTCTCTTGGAGAAGGAGTTCCAAATTAAAATAAAGCATAAGCCAAAGAAGCTCACTACAAGGAGCTGTGCCAGAAGAAGGCTCCTGTGGGAATGCCGGCAGAAAGGGAAAGGTGCCCGTAAAACGTCTTGTGCACAAGAGCCCTGTGTGAAAACGGGGCTGTGTGAGCACCACGGGGTTGGGTAAAGGGGGCGGCTGTGTGCTTGTGTGTGAGTGAGGAAGGTCTGAAAGGGGAGAGCGAGTGAATACCCCGGGAGGGACTGGGAGGGAAAGTCCCAGCCCGAGAACTCACGAGAAAAGTCTTTGAGAAGGGAGCTGATGCTCGAAAGAAGTGATTTAAGAAGGGAGTAAATGAACCAGGTTCAACTATCTGTTGGGAGGATAATAGATGGAAGTTTCAGTACGTGATTAAGAAAGGATTGTGGAGAATGGCCAGAAAGAGAGGTTGGGGAGAGAATAAAAGGAAAAGAAGGAATTAGGTAGGAAACAAGTGTTTGGCAAAAGAAGTGAAATTGGTATATTAAGCGAAGGAGTTGAACTGCAGAACGAATGAGAGAGAGCAAGGGAAATGTTGCCGCCAGAGATGGGTCAGAGGAAAAGTAAAATCTCTGACCCAGGGGTTGTGAAGTGTGAGAAAAATTCACAAGAACCCAGTGTGCCTGGGAACCAAGAGGGGGTTCCCAGAAGGGGAGCGAGATTCCTCAGGACAGCCCCCTGAGGATAGTGTTACAATACTAAAGTATAAGGGAATCCCAAAGAGAAAAAGTAAGCAGAAAATTATACAGTACTGTATGTTTGAGTGGACAAAAGAAAAGATTTGTGCAAATAATTTGTACTGGCCAGAGTTTAAATCATTTGAAGATTAGATTTGTCAGGTTTTAAATCTATATATGAGTTCAAAACAACGTTTTAATTAGGAAAAAAAGTGAATATGCTGCTTTGTGGCTTCCAAAAAGTGTGTGGGGGGTAAATTTATAGTTCAAAGGCAAGAAAAAGAAGGTTATTCGTTATACCCTTTGCAAACTAAAGGACAGGCAGCAAGAAGGGACCAGATAAAGCCATGGGACCCGTTAGATCACCTCCCACCCCCATACAGACAGCCTGGCCAGCCTGTCCAGCCCTTGGTCCCCGATGCACCCCCTATTCAGGACGAGCCAGTAGCACACAGAACTAGAGGCAGAAGGGGACAGGAGGAAGAAAGTGACAAAGAGGGCGAGGAAGCAGGAAGGGAAGAGAGATTATACCCTCTTAGAGAGGTTCCAATGGCAAATCTGGCCCCAGGACAGGGACCTATTGGTTACATGAGTGTTCCCCTGAATACTAGGAACTTTAAGAAATTTAAGAAAGAGATGGGCAGGATTGTAGAAGATCATATTGAGGTAGCAAAGAAACTAGATCAGTTATTAGGACTGAATATTTACACCTGAGTGGAATTGCAGTCTATTTTAGAAATCTTGTTTACAGTGGAAGAGAGAAATGATTAGATAGTCAGGAATACAGGCTTAGAATAGAGATCATTAGAAGCCAAACCAAAGAGATCAGAAATGGCCTATGGCAGATCCAAATTGTAATAATCAGGAGGTAGAACATAGGCAAAATATGAGAGATTTCAGGTAAATGATTATCCAAGGTATTCAGGAAGCAATGCCCAGAGGACAAAATATAGGGAAATGTCTGAGTGAGCACCAAGAGAAAGATGAATGCCTGGCAGAATGGTTAAAGAGACTAAAAAGAAAAGGATTTGCAGTTATACTCAAGCATAGACCCCGATACACCAGCAGGGCAGGTCCTTTTGAAAACACAATTTGTAGCTAAGTCTTAGGGGGGGACATCAGGAAAAAAATTAGAAAAATTGGAAGATTAGCAGGATAAGAGCTTCAGGAGTTGTTAAAGGAAGCACAAGAAGTGTATGTTCGGAAAGATGAGGAAAAGAAAATTAAAGCCAGGATTCTAATAACAGCAATCCAAGAAATACAAACAGCCACAAACACAAAGAATTTATCAGGAAAAAAATATTAATTCAAGAAAACTAAGGGGGGGTCAGGAGCTCATTTATTTAATATGAACCAAAATACCAGAAGACCCCTTGATAAAGCTGAAAGTAGATTCTCAAAATGAAGAAATCATATTTTTAGTAGACACAAGGACTTTGTTTTAGTTTAAGGTAAATTTAGAAAGAAACTTTTGAATAGAATTTTTCTGAGAAACAAATTTAAGCAATCTTTTTTTTAATTAGTTAAAGAAAAAAAATATTTCCTCAGAGAGAAGTGGAAAAAATAACTATTTATTTAACAGGCAAAACACTTTTCAGTATAAAAATGAACAATATTAAACAACAAAACTTCTTATTGTTTCAAAAAGATGACAGATTCAAAAGAAGGTTTTTTTGTAAGTTGCAGCTTAACTTACTTAGTCTGGTATCAGTTCCTTCAGTGCTGGGAAATGCCTTGGCCCAGGCCAGGCTAGGTGGGCTACGGTGTGAGCTTCCAGTGCTTTCTTGGGTTTTCAGTCCAGAGCAAAATTAAATAATTCAAGAAAAAAAAGAAGAAAAACACACTCCAGGGAATTTTTTACTTTAATTGGTTAAGAAAAAACAAACAAACAAACCAAAAAAAAAAAACCACCTAACCAAAAAGCAAAAGAGAGTTCTCTCCCGCTGTCCACTGCAGACAACTAGGTCTGTGAGCAGGAATGCGGGGGAGTCAGTGTAGTTTCTGATAACTAATTCTGCACTTTTTCTCTCCTCTTTCACTCCTGGAATCAGTCTTAAAGCTGCAGAATTCAATATTCAACACCAACTGAACAGACTATTTAAAGATACAAGCATCATAAAATAAAAAGAAACAATTTGGCTGATAATAAAGCGGGGGGAGCCCTAGGAAAAAACGGCAGTGTGAGTGTGGCTTTTCGGGAAGCAAAAGCACAGGGTGGGGCAACATGCTTTTCCTTGGCAGAAGTGGAGGCTGTGAAGAAGCTGGGGGTAACCCTGAAAAAAGGATGAATTCTTCTGCCCAATAGTAAAAGAGCGGTGCCAGGACTTTTGGCCCAACAGATCCCAGACAGCTCACATGGGGGGATTCACTGGGGCACGAGAGCACTTTGTGACCATTTTTGTAAAATTTTATTAAAAAAAAAAAAAAAAAAAAAAATTACTCAAAAAAAATTGTAATAAATCAAATGAAACTAAGGAGAGTACTGGGTGCCAAAAGCTACAGTCCATATAGAGTTAGCATAGAACCACTGTACTTTGGGACCAAGGGAGAATGTGATTTTTGTATGTGCAGTGAAAAAAAATATTATTTTACTGCTGTTTGAAATACCAGTTTAAAGTTCTTTTAAAAGGTGCATTATCAAAGTCTGGACATCCTGAATTAACTGCCTGCTGCCACCTCATTGAACCTGAAGGCAGAACAGCGCTGATGAGAAAGAATCAGACACCTAGTTGATCAATGAAAACAGCCCAGGAGGATTGAAAAATTTCTCCAAAAGCCTCCAACAGTCAACATTAACTGATTTATTTGAAGAACTACCACTCAAGAGAAAGAGACTGGTAACACCTATTATTGAGGAGGCCCAAAAACAATTAGAACATTGGCAATGTTGTACTCATGGCTTAGAATGCCGCCCATGGATTTGTATTCTTTGCACTTGCTGTTTTTAATTCATGGTGGAGAGTAACTAGGGCAAAAGAAAAAGAGAGACAATTGCTTTGTTTCAGTTGTTCAGAGCGTATGCATGATCAGCTAACAACAGAAAGATTTTTTAGTGACTTCTATGGGAAACCATTAAGACATGAAAACGGGACCTTTTATGCCGCAATTCAACTAATAGAGTTTCCTGGTTTTGGGCAAATTTGGGGGAAAACCTCCAGAAGGAGCCCCCAGACAGCAAACCCCACGACTCCTCCCCCCCACCCCACCGGGTTCGGGAAGAATTTCCTCGGAGAAGAGTGGGAGAAAAAAACCTGTTTATTTAACAAGCAAGACACTCCCCAGCACAGGGAAAAGAAGACAACACCAGCTGACAAAAAAACTCTTTCACCGTTCTGAAGGGATGACAAGTTCAGTCTCTCTGGCGAGTGGTCGCTCAGTTATCAGTCTCTGGCGCTGGGGATGACTGCTGCAGGTGACAAAGTGTAGCCTCCCGGTGTTTCTTGGGGTTCCCAGGTCCCCGTCCATTCAGATGGTATCCAGGAGAGGGAGGGGACGGGGTGGAAGAGAAAACAGTCCAGGGAAAAAGTTGGACTGCCTAGCTGAACTAACTAATAAGCAGAAAGCAAGGGCAAAGCGAAGGAAAGAAAAAGGCAGAAGCGAGCAAGCAGGCAAGCAAGCAGGCAAGCAAGCAAGCAAGCAAGCAAGCAGGCAAGCAAGCAAGCAAGCCGAGCTAAAACCTCTCCTAAACATAGACCATGGGGGAGGTGAGCCGGCTGATAACAAGACAAAACAAAGCTTCACTCTCAGAGTCAGTCCTGGAAGCACAGGACATAATACCAAACATAATCAGGACACACGATTGGAGATACAAACACCATAACATCACCCTAGGACATTCCACCCCTTATCTCCATATCGTGAACATACTAAACAGCATGTAAAAACTTCAGCAAGTAGAAATTTCCATCTTTCACTTACTCGGACACATTTTCTTCCATCTCACTTGCTCAAACCTTCGACACTTACACATTTCCTTCTATCTCACTTGCTCAGACCTTTGACACTTACATATTTCCTTCTGTCTCATGCTGCCTCACCCCACAATCAGATCTCCCTGAGGCACACATCCTGTTGTTCCATCTCTCTGCATTACCCACCATGTACAACCTGGTCCTTGAGCAAAGACAATCCCACGAATGGGTTTGTCTGTACTCGGGGCAGAATTGATCCAAACTGCCTTCCCTAACAAACCTCTGATATGTGCCACTGGGACTTTGTCTCCATCTACTATATTCAGGGACTCAGACTGGGCAGGGCCCGCTCGGTTGGTGGAACCCCGGGTGTTAACTAACCAAGTGGCCTTTGCTAAATGCTGCTCCCAGTTTTTGAATGATCCCCCACCCAATGCTCTCAAGGTGGTTTTTAACAGTCCATTGTACCTTTCCACTTTCCCTGCAGCTGGTGCATGGTAGGGGATATGGTACACCCACTCAATGCCATGTTCCCTAGCCCAAGTGTTGATAAGGCTATTCTTGAAATGAGTCCCATTGTCTGACTCAATCCTCTCAGGGGTGCCATGCCTCCAAAGGACCTGCTTTTCCAGGCCCAGGATGGTGTTACAGGCTGTAGCATGAGACACAGGGTAGGTCTCCAACCATCCAGTGGTGGCTTCCACCATGGTCAGTACATAGCGCTTGCCTTGGCGTGTCTGGGGCAGTGTGATGTAGTCAATCTGCCAGGCCTCTCCATACTTGTACTTGGACCATCGCCCCCCATACCAGAGGGGCTTCACCCGCTTGGCTTGCTTGATGGCAGCGCACGTCTCACAGTCATGGATAACTTGAGAAATACTGTCCATGGTTAGATCCACCCCTCGGTCTCGTGCCCACTTATATGTGGCATCTCTGCCCTGATGACCTGAGGCATCATGGGCCCATCGAGCCAGGAACAACTCTCCCTTGTGTTCCCAATCAAGGTCTATCTTCGACACCCCTATCTTTGCAGCCTGATCTACCTGCTGATTGTTTTTCTGCTCTTCATTAGCCCTACTTCTGGGAACATGGGCATCTACATGGCGAACCTTCACAGGTAATTTCTCTAACCGAGTAGCGATATCTTTCCACTCTTCAGCAGCCCAAATTGGTTTTCCTCTACGCTGCCAGTTAGCCTCTTTCCATCTCTCCAACCATCCCCACGGAGCATTGGCTACCATCCATGAATCGGTATAAAGGTAAAGCTTTGGCCACTTCTCTCTTTCAGCAATGTCTAAGGCCAGTTGAACCGCTTTGAGTTCAGCAAGTTGACTGGATCCACCCTCTCCTTCAGTGGCCTCTGCTACCCGTCGCGTGGGGCTCCATACGGCTGCTTTCCACCTCCGATTCATCCCCACAATGCGACAGGAACCGTCGGTGAATAGAGCATAGCGTGTTTCCTCTGCTGGCAGTTGGTTATATGGTGGAGCTTCTTCAGCCCGTGTCACTGGTTCTTGTTCCTCATCTGTGACACCAAAACTTTCACCTTCAGGCCAATTTGTAATTACTTCCAAAATCCCAGGGCGATTCAGTTTTCCAATCCGGGTGCGCTGTGTAATGAGGGCAATCCACTTGCTCCATGTAGCACTGGTGGCATGGTGGGTTGAGGGAACCTTTCCTCTGAACATCCACCCCAGGACCGGTAGTCGGGGTGCCAGAAGGAGTTGTGCTTCTGTGCCAACCACCTCTGAGGCTGCTTGGACCCCTTCGTAGGCGGCCAAGATCTCCTTCTCTGTTGGGGTGTAGTTAGCTTCAGACCCTCTGTAGCTCCGACTCCAAAATCCTAATGGTCGGCCTCGAGTCTCACCAGGCACCTTCTGCCACAGGCTCCAGGACAGACCATGGTTCCCGGCTGCAGAGTAGAGCACGTTCTTCACATCTGGTCCCGTCCTGACTGGGCCAAGGGCTACTGCATGAGCAATTTCCTGCTTTATCTGGGCAAAAGCTTGTTGCTGCTCAGGGCCCCAGTGGAAATCGTTCTTCTTGCGGGTGACCAGGTAAAGAGGGCTCACGATCTGACTGTACTCAGGAATGTGCATCCTCCAAAAACCTATGGCGCCTAAGAAAGCTTGTGTCTCCTTCTTGTTGGTTGGTGGGGACATAGCTGTGATTTTGTTGATGACATCAGTAGGAATCTGACGCCGTCCATCTTGCCACTTCACTCCCAGGAACTGGATCTCTCGAGCAGGTCCCTTAACTTTACTCTTCTTGATGGCGAAGCCGGCTTCCAGGAGGATTTGGATGATTCTCTCTCCTTTCTTGAACACTTCTGCTGCTGTGTTCCCCCACACAATGATATCATCAATATATTGTAAATGTTCTGGAGCCTCACCTTTTTCTAGTGTAGTCTGGATCAGTCCATGGCAGATAGTAGGACTGTGCTTCCACCCCTGGGGCAGTCGATTCCAGGTGTACTGCACTCCCCTCCATGTGAAAGCGAACTGAGGCCTGCACTCTGCTGCCAGAGGAATGGAGAAAAATGCATTGGCGATATCGATAGTGGCGTACCACTTTGCTGCCTTGGACTCCAGCTCGTACTGCAGTTCCAGCATGTCCGGCACGGCAGCACTCAGTGGTGGAGTCACCTCATTCAATGCACGATAGTCTACGGTCAATCTCCATTCTCCTTCAGATTTACGTACAGGCCAGATGGGGCTGTTGAAGGGTGAGTGGGTTTTGCTGACCACCCCTTGGCTCTCCAGCTCACGGATCATTTTATGGATGGGAACCACAGCATCTCGAGTTGTTCTGTATTGTCGGCGATGCACTATGGAAGTGGCAATTGGTACCTTTTGCTCTTCTCCTTTCAGAAGTCCTACAGTACTTGGATTCTCAGACAGTCCAGACAAGGTGTTCAATTGCTGGATGCCCTCTGTCACCACAGCTGCTATCCCAAATGCCCACCTGAATCCTTTTGGATCTTTAAAATACTCCCTTTGGAGGTAATCTATGCCCAAAATGCATGGGGCCTCTGGGCCAGTCACAATAGGATGTTTTTTCCATTCATGTCCAGTCAAGCTCACATCAGCTTCCACCAAGGTAAAGTCCTGTGATCCACCTGTCACACCAGCAATAGAAACAGATTCTGCCCCCACATATCTTGATGGGACTAATGTGCATTGGGCACCAGTATCAACCAAAGCTTTATACTTTTGTGGTTCCGATGTGCCAGGCCAACGAATCCACACAGTCCAGAAGACACGATTTTCCCTCGCCTCTCCCTGGCTAGAGGCAGGGCCCCTCTAAGCCTGTTTATCCTTCTTTCCTTGGGCATATGTCTTAGAGGTTCCTTCAAGGGGATCAGACATATCATCATCATCATACTTGGCAGCTTGGCTACGGGCAACTGGAGCTGCTCTCCTTTTGGTGGAACTTCCTCTTTGGGTCTTGCCTTCCTTCAATTCACGCACCCGTTGTGCCAGAGCAGCAGTAGATTTTCCATCCCATCTCCTCATGTTTTCTCCGCAATCACGTAGGAAGAACCACAGCTCAGCTCGTGGTGTGTACCTCCTCTCCCCATCAGGGGAACGTCTGCGTTGGATACCAGGGCCTCTAATTTGTACTGCTGAGATTTGGAGAAGGTCCTCTTTAATCTCCTCCCTGAGTCTTTTATGATTCTCCTCTATCTTGTCTTCTAATTTCTGCAGACGTGTTTCCACAGCTGCAATTCTGGCATGTGTTGGGCCATGCACAGCATCTGCATATGCTCGGAGCTTCTTTGCCATATCAAGCACGGTCTCATCCCTCTCGTCCCGCTTCATTATTGCTAAAGCAGAAGCGTATTCATGGGGCCCAAGTCGTACAAGTTTTCGCCACATCACAGATGTACATGGTACCAAGTCCGGATTCCTAGTTGTTATGTCATCTGAGAAGATAATCTCTGCCACTGCCATTTCTCTCAGGCGTTGGATCCCTTGTTCTATCGTCTTCCAGTGGGTCTGCTGCATATAAAGATCATCTGCACACAGGTATCTTTGTGCTACACTGTCCAGGACCCGTGCCCAGAGGCTGTGAGGGTTAGGCCCTCTCATCATTCCTTGGTCGATGACAGGATCATGTGACAGGGATCCCAAATGCCTGGCTTCAGTGCCATCCAGAATTGTAGCCTCGCCTGCAGCATCCCAAAGATGGACCAACCAACTAATTATAGACTCATCAGGTCGTCGGGTGTAATCCTTTCTTAGGCCACGGAGGTCCTTTAGGGAAAAAGACTCAATATTGGCCTCTGATCTTTTACCAGTTGCTTTGACTCCTGGTTTTATGTCAGGAGGCGTCGAGGGTCCTTCTCCTGCATCATCATCATCATCATCATCCACTGGTCGATCAGTCTTGTCTGTGCACTTTCCACTTCTCGTGCTGGTAGCAACAGCCATTGGTTGAGGCTTACTGACAGGTTTAGCTGCTGGCTTAGGCTCACTGTCTGGTGTAGTTGTTGGCCTCGAGCCTGGGGTGTTGGCTGCAGCCTGAGTGACTGGGATAGTGGCTGATTTACCTGCCTGTCCCCCTTCCTCTGTCTGCTGCCCTACAGTATCTAGCAGGGTACGGTAAGCATATGCCAGGGCCCAGCTCACTGCAATGATCTTCTTCTCCTTAGAATTACCATGGCACTTCTCTTTCAGGTACTTTGCCACCTCAGCTGGGTTCTGAATTTGTTCACATGGAAAATCCCAGGATGTAGGGTCAGAAAATTCCTTTAAGATTTGGCCCATATCCTCCCATTTCCCACACCATTCAAGATTCCTCACGCCTGGCTCTACTCTGGGGTCAGGGGTCTCAGCCCCTCTAGAAATCTCAGCTCTCATTCTAGAGAAACTGCAGACTGTATAGAGAAAGCTTACTATATTAAACACCAGAAAGATGGTCTCTTTAACACTCAGGGGGAACTGAACATTCTCTAATAGGGATGTAACAAATTCAGAGGAGAAGAAGGAGAACAAAGGCTGAAAAGCCTCATCCCCTGCTTCTCCTCTAACAAACTGAGTACACAACCACAACCAAGAACCATACATTCCTGGAACAGACTCCAGCACCTTTATAAATCTCCTGCAGGCCATTAAAACCAAGCCCAGCCCGATGGATATTTTGGTCAATGCCCCTCTACTACAGAAACTACGCATTAGGGACAATACTGGAGCTATTTCTGGATAAGCAAATAAACCCAGGGACCACAGAGGTATTAAGACCTCAAAAAACCCTAGGGACCAAAAACCCATGCAGGCCTCCACCCCAAAAGACATGAATTCCAACAACATAGCCAATAACTGCTCTATACCAACACAAAAGAATTTGAACCAAATTATTATTATTAGAACAGGGTTTTTTCCCACTTTCTCAAGCCCCACGTTGGGCGCCAATATATTTGTCCTGGTTTCGGGCAAATTTGGGGGAAAACCTCCAGGAGGAGCCCCCAGACAGCAAACCCCACGACTCCTCCCCCCCCCCACCCCACCGGGTTCGGGAAGAATTGCCTCAGAGAAGAGTGGGAGAAAAAACCTGTTTATTTAACAAGCAAGACACTCCCCAGCACAGGGAAAAAAAGACAACACCAGCTGACAAAAAACTCTTTCACCGTTCTGAAGGGATGACAAGTTCAGTCTCTCTGGCGAGTGGTCGCGCAGTTCTCAGTCTCTGGCGCTGGGGATGACTGCTGCAGGTGACAAAGTGTAGCCTCCCGGTGTTTCTTGGGGTTCCCAGGTCCCCGTCCGTTCAGATGGTATCCAGGAGAGGGAGGGGACGGGGTGGAAGAGAAAACAGTCCAGGGAAAAAGTTGGACTGCCTAGCTGAACTAACTAATAAGCAGAAAGCAAGGGCAAAGCGAAGGAAAGAAAAAGGCAGAAGCGAGCAAGCAGGCAAGCAAGCAAGCCGAGCTAAAACCTCTCCTAAACATAGACCATGGGGGAGGTGAGCCGGCTGATAACAAGACAAAACAAAGCTTCACTCTCAGACTCAGTCCTGGAAGCACAGGACATAATACCAAACATAATCAGGACACACGATTGGAGATAGAAACACCATAACATCACCCTAGGACAACAGCACAGCAAGCACAGAGCACCAGCAAACAGTCCCTTGGCCAGCATCCACCTCGGCCAGGCCAGAACTCCTGTCCAGAAGCGGGTGGGGGTCCTTGGGACAGCCTCTATCCTCGTGATGGTCGTGAGGTAAATGAGGGAAACTCCAGACTGACTCTTACAAGAGCCTTTGCTCCACATTTTTCTATTCT
Source organism: Sturnus vulgaris (assembly GCF_052056855.1). Classification (NCBI taxonomy): domain Eukaryota; kingdom Metazoa; phylum Chordata; class Aves; order Passeriformes; family Sturnidae; genus Sturnus; species Sturnus vulgaris. The sequence goes on along the minus strand of NW_028276072.1, from coordinate 2,498,446 downwards.
GTCACAATGGTCTCCATCACTCTGTGAGGCCACAACATGAAACATGAAACAGAGGACATTTGCTTCCATGTGATTCCACGGTGTCACAATGGTCTCCTGGCTTCCATGGGTTTACAATTGACACTTGGTTCCCCAAGACTCCACGGTGTCACTGTGCTCTCCTGTGATTCACGAGGCTGTGCTGTGTCAAAATGGACACTTGCTTCCTTCAAGGCTGGAGATGTCCCAGTGGCACTGGGTTTCCATCAGGCCACTCCATGTGGCCCCTCTCTGTCACAATTGACCCTTGGTTCTGTTGCGTCACAACGCTCCCTAAGTTTCCATGACCTGCCCTGTGTCCCAATGGACACTGGATTCCACAAGAGCTGGCAATGTCCCAATGGCACCTGTCTCCTATTCAGTCCTGCTTTGTCAAAATAAAGGCTTGGTTCCATAAGATTCCACTATGTTACACTGTTCTCCTTATTTTCCTGAGCATCTGATGTGTTCACAATTGACCCTTGTTTCCTTGAGATTTGATTGCATCACAGTGGTCTCCTTGGTTTCATAAAGCCCACATTTGTCACAACAGTTCCAGCATATTCAATTGCAACACAATGGTCTCCACCACTCTATAAGGCAGCACTGTGAAATTGTGGACACTTGGTTCCATCAGATTCCATTGGGTAACCATGTTCTTCTTTGCTCCATTAGGCCTGGCTCTGTCACAATGGATGCTTGCTTGCATGAGCCTTGGAAATGTCCCATTGGCACCTGGGTTCCATCAGGTCCTGCTCTCTTGAAAATCTACCTGTTCTTCCAGGACATTCCATTGCCTCACAATGGTTCCCTTGGTTCTACGAGGCCCCTCTCTGTCACAATGCAGCCTTGGTTTCTTGAGACTCCCTTGTGTCACAATGGTCTCCTGTGTTCCATTAGGCCCAGTTGTGTCACAATGGACACTTGGTTCCATGAGCAGTGGCAATGTCCCAGTGGCACCTGTGTTCCATGACACCCTGCTGTGTTACACCTGACAGTTTGTTCCATGAGATTCCATGGAGTCCCAAGGGTCACTTGGGTTCCATGAAGCCTCTCTGTTCTGACAATTAACACTTGGCTCCATCAGATTCCATTGCCCCACAATGTTCTCCTGGGTTCTAAGAAGCCCCATTTTTTGTGACTTGATCTGTCACAACAGACCCTTGGTTCCATGAGGTTCCTGCAGCAGGACTTCCCCTATGGCCCAGCAGAGCTCATCTGTTCTGTCCATCAGCTGGGGCCATCACTCAGGGCATCTTCCCCCTCTCAGGAATTGCTGAGATAAACCAGGCCGGACATCTGTCCTGTCCTGAGTTCTCTCTGGTGCCAGGGGGGTGGAATTCCCAGCTGACCATGAACATCTTGCCTTGAGAGCAGACTGAAGGGAGATGAGTCTTGAATTTCTGAGTGACACACACTTCACTTTACAAATTATAAAAGCCACACATAACTTTCACCAAGCAGAAATCTTCTGCATAGTCCCTGCAAACAGGTAGGGCTTCTCTCTCAAGTGTGGATGCATCTTTGTGGTTTCTTTTGTGGAAGCTGAGTGAAAGGGCTGCCTGTGTACTCCCTCATCAGTTTGGTGGTAAGTTACATTGAATCCTGATCTCTGCTATTTCTTCACTAGCTGTAATAGGGAACTAGGGAACTTTATTGTGCACTGTGTTTGTATCTACCTGTACTTCTTTTCTTTATCCTGTGCAGTAAGTAGTCTATTTAAAGTCTCTTGTCTGTTAATCTTGTGTCCATTTAGTGAATAATTCATTTTATAATAGACCTAATCAGCCATTCTAAAGAACATGAGAGCAAGAGCAATTTGGGCTACAAGTCACCTGAAACAGAGCTACTACAAGAAACCTGAGCATAAAGCAGGACTTCCACTCCATTCAAAACATATTTTATTTAAAAGCAAAAAGATTGAATATCTTTTTTGCCATTTATTCTTTTCCAGTGTATGGATTTATATCAGCAATCTCCAGTTATATTGATCCCCAGCACCTCCTAATGCAATCTGAACAGATATGAAAATCAAGACCCTTTTTGGCTGACAATCAATGACACTTTGTCCTTGCCCATACGACACCATTTCCCCCATCCAATTCCCAGGACTCAGAGCAGCCTTGTGCAAATCTGATCTTTCTCTGCTCCACGCTTTGAAGCAAAAATCAAATGGTTAAGAGCTTAGCTGAGAGATAGAAGCTGTACATATAATGATTACAGTAAAGGCATATAGAAAGTGGTTCCATGGGGTCCCCCACTGTCACATGAACCCTTAGCTCCATGGGCCCTGCAGGGTCACAAGGGTCTCCTCGGTTCAGGGGTGCCTGTGGCAGGACGTCCACCCACCCCTACCACAGACAGTCGGTGCATAAAGAGATAACCCGGGCTGAGAGACCCAGCAAGGGATCATCTCTGGGGCCAAAAGGGCTCAGGCCTCAGCTCAGAATCAACATCTTAGTCTGGAGAGCAGATGTGGGAAGAGATAAAAGAAATATTCTTGACTGAGAGACACTGTTTTACAAACTAAAAGACATATGAGTTATCACAGAGGCAGAAGCCACCACATGCACACCCTGAAGGTGTAAAGGGCTTCTTCTTGTAGTTTGCACACAGATTCCACGGGTACTTCCCTGGGGATTGAGGGAAAGGATCTCGATATGAGACTCCACCAACAATTGGATGGTAAGATACAATGAATCCTAAGTTATATCTTTGCTAGCTGTAATATTAAGAGGTACCTTTAACCTCGTGCTGTATATACCTGGTTGAAGTCTCTTTTTGTCCTTATTCCTGTGCAGTATTGGTTTAAGTCTTATGTCTGTTAGTTTTCTGTCTATTAAATAAAGAATTCATGCTATAATAGACCGAAACAGCCATTATTAAAGATATTGCAAATGAGAGTGAGATTTTGGGTGCTGACCACCACAATAAAGACACTGCCTGCTGCCAGAGGCCTGGGCAAAGGGCAGGGACTTATCTAAACCCCCACAATTGCCCCCCATAACCGTGCCACACAGTGCCACAATTGCCCCTTGGCCTGGCAAGCCCCAGTAATGTCACAATGGACTCCTCAGTTCCATGGGGCTGCAAAGTGTCACAATGGCCCCTTTGTTCAATGAGATCTGTTGTGTCACAGTAGTCTCCATGATTCCATAAGGCTCTGCAGTGTCACAACAGACGATTGGTTCTGTGACACCCCAGAGTGTCACAGTGGCCGCTTGGTCCCATTGAGCCCCACAGTGTCACTAGGGTCCCCTTAGTTTCACAGGGCTCTGAAGTGTCACAATGGCTCTTTACTTTAAAAAAGCCTCAAACTTTTAAAATGGCCTCCATGCTTTCATGAGGTCCTGCTGTGTCACAACGGACCCTTGGTTCTGCAGTGTCAGAATGCCCCCTTGGTCCTTTGGAGCCTCACAGTGTCACTATTGTGCCCTTGGTTCCATGAGGCCCTGCAGTGTCACAATGGTCTTTAGGTTAGATGAGACCTCAAAGTGTCATCATGGTCTCCATGGTTCCATGAGGCCCCACTGCTTCAAAATGGCCTCCTTGGTTCCATGGTGTCAGAATGGACCCTTCATCCCATGGAGCCCCACATTGTCACTGTGGTCCCCTTGATTCCATGAGGCCCTGCTGTGCTAAAATGGCCCCTTGGTTAAACAAGGCCCTGCAGTGTCACAATGGACCTTTGGTTCCATAAAGCCCCACTGTGACACAATTGGGCCCTTGGTTCCGTGAGGGGTGGCACTGTCAGAATGGCCCCTTTGTTTCATGGAGCACCACAGTATCAGAATGGTCCCCATGCTTCCACAGGGCCCCCAGTGTAACAACAGACCCTTTGTTCCATGAGGCTCCACAGTGTCACCATGGACTCCTTGGTTCTGTCAGGCCCTGCTGTGTCACAATGGCCCCTTGGTTCCATGAGACCTTTCTCTGTCACAATGGAATTTTGGTTCCAGGCGTTTCTGTGGTGTCACAATGGTCTCCATGGATCTGCACTATCACAATGGACCATCAGTGCCATTGGGCCCCGCTGTGTCCAAATGGATTTTGGTTTCATGCAGCCCCACAGGGTTAAAAAGGCCCCTTGGTTCCATGGGATTCTATTGTGTCACAATGGAGCCTTTGTGCCATGAGGTTCCACAGTGTCACAGTGGACTCCTTGGGTCCCTGAGGCCACAGTGTTACCAAATCTCCGATATATAAGAATAAGACTCTTTGAAACTAATCTGGTGTTAAAAAGGGCATAATTTATTCAGGCCTGAGGTCCAGCAGAGGATAACACCTAACCTCATGCGGACATGTGATTCTAACAGCATGTGGCTTAATTTCAGTCACTACATGTGCATTAAAATATACCCATTTCCATAGAAGTCATGCCTATTTCCCAGTTATAGTCTGTGATTTTTCTATCGCTGCAGCCTTGAGCCAGATGTCTTCTTCATTTCTTCCAACTGTCCCAGCTGGGAAAGCAGCCCCACAATGCCTTGTTTTTCTGCTGAAAGTTCATAGGCACATGAAGTTCAAAGGAACATAGGCACAGTAAAACTTGAATTAAACACTTTTGGTATCAAGGCCAAGGCTCTGTGTGTCCAGGCAGAGGCAGGCAGGAGGCAGAGCTGTCAGCAAAGGAAGGGGCCAGCGAGGTGGGGCAGCCGGGGGATGACGACAGCCTGCAGGGACAGAGGCGCAGGGCATGGACACCGTAGGACAGCCTGGGCTGCAGAGGGCACAGGGATGGGCAGCAGCTGAAAGGCCCTGACACAGCCAACTCCTGCAGCACTTGGGCCATGCAGGCTGGCCCTGGGCCTGAGGCCAGCAGGGGACAAGTGAGCCTTGCTGTGCTGGGGCCTCATTGCCTCCTTGTCCCTGCTCAGCAGCCTGGCAGGGGCCGCCCCATGGTGCTGCCCTTGGCATTGCACATGCCCAGAGCCCAGTGGGCCGGGAAGAGCCCTGAGCAATGAGGGAGGGACAGGATCTGCCTTGCCAGGGGCTGGGGCTCAGCCCTTGGCCCTTTGCATTCCTGAAACACATCCAGGTTTGCTCAGCATCAGAGACACCTTTCCCTTCTTTGTCCCCCGCCTGTCATCAGTGCCTCCAGTGTTGTGCTCTAACTGGAACTTGGGGACACTTTCACAGTCATATCCCTCATTGGGACCCATTAAAGTTAAACAAACTTTGGAGTTTGAGTCTGACTTGGAGTTCTTGAGAAGTTTTCCTTCAGCTCCCTCTCAGGGACTGATGTCCAGGTACTCATCACTGCTGGAAAATCCCAGCTCTGCAGAGAAGGGGAAACTGAGAGGAGTTTTAAAAAATTTTATTCTCTTGTCAGACTCCTTGAAGGATGAAGCATAAGAGATGTAAAACTCAATGCCATTCTATCAAAAGCCAAGTTATTTCCTGGTTACAGTATTTTATAAATGTTTTTCAGCCTCTTAGCTTTTGCCACACAATGATGTTAATAATTCTAACACTAATCACCTAGTGTTCTACTCCATGTAGTCTTGCCACAATACATTTTTCACAGTTCTAATTCTCCAAAATATCTGACCTTTTTGTAAGGCCATCATTTGAAACTTGTTTCTAGCTCAATCTCTCTCTCAGCAATTCTCTCTATTCCAGGGCCATTCTGAGTCAGCACACCTTATCTCAGAGTTTGCATCCAGATGTACAAGACTGTGTGAGCTTTCAGTCAGGCTTTGAGAATCCTTTACAAATCCATTTCTCACAAATATCAATCACAGAGTGCTGCAATGAACTCTGCCCTGAAGAGAACATTAATAAAATACCGTCTTGAAAATAGGAATGGATATTTCTAAGAAGGTCTTTGTCATATTTCTCCATAACTGGAGTTGAAAAACTTCCTAATGAAGTGGACCAGAGCAGAGGGAAATCAAGGCAGAACCGTTGTTTTCTAGGAAACCTCTCAAGAATTCAGTCAGAATCAAGCTCCAATGTTTCTGATACTGTTCATGGGTCTCGCTTAGGGCCACGACTGAGAAAGTGTCCCCAGGTGCCAGTGTGAGCAGGAAATTGGAGGCAGAGATGACAGGTGGTGTGGGAAATGCAGGCACAGAGAGCTCTCAGGGCCTTGTGCATACAGGCTCAGAGACGGAGATGGATGCAAGTTTTGACCTAAGTCCTTGGAGAAATCTTGGACAATCAGAGCATTAAAAGTAAAATTGATATAAAACAAGAATATAAGTTTCTAGTTTAATTAGAAATATATTTTTAGGAAACAGAAATGAGTATTATGTAAGCAAAGCAGTATGTTAAGTAAGATAGTAAAAGATTTTAAAGCTTAGCAATGGAACCTGTTATAAAGTTAGTTAGAAATTTATGGTTTATCAGTGTAGGTTGGTGAAGTGTTATAGGATTGGTTGAAAAATGACGCATTTCTGAAAAGCCATGAGAAGGAAAGCAATTAATGATTGGTGTAAAAGGATGCTGGCAAACTTCTCAGAAGTATTTGATTGGCTAAAAAATGACCATAAAGCATTGTAACTAAGAATGAGGCAGCTTCTGATATTATGGTGTTGGATGTAACACCTGTAATGTCTCACCCTTCTATGAGACTGACACCATGAGGCCATAAACCATCTTTTACAACATCTCTCAGTTGCCCCATCTCTTGTAATGTCAATCTCCCAAAACACATTTTTTTTTATATCAGACATGACTAATGAAATCAATAGGGACTTATGGACACCAGTTGTATCCCATTAAAGTCAATATGGATTTAGGAACACCTGGCTTATCCATTAAAATCAATGGGATTTTGAGGAAATTTGGCCCTAAAATAGGGAAATGTGAGTAAATTTGGAGGAAATCTTGGGCTGAATTCTGGGAATTTCAGCTCCAGGATCACAGTGCCCATGCTGTGGATGTCCTGGATGAATTCCTGGAGGCCAATCCCAAATCCCTGATCTTTCACCTGCTGTCCATGCTGGATCTGTGCCTCCAGTTAAGCCCAAAAATGTCCATTTTCAACCCGAAATCTGGAGATTCCAAGCCCAAAATTGGGATTTTTTGCGCCAAAAATTTTGGGACATCAGCTCTGCCCACTGAAGTCAAAGGGGAGTTAGGGACACCAGGTCTACCCACTGATAGGGCTTGATTGGGAAGAGTTACTGTTTAAACTGGGAGCACTGGGAAGGGCTAAGGGGGCACACTGGGGTGACTGGGAGCACTGAAGCAAAAGTGGGACCACTGGGAGGGATTTGTAGAGATAAATGGAGATAAACAGGACTCCAGGTCTAACCCATTGAAGTCAATAGGAATTTAGAAACAGCAGGTCTACCCTTTAAAGGCAATGGGGTTTAGGGGCACCAGGTCTACCCAATCAAAGCAATGAGGATGTTTGAGACACTCGTTTTGGGTTTTTGGTGATCCAGGTGTCCAAGGAGTACCCAGGTGTATCCAGGTGGTTTCTGGGGGTATCCAGGTGATTTTTGGGCAGTATCCAGGTGTACCCAGATAAGCTTTGGAGATATCCAGGTCATTTTCGGGGCACCCAAGTGCCCTGACTCACCCTGACAGGCCAGGAGAAGATGATGGCCACTGTCCTCCCAGTCGACGTGGACACAGATGAGCCTTGGCAGTTGTGGGGCTGTCGGGGGGCACCCCAACATTCAGAGGGTACCCCAAACCTCCAGGTGAGGACATCAGGGGTGAGAGGGAGCCCTGAGTTACCTCGGAAGAGGATGCAGGGCAGGTACACCCAGGTGCTTTGGTGCATGGCGTTGGTGAAGATGGTATTCTGCAGCAGCTCCAGCTCTGGGGTGGGCAAAGGAGGCACCCCAAAATTTCAGGGGGACAGCAGGGGAAACCTCAATATCTCAGTGGGGGCACCCAGGTATGCAGGAGTTCAGGTCTACCCACTGAAGTCAAAGGGGATTTAGGAGCACCAGGTCTACCCATTCAACCCGACAGAACCCACCAGCTCCCACTTTAGGTGATGGAGGGGCTGGAAAATTTTGGGGATCCTGCAAAATTGGAGGAGTTTTTTTGAGGAATCCCTCACCTTCCTTCAGCCTTCCAGGGGGCAGTGCCCTTGCCGTAGTTCCTGGTGGGCATCAGCAGCCCCAGGCAGTGTTGCCAGGCCGAGAACTTGGAGAAGTTGCAGCTCAGCAAGGCCCTGGTGAAGGCCAGCTCAGCCTTGAGGTCCTGCCTGGCTGCAAGTGCCCACCAGTGTTCCCAGGTGGGGACTTGGAAGGTACCAGTATAAACCAGTAAGCACTTGGAGCCACTCCTGAGCCCCTGAGCCCATGGTAGCAGCTCCCAGTATAAAAGTAAGCCCACCACAACCTGAAGTCACTCCCAGTAGGTCCCAGGTCCCATCCCAGTATAAATCAGTAAGGCCAGCATCCCCAGAATTTGCTCCATGTGGAGTGCCAAGCATCCCCAAGCTCCATCCCAGTATAACCCAGTACACCCCAGTATAACCCAGTAAAATCCAGAATATCTCACCATAACCCAGTATAAACCCCTACAACCCAGTCACCCCCAGGAACACATCCCAGTATAACCCAGTGGCCCCCAGCACCTCATCCCAATATAAACCAGTATAACCCAGTATAACTCACAGTCGGCCACCAGGTCCTCCCAGCCAGCAGGGGGCACTCACACACCCCTGCTCCCTTTCCCAGTAGAACCCAGTACAAATTATTAACACCTCAGCACCTCATCCCAATGCAAACCAGTATAACCAAGTAACCCCCAGCACACTATGGCAGTATAACCCAGTATAAACCAGTAACATCCGAGCACCCCATCCCAGTACAAATCACTATAACCCAGTACAGCCAATACACACAGTGCTAGGTCCTCCCGGACACTCACACACCCTCTCCCAGTATAACCCAGTATAACCCAATACAACCCAGTAAACCCAGCCCCGTCCCAGCACCCCCTGGACCCCATCCCAGCACAAATCAGTACAAACCAGTACAAACCATCCAGCCCACTCACAGTTTCAGGGGTCGGCCAGCAGGAGGTGCTCACACAGTGCCAGGTCCTCCCGGCCAGCAGGGGGCGCTGCAGGGTCCAGTGTGACTCTACAGAACCAAGGAAACCCCTGTGACACTGCGGGGCCCCACGGAACCAAGAGTCCATTGTGAGACACCTGGGCCACGTGGAGCCAAGGAACCATTATGACACTGGGGAAACTCATGGCACCAAGGGGCCACTGTGACACTGTGGGGCCTCATGGAACCTGTGAGCCATTGTGACACTGCACGGCCTTGTGGAACCAAGGAGACCATGGTGACACTGTGGGGCCCATGGAACCAAGAGTCCTTTGTGACACTCTGGAACTACAGAGACCATTGCTGAGAGTATGGAACCTCGAGGAACCAACAGTCCATGTGACAGTACAGAACCTCACAGAACCAAGACTGCATGGTGGCACAGCAAGGCCTCGTAGAACCAAAGAGTCCAAAGGTCTAAAACAGTTCTTGCACGGTTCTGCCTTGGGGAAGGGGAACTTCAATGGTGGAAGCTTGGGCTGGCACACACTAATCAAAGGTGTCTGCTTTCAATGAGGAAATTCAGGAGTTTTAGATTGCTTCAAAACAAAACCAAACCAAACCAAACCAAACCAACAACAACAACCAAAAAAAAAAAAAAAAAAAAAAAAAAGGGGAACAACTCCTTTTGGCCTGAGTGCAGCCAGCTCTCCAAGCAAAGCAGGTCCCAGGTGAGTGAGGACAGACAGGATGGCGTTGGGCAATGTGGAGCAAGGTTGTCCACACTGGGTCAGACCTCAAGGCACAGCTTCTCTGAGCAGGCCAGACCTCCTGAGGAGAAACCCTGCATCAATATCAACCATAGAATGCTGCAATCACCTCTGCTGTAAAGAGAACTGTAATAAAATACATCCTTTGCAATATGAATGAGTATTTCTTAGAAGCTCTTTGAATTATTGTCTATATCTGGAGTTGAAAACCATCATAGTGAACTGCCCCAGACCCGAGGGAAATCAAGGCAGAGCCATGGTTTGTCAGGACGAGCTTGATCCCAATCAGCCCCGTGGTGCATTTGGTGCTGAGCCCTTGACCATCAGTGCCTGAGAGGAGATTGCACAAACCTTTCCAGGAGTCCAAGTCAGAAGAAAAACCCAAAGTGTATCAAAGCATTAATGGGTCCCACTGAGGTCCATCCCCAACACAGGCTCCTCATGGACTGCTTGGAGGAGAGAACTGGATGCCAGGATTGCCCAAAAACCACTCAGAGACTCAGAGAGAAAGGAAAATCCAAGCTACCTGTAAAACCTTGAATATCTCAAAGTATTAATGAGCCCCACTGAGTGTGAATACAAAGCTCTCAAGGGACTAATTAAAGTAGACAATTGGGGGCATCATTGCATAAACTACTAAAAGAGTTGGTGTCAAAAGGAAACTCCAAGTACCTTAAAAAAAGGAAGTAACTTGAAAGATTAATGAGCCCCACTGAGTATCATTACTAACAAAGCCTCTCAAGGGACTAATTAAAGCAGATAATTGGAAGCTGTCACTGCACAAACCTCTCAGAGATTCAGTGTCAAAAAGTAGAACTTAAATTAACCCTGAGTGTCTTGAAGCATTAATGAGCCCCGCTGAGTGTTCTTACTGACAAAGGCTCTCAAGGGACTCATTAAAGCAGATAATTGGAGGCCATGATTGCACAAAGCTCTCACAGACTCCAAGGCAAAAGCAAAACCCAAAGTCCTCTGAAAATCCTGCAGTCCCTGGGAGCATGAAGGAGCCCCCAGGGCCATTCCTGACCAAGGCTCCCCAGGGACTCGTCCCAGCAGATCCCTGAGGCCACTGGGATGTGGGGGGATGCTGAGGGCAGGACAAGGGGTGACAGTGGCCAGCCTTGCTGGGGCTGTGCCAGGAGGCCCCAGTGGCTCAGGACAAGGTGTCTCCTCAAAGCCCTTGGTGGCACAGACCCTGCTGTGCCCCAGGGCACCAAGACTTGGCTTCTCTTTGTCCCCAGCTGCCATCTCTGCCTCAAATTTCCTTCTCTAACTGGAAATAGGGAACACTTCCTCAGTCATGTCCCACAGTGGGACCCATTAAAACTTCAAGAAATTTCAGTATTTTAATTTAAGTTCCAGTTCTTGAAAAGTTTTTGGAACACACTCTCTGGGAATGATTATGAAGTAAACAGAACCAAAGGCCCCGAGAGATTCATTAAAGTCCTTGTGCTGTGTCTGTGCTGCTGAGCTGGGCCGGGCTCCTGGCACAGAGGCAGCTCCCAAGGTAAACCAAGAGAAGCTTCAAAAAGACATTTCTGCTGAGGAGCAGCTCCTCTGCCAGCCCAGCAGGGCTGAGGGCACTGCCTGCAGGCACTGAGGGCACAGGAGCCAGGCACAGACAGGCTCAAGGCACTCAGGACTGGGAAGACATTGAGCTGAGACTGCACTTGGGGAAAAATCTTCACATTCCTGGACATGGTGAGTGTGTGGGTGCAGGGCAATGTCCCCTGTGCTCCTGGAGGGATCTCCTGGAGCCAGCACAGCCCACAGCCTGGGGGATGTGACAGGAGGACTCTCCCAGTTTCTCTGAGGCACAGGAGGAGGAGGAGGAGGAGGAGGAGGAGGAGGAGGAGGAGGAGGAGGAGGAGGAGGAGGAGGAGGAGGAGGAGGATGTTCTGCAGAGCGGGGCTGCCCTGGGCACCGTCAGAGGGACAGGGCAGGACGGCTCCTGCTGCCAGGGACGGCTGCAGGGGCTGAAGCTGGGGCTGCAGCCAGGGCTGCCCAGGGCTGTCCTGCAGAGCAGCTCCTGCAGCCCTCAGGGCTCTTGGCCAGCCCAGGCCATGTGCCACCTGCCAGGGACAGCTCTCAGCCTGCCTGGCAGCTCCCCATGGACTGTGGGGAGAAGTTGGAGGTGGAAGGAGCCACCCCCATCAGGGCAGATTCCTCCTGCTGTGGAGATGGTGCTGCATGGCCAGGGCTGCTCTCAGCTTTCTCCTCAAGGCAAGGCAAAGGGGCTGTCAGGTGTGTCTGTGTCACTGACACTCCTGCACTGTCCCACTGGGCATCAGCAGATGTGCCTTCCATCTCTCTCACAAAGTGCCTCCTCACCGTCCCCTGCCTACAGACAGCAGCAGCAGCACCTTGGCTTGCAGCATCTCAGTTTGTGTGAGCTGCCCTTAAGGCCCTGCTGGCAGGGATGGCCCTGGGCAGTGCCCTGTGCTGGGAGGGGTGTGCAGGGCAGAGCTGAGCCCCCAGGGCTGGGCTGGGCTCTGGGAGCACTGGCAGGGACAAGCCTTGGATAGAGAGAAACAGCTCCCAGTAGGTACAGCTGCAGGCAGCAGAAAGCCAAAGCAACCCTGAATATCCTCCATCTTCAGGTGACTATGGAGACAGAGAAGGGTTTAGGGAGACTGACTTTGAAACTGGAGCCTTCAAAGAGTCCACTTTATTTTTCCAGCACTTAGTAATTCTGATCACCCTGAAATATTGGGAGGAGTAATGAGCAAAGGGCACCTCTGTACAGCCAGCACATCTTACTGTACTGGGCCGCAGGGATCCCTGTTTTCCCTCTGGGCTCCCTAGTGTTCAGGCTGAGAGCAATGCTGAAGATGAAGCAAGAACTCAGCAGGAGCACTTACCTGAACTCGAATATAAAAAAGTTTTTAGTGAAATTCCCACAAGGGAAGAGAACTCGTTTTGAGAGAATTCATTATAAAATTGCCCAGGATTGACTCAAGAAAATCTTTTCCGTTTGTAAAACGTGTTCTTTCAACAGCCCACCATGGCCATATTAAAGAAATGTCCAACAGCAGCTCCATCAGCCACTTCCTCCTGCTGCCATTGGCAGACACGCGGCAGCTGCAGCTCCTGCACTTCTGCCTCTTCCTGGCCATCTCCCTGGCTGCCCTCCTGGCCAATGGCCTCATCATCAGCGCCGTAGCCTGCGGCCACCACCTGCACACCCCCATGTTCTTCTTCCTGCTCAACCTGGCCCTCAGCGACCTGGGCTTCATCTGCACCACTGTCCCCAAAGCCATGCACAATTCCCTCTGGGACACCAGACACATCTCCTATGCAGGATGTGCTGCTCAGGTATTTTTCTTTGCTTTGTTCATTGCAGCAGAATTTGCATTTCTCACCATCATGTGCTACGACCGCTACGTGTCCATCTGCAAACCCCTGCACTACGGGACCCTCCTGGGCAGCAGAGCTTGTGCCCACATGGCAGCAGATGCCTGGGCCAGTGGCTTTCTCAATGCTCTGCTGCACACAGCCAATACATTTTCCCTGCCCCTGTGCCATGGCAATGCCCTGGGCCAGTTCTTTTGTGAAATCCCACACATCCTCAAACTCTCCTGCTCACCGTCCAGCCTCAGGGAAGTTGGGCTTCTTGTGGTCACTTTCTGTTTAGCACTTGGCTGTTTTGTGTTCATGGTTTTCTCTTATGTGCAGATCTTCAGGGCTGTGCTGAGGATCCCCTCTGAGCAGGGACGGCACAAAGCCTTTTCCACCTGCCTCCCTCACCTGGCTGTGCTCTCCCTGTTCCTCAGCACTGACACATTTGTCTACCTGAAGTCCCCCTCCATCTCATCCTCAGCAACAGACCTTGTGGTTTCAGTTTTGTACTCAGTGGTGCCTCCAGTCCTCAACCCCCTCATTTATAGCTTGAGGAACCAGGAGCTCAAAGAAGCTCTCAGGAAAGCCATGACTGGATGCTTTTCAGCCCTTTCATTTTCCAATAACAGCCCTCACATTGCTTTGCATTGGGAGGCAGAAAGGAGATAGAAACAAACCCCTGGTTTGGCTCCTGCTGTGCAGAGCTGGCACAGCATCAGCGCTGTCTTGCAGCATTCTCTCTCCATCAAGTGGCTGAGAGAGGGTCAGATCCTGGGAAGGGACACCAGCCCAGTGACCCTAATTAACCAAAGCAATATTCCAGAGTGTATAAAAGCTAAGGAAAGGAGGATGAATTGAGGACATTCCCTATTTACAGTGTTTTCCTTCCTGACCAACCTCTCTGCCTGTTGAAGTCCTGCTTCCTGGAAAGTGGCCAAACATAAATTGCTGATGGGAAATAGAGAATAAAATTTTTTGTTTGTTTCTTTTTGCTGGTGCATGTAAAAACTTCCTCTTTTGCTATAGAAAACTGCCTTATCTCAACCTATGAGTGGTGTTCTGTATTATTTTCACTCCTCTGTGCAGCCAAGGAGGGGAGTGATTGAGTGGCTTGGTGGGCACATGGAATCCAGTGGATGTATCCCACTAGCAGAAGCCACAGAAGGCCTTCTTTCCTCTGTCAGGAGCTCCTAATTCACGTCATGAGAGGCCAAGTGTTCTTTTATATACATATATTTTTTTCTGATTCTGTTAATATTAACAGAAATGTAATTATTCACCCCCTTCAACTTACTTAGCCTCCCTTCTTGTGTGACCCAGAGACATTGTGTAAGCAGGGAGTCTCACATAGTATTTAGGTGAAATAAATGGACATGCAATCACATTTTAAAAATGCTTTACTATCCTCATCAGAGCAGGAATGAACAGAAATGGGCACAGCTTTGTGACTGCCCCAGCTCTGGGATGGGCCCTGGGCCTGGAGCAGGAGCAGCTCTGGAGGGCCCCAAGGCCAGGGCTGTTGTGCTGGCCTGGGCAGATGGGATGGCAGGAGGGGCTGCAGAGCTCTCAGGAGCTCAGGGAGAGGGGAGCAGGGCACCCAGGGAGCCTCCTTTTGCCTTGGCCAAGCACCTTCCCCATGGCTGGGGCTGAGTCCTCTCTGAGCTGCAGCTGCTGCTGTGCCCTTGGCAGGGGCTGAGGCCGTGGGGCCACTGCCCAGAGCCCCCTGGCCTGAGCAGAGCTGTGGGGCCAGAGCCGGCTGGGCTGTGCTGGGGAGAGGCCCTTGGTGCTGCACAGAGCTCAGGGCAGCTGGCACAGCTTGCAGGGAGCTGGGCTGGCCTGAGAGAGCCTGCCAGAGAAAGCAGCAGTGTCCATCTCAGCCTGGCCGAGCATGCAGGGGCAGGACTCAGCCCAGGCCTTGTGGGGCAGGGCCAGCACCTGTGGAAGGCATTGCAAAGAGGCAAGTGGCCCAGAGAGGAGGCTGCTCTGTGCCCTTGGTGGCATGCACAGAGCAGGGAGGGGGCCCAGGACATTTGTCACCTCCAGCCTCTGTCCCCAGCCCTTGCCAGCCCTGGCTGCTGAGCCCAGGTTTGCCCTGGGCTGAGTTTGGCTGTGGCCCAGCTCCATCCTCCTGCAGGGCTCAGGGCCTGTTCCTGGCCATGGCCAGCCCTGCCCGGCCTCTGTGCTGGCCCAGAGCCCGGCAGAGCCCGGGGCAGGGCTGTCAGTGCAGGCCCACAGGTGCCACGGGCTGTGCAGGAGCTGGCAGAGGCTGCCCAGCAGGGAGGCCATGGGGCACAGAGCCCCAGGGCTGCTTTGGGCACCATGGCTGCACCTCCAGCTCCAGAGGAGATGTGAGACATGGGAGCAGAGACAAATAATTCCTGCTGGCTTCTTTAGTGTGTTTGCTTATACAGGTGATGTCCATCCACATGTCGAGGAGGTGTTTTGTGTCAGGTAACACTGGCAGAGTGATAAGAATAATATTATTCAGCTGAAAAATTGTTCATGCATAATACACAATGAGGAAAATAAAGACACATATAATCAGAAGAGCACCTGAGTTTTGCAGATGATGAGAGACTCATTGATGTTCCAGCAGATAAACCTGTTTAAATACTTTCTCCAGGGCTTCCTTCAGATGAGAGGTGACCACCAGAGGCCATGGGAAGCCAGAGGTCTATGTCCTGGCAGCCTTTGACTGGGAGTAACCCTTGCATATAGGGAATTTTTCAGAGGGAGTATCAATTTTGGAAGTGGCACCTGGAAAGAGGGATGGTTCTTTTCCACAGGAAGGAAAGCATAAAGCCCCAGTGGTCCGGGGACTGATGAGAGGCCGACCTCAACATTCCAAGGTTAGCTGGATCTTTCAGGTGGCCCCTGGGAGGCCAAACCAGCCATATCTGTTTCATCTCGCCTTGGTTCAATGAGGCCCCACAGTGTCACAATGGTCTCCAAAGGAAGGAAACCACAGAGCCCCAGTGTTTCAGGGGCTGATGAACTGCAGCCACCAGATGCCAAGGCCTGGCAGACCTGTCTGTCCTGGCGGGTTTGTCTGGGAGCAGCCCTTGGATATAAAGAATTTTGAATGTGGAATCCTAATTTCAGTCATTTGTGCCTGGAGGAGAAGGCCAGTTCTTTTCCATAGAAAGGAAAGCTCATAGCCCCTGTGTTTGGAAGGCAGGGGAGAGCCAGCCCTCAGGAGGCCAAGGCCAGTTAGACCTGTCTGTAATGGCAGCTTTTGTGTAGGAGCAATCTTTGGATCTAGGACTTTTGGAGGTGGAATCCCAGTTTTGGCCATGGGCAAATGGAGAACAATGGCTTTTTTCCACTGGAAGGGAAGCATAGATCCCCAGTATTTCAAGGGCATATGAGCAGTAGCCACCAGAGGCCAAGACCAGCCAGACCCATCTGTCCTGGTATCTTTTGTCTTAG
Source organism: Sturnus vulgaris (assembly GCF_052056855.1). NCBI lineage: Eukaryota > Metazoa > Chordata > Aves > Passeriformes > Sturnidae > Sturnus > Sturnus vulgaris. The sequence goes on along the minus strand of NW_028276072.1, from coordinate 2,481,924 downwards.
AACAATCCTTGATTACATAGAATTTTGGAGGCAGAATCCCAATTTCAGCCATGAGCACCTGGAGAAGGATGGTTCTTTTCTGTAGGAAGGAAAGCAAGGAGCCCCAATGTCTCAGGGCAGAATAGAGGCAACCACGAGGCCAAGGGCAGCCAGGCCTGTCTGTCCTGGCAGCTTTTGTTTGGGAGAAACCCTTGCGCATAGGGAATTTTGGAGGAGAAATACCAATTTTGGCCTTGGGTGTCTGTTCAGGAGAGACAGTTCTTTTCCATAGGAAGGAAAGCACTGAGCCCCAGGGTTTGAAGGCAGGTGAGAGCTGGCTCTCAGGAATACAGGGACAGCCACACTTGCTGGTAAAGACTGCTTTTGTCTGAGAGCAATCCCTAGATATTGGAAATTTGGGAGAGGGAATCCCATTTTGACCTTGGATGCTTGAGTGAGAAGGACAGTTCTTTTCCATCTGAAGGAAAGCCCAAAGCCCCAGTGTTTCAGGGACACATGAGAAGAGACCCTTGATCTGCCAAGGGCACTGAACCAGTCAGGCCAAGCTAACCAGATCTGTTACCTGTTCCCTTGGATCCATGGGACCCTGCAGTGCCACAATGGTCCCTTTCTTCCATGATCCCTTGCAGTATCAAAATGGTTTCCTTGGTTCCATGGGACTGCACATTGACACAATAGCTCCTTGGTTCCATGAGGCCACAGAGTGTCACAAGGGTCTCTTGGTTCCATTGGGCTCCTCAGGATCACAATGGCCCCCTGGCTGCACAAGGCACAGCTGTGTCACACTGGCCCCTGGCTTCCATGGGGCCCCACAGTGTGACAACTGTCCCTTGCTTCCATGGGGTCTTGTAGTGTCACAATGGTCTCCTTGCTTCCACAAGGTCCTGCAGAGCCCCTTCATTCAACAAGACCTTGAAGTGTCACAGTGGTCTCCAGTATTCCATGAAGCCCCACGATGTCACATCCAACCTTTGGTTCCTGCACTGTCACATGAACCCTTAGTTCCATGGGCCCTGCAGTGTCACAATGGTCTCCTTGGTTCTGTGGGGCCACAAAGTGTCACAATGGCCCCTTTGTTGAATGAGGCCTGTTGTGTCACAGTAGTCTCCATGGCTCCATAAGGCTCTGTAATGTCACAAAAGACCATTGGTTCCATGAGACCCCACAGTGTCATAGTGGACACTTGGTCCCACTGAGTCCTACAGTGTCTCTTGGGCCCCCTTCGTTTCACAAGGCCCCGAAGTGCCACAATGGTCCTCAGGTTAGAAGAGGCTTCACAGTGTCTTCATGGTCTCCATGAGGCCCAAGTGCTTCAAAATGGCCTCCATGGTTCCATGGACCCTTTAGGGTAGCAGTGGTCTCCTTGATTTCATGGTGCCAGAATGTCCCCATGGTCTCATGGAGCCCCACAGTGTCACTGTGGTCCCCTTGATTCCATGAGGCCCTGCTGTGCTACAATGACCCCTTGGTTATACAAGGCCCTGCAATGCTGCAATGGACCTCTGGTTCCATAAAGCCCCACCATGTCTCAAATGGCCCCTTGGTTCCATGAGGCTTGGCACTCTCAGAATGGCCCCTTTTTTTCATGGAGCACCACAGTATCAGAATGGTCTCCATGGTTCCACAGAGTCCCCCAGTGTAACAATGGACCCTTTGTTCCATGAGGTTCCTCAGTGTCACAATGGCCCCTTGGGTCCACATGACCCCACAAAGACTTGTGGTTCCATGAACTGTCATGTTGTCCACAACAGCCTCCTTGGTTCTGCAGTGTCACCATGGATCCTTTATTCCATGAAGTTCTCCAGTGTCACCATGGACTCCTTGGTTCTGTCAGGCCCTGCTGTGTCACAATGGTCCCTTATCTCCATGAGGCCTTTCTCTGTCACAATGACCTTTTAGTTTTAGGAGTTTCCATGGTGTCACAATGGTCTCCTTGGATCTGCAGTATAACAATGGACCATCAGTTCCATGTGGCCCTGCAGTTTCATAATGGACTTAGGTTCCATGCAGCCCCACAATGTCATAATGTTCCTTAGTTCCGTGGCATTGTGTTGTGCCACAATGGACACTTTGTACCATGAGATTCCAGAGTGTCACAATTGACTCCTTGCGTCTGTGAGGCCATGCTGTGACCAAATCCAAAAATACCTGAATAAGACTCCTTAACACTAATTTGATGATAAAGAGGTCATAATTTACTGAGGCCTGAGGTCCAGGAGCAGATAACACCTAACCTGACCTGGACAAATGACTGAAAATGCATGTTGCTCATATGCAGTTGTTATGTATGTATTACAATTTACCCATTTCCATGAAACCTACCCCATGTTCCCAGATTCAGTCCTTGCTTTTTCTGTCACTGCACCCTTGAGACAGATGTCATCTTCTTCTCTTCCAACCATCCTTGCAGGGAAAGCAGCCCCTCAATACCTTGTTTATCTGCTAAATTGCGCATGCAGAGTAAAACTTGAATTAAACCCTTTTGGTGTCAAGGCCAAGGCTCTGTGTGTCCAGGCAGAGGCAGGCAGGAGGCAGAGCTGTCAGCAAAGGAAGGGGCCAGCGAGGTGGGGCAGCCGGGGGATGACGACAGCCTGCAGGGACAGAGGCGCAGGGCATGGACACCGTAGGACAGCCTGGGCTGCAGAGGGCACAGGGATGGGCAGCAGCTGAAAGGCCCTGACACAGCCAACTCCTGCAGCACTTGGGCCATGCAGGCTGGCCCTGGGCCTGAGGCCAGCAGGGGACAAGTGAGCCTTGCTGTGCTGGGGCCTCATTGCCTCCTTGTCCCTGCTCAGCAGCCTGGCAGGGGCCGCCCCATGGTGCTGCCCTTGGCATTGCACATGCCCAGAGCCCAGTGGGCCGGGAAGAGCCCTGAGCAATGAGGGAGGGACAGGATCTGCCTTGCCAGGGGCTGGGGCTCAGCCCTTGGCCCTTTGCATTCCTGAAACACATCCAGGTTTGCTCAGCATCAGAGACACCTTTCCCTTGTTTGTCCCCACCTGTCATCAGTGCCCCCAGTGTTCTGCTCTAACTGGAACCCAAGTGTTGAAATTCAAAATGCAATGAATTCTCAGAACATTGGGTTTGTAAGGTAAAGTTTAGAATTAAGCACAGTTAAATAGAGATATGTTTAAATTTAGAATTTAAGATATAGAAAAAATAAAGACTGTTACAAAGGTAACAAGAAGTTTTAGAGTGTAGCAATGTACGTTTCTGTGTTATAATTGGCTAAGAAATTTCACACTGTAGAATGTCTCAATAAGACAAAATATTTTTGCATTAAATTAGAAGCATAAATATGTCTTTTGATGTTGTTTTATTTCTTAATATATCCTGAAATGCCATTGTAATCATAAGTCTTGTGACTTCTAAGCCATGCTGTGAACATCTGTGAAACCACCTTACCCTTTCTACCTTTATAGAAAATAAAAAAATAAGCTATACTTCCTAAAGCAACTCAGAAGTCCCATCTCTCTGGTTCATTCAGAAAAAGAAAAAATCCCCACCAAAATTTTAACATAAAAACAATAAGCCCACACTTAAAAAATATGTCATAAAAACAATAAACCCACACCTGGGGACACTTTTTCAGGCATGTCCCTCACTGGGACCCATTGGAACTTCAGGAAACTTTGGATTTGGAATCTGACTTTGAATTCTGGAGATGTTTCTGTTCCTCCTTAACCTGTTTTTTCCTACCTGATGTCATTGTCATCAATTTCTGTTCTAATTGAACCCTTGGGAAACTTTCTCCTTCATGTTTATTAGTGAGACTCACTAAAAGTAGCAGAAACTTTGGAGTTTGAATCTGACTTTGAATTCTTGAGAGGTTTCTTCTGCTCCCTCTCAGGGACTGATGTTCAGGGACTCAGCCCCAACCCCGAGAGGGTCATTAAAGTCCTTGTGCTGTGTCTGTGCTGCTGAGCTGGGCTGGGCTCCTGGCAAAGGCAGCACTGCAGAGAATGAGCCAATATTTCCAAAATCTTATTTGGAGCTCCTTGGCAGCACCAAATGCACCACGGGGCTCATTGGCATCAAGCAAGTCCTGACAAACCATGGCTCTGCCTTGATTTCCCTCTCGTCCAGTGCAGTTCATAACAATGGCTTTCAGCTCCAGTTATGGAGGAATATTTCAAAGAGCTTCTTAGAAGTACATATTTCTATTTTAAAGGGTGTATTTTATTTCTCTTCTCTTTACAGATGAGATGATTACAGCATTTTGTGGTTGATATTGATCCAGGGTCTCTCCTCAGGAGGTCTGGCCTGCTCACAGAAGCTGTGCCTTGAGGTCTGACCCAGTGTGGACAACCTTGCTCCACATGCCCAAGCCCATCCTGTCTGTCCTCACTCACCTGGCACCTGCTTTGCTTGGAGAACTGCCTGCACTCAGGAAAACAGGGGTTTTCTTCCTTTTCTTTTTTTGAAGCAATCTAAAACTCCTGAATTTCCACATTACAAACAGACACCTTCCCTTAGCGTGTGCCAGCCCTAGGTGCCACCATGGAGGTTCTCCTTCCCCAAGGCAGAACCATACAAGGAATGTTTTAAACCTCTGGACTCCCTCGTTCCACAAGGCCTTGCTGTTGTCATCATAAACACTTGGTTCCATGAGGTTCTGCACTGTCACAATGGAGATTTGGGTACATGGGGTCCCACGGTGTCACAATGCTCTTTTAGGTTCCAGGAGGCCTTGCTGTGTCACAATGGACTTTTGGTTCCATGAGGTTCTGTGCTCAACAATGGTCTCTGTAGTTCTAAAGTGTCACCACAGACCTGTGGACACATTGTTAGAAAGCTAGAAAAATTACATCCTGAAAAATATTTCAGGCTGGAGCTTTTCAGCTTCATTCCCAGGCTGATAAGCTGGTTCTAGCTTCAGCTGAGGAGAATCTCTCCCAGGATGATAATCTGGTCAAAACAACATGAAATCTGGTGAAAAACAGAATGGAATTCATAATAAAGATTAGACCTGGTGTTTTTCTGTGAGACACATTCTAAGGTATGGTCTCACAGATGTTTTTCCCAATTATCCAATGAGTTGCTGTCCTATCTTAGCTCTCTGTAACATGCTTTAAATATGGGCTGTCTGTTCAATAAAGTTGGCCTTTTTCCCCTAAAGAAGTCCACGTGTGTTGCTGTTCTTGATCTCTTTTTCTTTCTCTCTAGTGCAGTACCACACAGGCCCTTGGTTCCATGAGGTTCATTGGTGTCACCATGGTCTCCTTGGTTCCAGGAGCCATCACAATGTCACAACAGACCCTTGGTTCCATGAGGATCCTGCAGCAGGACTTCCCCTATGGCCCAGCAGAGCTCATCTGTTCTGTCCATCAGCTGGGGCCATCACTCAGGGCATCTTCCCCTCCTCAGGAATTGCTCAGATAACCCAGGCCGGACATCTGTCCTCTCCTGAGTTCTCTCTGGTGCCAGGGAGGTGGAATTCCCAGCTGACCATGAACATCTGGCCTTGAGAGCAGCTGAAGGGAGATGAGCCTTGAATTTCTGAGTGACACACACTTCACTTTACAAACTGTAAAAGTCACACAAAACTTTCACCAAGCAGAAATCTTCTGCATAGTCCCTGCAAACAGGTAGGGCTTCTCCCCCACGTCTGGATGCAACTTTGTGGTTCCTTTTCTGGAAGCTGAGTGAAAGGGCTCCCTGTGTACTCCCTCATCAGTTTGGTGATAAGTTACATTGACTCCTGATCTCTGCTATTTCTTCACTAGCTGTAATATAGGAAACTTTATTGTGCACTGTGTTTGTATCTACCTGGACTTCTTTTGTTTATCCTGTGCAGCAAGTAATCCGTTTAAAGTCTCTTGATGAATTTTGAGTCGTTCCAGTAAATAATTTATTTTATATTATATCTAAGCAGGCATTCTAAGGAACTTGAGAGCAAGAGCAATTTGGAATTCAGGTCACCTGAAAAAGAGCTACTGCCAGAAACGTGAGCATAAGGCAGGACTTGTCTAAGCTTTCACTTCATTCAAAACATATTTCAATTAAAAATAAAAAGAGAGAAGCACTTCTTTCCTATTTATTTTTTTTCTGTTTATAGATTGGTATCATCAATCTCCAGTTGATATTGATCCCAAGCACCTCCTAAAGCAGTCTGAATAGAGATGAAAATCAAGACCCTTTATGGCTGACAATCAATCACACTCTGTCCCTACCCCCACCCCACCATTTCCCCCATCCAACCCCTGGCACTCAGAGCAGCCTTGTGCAAATCTGAGCTCCCTCCCCTCCAGGCTGTGCCTGCAGCTTTCAGCTCCTTGGCACCAACTCCCACCTGCTTTCCTTGGAGAAGGAGCTGCCTGAGACACAGAGGGATGTTCATTTATTGTCAGCAAACAAAACCAAAGGCAGGCACAGCTCCATAAAAAACACAAGTCCAGCCCAAGGAGTGCTGGGCAATGGAGCCACATCCAGGGGTGTCCCCAGGGCTCAGGATTGGGGCCAGGGCAGTGAAATTTCTTTCTTGCTGATCTGGACGAGGGCATGGAGGGCACCCTCAGTCAGTGTCCAGGTGAGCCCAAGCTGGGTGGGAGTGTGGCTGTGCTGCAGGGCAGGAAGCTCTGCAGAGGGATCTGGACAGGCTGGAGCCATGGGCCCAGGACAATTGGATGAGGTTCACCAAGGCCAAGGGCTGGGACCTGCCCGGGGCTCACAGCCACCCCCAATCCCTGGCTGTGCCCTGCCCCTGATCCCCACAGCCTGTCCTGTTTCCTTCATCCCTGCATTGCCAGGGACTTTCTGGGACAAGGGAGCTCTGCTGTGGCTATGGAGGGAGGTGCAAGTGCCACCACTGCAGTGGGAACCACAACTCATCAGGTTTGTGTCCTTTGGGGGTCAGCAACTGGTGAGACTCAGAGGCACAGAAGGTTTCTCTTCGTGGCTAACATAAAACAAAGTACCCATGATAAAATTCAATAAACTGCAAAATTCTTTCCTCAGCTCTGTGCAATGTCAAAGCAGTATCTGATGTATCCACCATGCACAAGGTATTTCCATACAGGAGCAGTTTTAGACACAGGCATTAGAAAGGGTGATTCTGTGATAGATGTAGACACAATTAAGATGTTGACTAATGTGGAATGACCAGAGAACAACTGGAGGAGGAAATTTGGGAGCAATGGCACAGCCATAGGAGCTGGTCTAAGGAAGAAATGTCCTTAGACATGGCCATTTAAAGAGGAGAGGTGGAAACACCCAAATGAAGAGGGACATGAAATAATAGACAGTGTAGTGGTAACACAGGTAGAGGGGAAGATCAATATTTCTTGTCCTGCCATCAGTACACATACTGGAAATTTCTATTCTCTTCTGGTGGGAAATTTTTGACATTTTGTGAAGTACTCAAATGCCCCAGCTAATGAGATGTGCTCGTGCACCTTCCAAGCTGCAGGTCCCCTACAGGCCCTGAGGGCTCCTGTCCCATAAACATCTGCTCCAGCCCATTCCAAAATCGGGAGCAGCATCGTCCAGGGATCATCCAGGAGCTGAGGTTGGAAGGGACCTCAGCAAGTCTGCAGCCAAACCTGTCAGAAACTGGGTCAGACCAAGTGGTTCAAGGTTTGATTTGGTGTGGATTGGAAAATCCCAAAGGCCAGGGATGGGGCAGCATCTCAGAACCTGTCTGAGCCCATGGGAACAAAGGTTTTCCACATGTCCTGTCTGATCTGCCCTCACTCTCCTTCCACCCATTGACTTTTGTCCCCCCCAGCCCCCCCAGTGCAGAGCCTGGCTCTGTGTTCTCCATCAGCTCCTGGCTGGCACTGCCAGGCTGGCATGAGGAGCCCCTCAGCCTTCCCTGCTCTGGGCTGGACAAGCCCAGCTCCCTCAGCCTCTCCTCACAGCCAAAGGGCTCCAGCCCCACCTTGGAGGCCCTTCCCTCACCCTGCTCCAGCCCCAGACATCTTTCCTGCCCTGGGGAGCCCAAACCAGGCCCCAGTGACCTGGATAATCCACGTCCTTGATGTCCTGGTCACACAGCCCTGGCCCCTTGTCCCCGTGTCAGGCTCTGGGGTTGATTTGTGGAACATCCTTGGGGGAGGCTGTGGCTCCAGGTGGACGAGGGGGATCCCGGGGGACAGGGGACCCTGCTGGGCATGAACAGCATTGGACTTGTCTGGGGAAACTGTGAGGGGGGGCTGGGGCAGAGTGACCAACCCAGTGACCTCACACAGCCCTGCTGGGATGTCACACCGCCCCTCCTGTGATGTCACAGCCTGTTCTGTGATGTTATAATCTTCTCTGGGATGTCCCATCTCTGCCCTGTGATGTCACAGAGACAGCCTATGATGTCATAGCTGCTCGATGACCTCACATACCCCACTCTGTGATGTCACAGCCCACTCTGTGACCTCATGTTACCAGATGATAAACTGCCCACCCTAGCTGAGCTAACACAATTCCTGTTCTCCAAAACCACTGGCCTCTGGAACCTGCACAATGCCCGATGTGTGAGAAGGGAACCTGGGAGTTCCCCAGCCTCAGTGTCCTGCCAATTCAGCCAGGCCAACTGGAACATTGGGGTTAATGACCACCAGGGACCACCAGAGAGACCCCCAGGACAGAATAAGCCATGGGTAAAGGGGAGGGAAAATATGTTCATGATTTTGGGGAAATGATTATCATATGTCTGTTTAGTTCAGGACAATCAATGAATAGGTTTGCAGAGTACAGAATATAAACAGAAATTTCCTGTACTCAGCATGCACGGCTTTGGGAGGAGCTGTCCCCCTGTGTATCCATCCAAATAAAGAATGCTGCTTTTTAATGCTGCGCTGGTGTTAAGGAGTTTTTAATTTGAACCAATTTTTGGTAACACTCTCACTCCCAAGGAAAGCTCTGTCTCCTGCTGTTCACAAACAGAGAAGGGCTGGTGAGAGATGTGGTGGTCAGAGGCTGCCTGGGGTACAGTGACCATGAAATAATCCAGTTTTCAATATTATGTGAAACAAGGAGGGGCATCAATAAAACTTCTACACTGGAATTACGGAGGGCACACTTTGGTCTATCCAGGATACAGTTTTGGAGAGTACCAAATCAGGTACTGATATTTCAAGGGGAACAGTCCTTCTGAACAAAGGGTCCAGGAAGGATGGACACACTTCAAGAAAGAAATTTAGAAGGAGCAGGAGCAGCCTGTTGCAACAACACATAATCAGTAGAGTAAAACTAACCTGTCTCACAACGGTGTAAACCCAGCTCACGTTCACTATCAGTGGGTGAACAATCCAAGGCCTGGTGAATTCTGCTTCACAATGATTGGGAGAGCCGACATGGAAGGATGTTTGCCTAGTGAGAAAAGTGCACAACGGGCAGGGGCGGCCGTGGCAGGCCACGTTTCACCGCCCCCAGGGAACCCATCCACCAAGTGTGGGAGAAGCTGCCACCGACCATGCCACGGGCCAGCGGCTTTTGTCCAGCCCGCAGCGATCGGATTCCCTCCGGAAAGGCCAGGGGATGGCAAACAGTGACCAAAAATAAAAAACAAATAAAAAGCACAGGGTGCGTCATACAACCCGTGTTAGCCACGGGGGTCACGGGCCAGGGCTGGGGGCGAGGCCCGCGCCTCTCACTCCCCCCAACCCCTCCATCGACATCTCTCGCTCTCCAGCCTCACCCACGACATTCCCGGGGGCTCTGCCGGGTTCCGGCCACCGCCGCCCACCCTGAAAAATTCCGCCCGCTAAGCGGGTCCCCGGCTTAGGGCCGAGGAAGGGGGACGACTTCAACAACACACGGCGGGGACAGGGTGCCGCCACCCCGGCCCGCAAACTTCATCGGGCGACTCCCGTCACCGAGCCCCTCAGGCAAGCGGGCGAGGCCGAGGCGAGGCCACACGCCCCACTGCACGTCCCCGCGGCCCTTCCGACACGGACACTCCGGCAAACAGGTCGGGAGAGGGAAAGGAGGCGCAGCCACCTCGGCCGAGCGAGCCATGCTCGGGGCTCTCGGGGAAGGGGCCGGGGAAAGCCTCGGCGGCCTCAACACAACCCTGGCCACAGTCCAGCCCCGGCTGCCGGCCACGGCACCTGGCCGAGAGCCGAAAACGCCGCCCCCGGCGAGCGGGCGGGCCCCGGCTTAAGGCCAGGCAGAAAAGGGACGAGGCGCCGCCGCCTCGCCCGCCGCCATCCCCGGAGGAGCGAGCGGGCGCCCGCCCCCCTTCACGAAGCCGGCGGCAGCCGGGCCCGAGCGGGACACGCTCGCGGCTTCTCTCTGTCCCCGCCTCGCCTCGCCTCGGCCGGGGAGCGGCTCTGGCATCACCTCTCGGCTCGCCTGTCCCAGGAAGCTGGGTGGGACGGGAACCCGGACAAAGCCACGCCACTCTTCCCCTCGTGGGCTGCACTTTCCTTGTGCCGGTGACCGCCCGCGTGGCACAGCTGGAGGCAGCCACAAACAGCGAGCCCCTGGTGAACATCGGAGCCCGGTGGGGACAACAGGTCTACCCAGCCCTGCCCAAATTCGCCCGTCCCGCCGGAACGGGGCAGACCTGTCCGATCCAGGACGCCTCCGGCCCCGGAGCCGGGTAGACCTGGCCTCCCGCAGCCGCTCCAGGGCCGGGTAGACGAAGTATCCTCGTGTTAGAAATGAGAAACAAAAGTCTCGATATTCAGCAAAATTTAGATTGCTTTATTTGATATAGACAGAGCAAGCAGCGCGCTGGGGAATGTGAGGGGTCACCGCCCACACTACGCTCCACCGAACCTTGGTTTGCAGCTCCTTTTTATAGTATGGTTTTCCTTGTAGTAATCAATTTTGGTTTTTTTGCTGTCATAATTCTGCTAAGTAAGCAGTAGTGGTCAAAGAAACATCCATGGCACCGCTGTCCAGATGGTTTGTCAAGTAACCATCTGGCCTTGGTCGATAAAGAACAGCAGAAGTGGGAAGTCTGGTCTTAGCAGATAGGTTGCAATTGATTGCACAAAGGCAGGAAATCTGATTTTGCAAAATCTTTCAAGCCGTGGAAACCTTGTTTTATAGACTGGTATCAAATACAATTTATTTAGAAAACACAATATTCATAACAGGTGGATTTAAACAGAATGGTTTTAATCATGTATTTCCCTTTATCTAGGCCCATGTTTTTATCTAAGTATTCTGGTTTATATAAACTCCAAAACGTCTGTGATTACCACGAATCTTTTATCAATTATCACACTCGTAACACCCTGGAGCCAGGGGAACCCCACAGCCCCAAAACGCCCAGGAGTTGCATGCCTCTAGCAGCCCTGTCCCACCCGGTGAACCCGATTTCAAGACCAATAAATATTTTTGACCAGTTTTTAAAATTTTATTTCGATTTTATTTTATATTATTTTGTTTTGTTTTATTTTCCTTTTCTTCTTTTTTTGATCGAATACCTCTTCTATTTTCTTGGAACAAAAAACTTTTCGGGAAAAATTGGTTTGGGAATATTTCTGGGTTTGGCTTGGAGGCAAATGTCACACTGTCGGGTTACCTGAACCTGAACCAGGGCATCTATTCCCCAGTGTGTTTTTTGGTGCTCTTTCTTTACTAATGACTATAACAGGTGAGAAGGGATGGCCATTGTTCCTTCTGCAGTAACAGCTCGTCTCTTTTGGTTATATGTTCTTTCTTGATTTTTAATTAGTTTTCTATTCTTTTTGGTATATACTGGCTTACTTTCAAGGGAGATTTGTTTATTTGGAATTAAAGCTTCCTTAATCGTTATTTCACTTTTTGCTGCATCTTTTGCCTCTTTGTTTGCTAGCTCGTTTCTTTTTTCCAATTTTGAGCTCATTTTTTGGTGTGCTTTAATGTGCATAATTGCTATTTGCTCCGGTAGCTGAACTGCTTTTAGTAGCCACAATATTTCTTGCACGTGTTTGATACTTTTCTTCTGTGAGTTTAACAGTCTTTTCTTTTTCCAGATGGCTCCATGTGCATGTATAACTCTAAATGTGTATCTTGAGTCTGTATAAATATATATGTATTTCTTGTGATCTTTAGGGCGCGAGTTAAAGCAATTATTTCAGCTTTTTGTGCAGAGGTATTTATTGATGTCTCGGTTTTAAAGACAGGTATTTGCTAAGCAAAGGCGAGAACCCCTTTCCTGAGATGCAGAATGCAACCCCCTCCCTTCTAATTATTTCAGTTTTAAATCAGAGGCCTTCAGGCAGGAGATGTGGGGATAGGAATAACAGTTCTTTACTGATATCTAACAAGGCAGAAAACAACAACAGCTATAAAAATTAACAACAGAACAGAACAGTCTAGCTCAGCTCCAGTCCCTTTTGGCCGCAGGCCGTCTCCCTGCGCTCAGTTCCCGGTGCTGGGGGCAGGGCAGGTCCCGCACAGTTGAAGAGGGGCTGGGTGATGGCGGGGGCCCAGGGGTGAGAGGGATGGGGAGGCGACTCCCCCTCACGGTGTCGGTCGTGGTGCTCGGCAGAGGGTCCGGAGGTAGGAGGATGAGGTGGGAGAGGAGCAGAGCGGTGTTTGATAGCAGGGAGCGTGGATCTCAGCGCTGGGATGGCAGGGGAGATGCCAGATCAGAGCCCGGGCCGTCCTCCCACTCCACGAGCCAAGCGAGAGAGCGAGAGCCCCCCCAGACCCCTGTCCCACCTTTCCTTTTCCGGTGTCCCCCTATCCCCCACCCCCGGCGAGAGAAAACTATTGCTACTAAGGTGTAGCCACAAATACTTAGCATAACAATGGGAAAAATTCCACAGAAAGAAAAGGGAACAATTCAACCACAAACACCCCCAGACATCTTTCTTGAGTTCCCCAGCCTCTGGCCTGTGTCTCCTCATCACTCTCTGTAGACTCTCCATGAGGTCACCCCATCCACGACATTTCCCCATCAAACCCATACCTCCTGTCCCCCCATTCCCCCACGCCAGGTGCCAGCCCCGTTTGTGTCCCTGCAGTGCCCGTGGCCAATGCCACCATCACCCCTGGTCCCCCGGCACTCCAGGTGCATGCAGGTGACCCCGTGACCCTGCGCTGCTCGGTGCAGGTGGGCTCAGCCCCTGTCACCTTCACCTGGCTGCACGATGGGCAGGACGTGGCCCGGGGTCCCCTCCTGGATCTTGGGGACGTCGATGTGGGACATTCAGGCACCTACCAGTGCGTGGCCACCAACCAGCTGGGACAGGACGGGCACGGCGTGTTCCGGGCACTCAGCCCAGAGCTGGCCCTGGAGGTGACACCCTGGGGACATGGAGGCACAGGTGGGGTCACTCGGGATTCCTATGTGGGTCTGCAATCCCTTGATCATAGATGATCCAGGTTCACCCCCTGCTCTGTCCTTGGCAGTGACACAAATGGAACAGGGCACAGGAGGGGAGCTCATGAGGTCACTGGGATTGCAGAACCTCTGGGGTGACCCCGGGGACCCCAGTGTGTCCCTCTCTATTTCCTGCAGAGGCTGCATGGGTGGTTGGGTCCCTCTTGTTCCTGGTGCTGCTCATGGGTATCATGGTGGCCTTTCACTGGTGGATCCACATGGGTGGAATGGAGGGAATTGAGGGTCTGGTGGAGGTTCAGGATTCCCGGAGGTGGATGGGGAATCAAAGTCACTCCTCCATTTTTCTTTTGCAGATGCCAGGAAACACCAGGAAAGGTGAGTGCAGGCTTTGACCATGATTTGTGTTTTCCCCAAATCTCCAGGACCTCCCATCCTCTTCCACACATCCCCTTATTCCCACGGAGCCCCCATGGTGGAGGATCCTCAGGTGACCAATGTGGAGCTGCAGGGGCCACATGGGCAACGGTGGGAACCCCGTGACATCTGTGACATTCTACAACAAAAGTTGTGACCCTCGGGGAAGTGGGAGGCACTGGAGTGATGGGAAGGCCCCATAGTGGGGGCAGAGATTGGGCAGCACCCAGGGCCCCTGGGCTGGGGGAGACTGAGCCCGCAGTGACCTCGGCTGGGGCTACTGAGAGCTGTGGGGAGAATTTGGAGGGTCTTGGTTGGACTCCAGTGGAATCCATGGATGGGATTTCAGGAATATTGGTGTGGCACTGGGAGCTCCGGGAGGGTTCAGGGAACTCTTGGAGGGTCATGCAAGGATGTTGGGGGATCTTTCTGGGGTCCTGGGGGAGTTTGAGAGGTGCCCCTACCTGCCAGGCTTCGAGTTTTGTTGCTCAGAGGGTCGGGGGCACGGGGGGCAATGGGGGCACTGTGGTGGTGCAGAAGTTCTGGGGAATTCAGGGGTGCTTGAAATGTCTGGGGGCAATCAGGGGTACAGTGGGAATCGGGTGCAGTGGGAATTTTTGTATCCCATGGGTTGTTGGAGCTGCCAAGGTCCCAGGAAGGGTCAGGGGTCCCGGGGTCCCCATTTGTCACTCCCTCCCATTTTCCTTGCAGCTGCCAGGAAGCCCCAGCACAGGTGAGTGGGAGGGTCTGGCCAGGACTCCCCTTTTCCCCCCCCGTCCCAGACTCCACCCAGAACCCCAGTTATCCCCATAGGACCCCCTGGAGGAGGGGGCAGTGATGGACCCCCATGCTGTGGGCACTGAGTGGGCAGGGGGTGAGTATGGGGGGGTACATGGGCACGTCACCCACGGGTGTCACCCCCACCCAGGTCTCCAACCCTGGAGTCTCTCTCAGGTCCCCGCCCAGCACATCCCCCAGGTGACCCACACAGAGCTGCTGGGACCCCAAGGACGACAGCAGGACCCCGGTGACATCTACGAGAACGTGCTGTGACACTGGGGACACTGGGGGTTCCTTTCCTAGGGCACCCCCCCTTTGGCCCCCCCCAGGCTCCCATGGGTGCCCACCCTGACCAGGAGGTGGCCACGAGTGGTGGGTCCCATTTGGGGCTGCCAGAGCTCCACGTTCCAGTGCTCCCAGTGCTCCCAGTATCCCCAGGGGCTCCCCATTCCCTCCCCCAGTGCCAGGGGGCACAGGACCCTTGTCCCTCTCCTTGGACACAAAATGCAGCTTTAGGATTAAACTGGGAGAAATGGTTTTTGTTTGTTCAGCTCTGCCTGCTCAGCTCGGCCCGAGGAGGGTCCCGGTCAGGTTGAGCAGATCCTTGTGGGATTTGCAGCAGTTCTGGGGCTCTCTCAGTGCCTTGGGCACAGGGACCAAATGATCAATTGCTGCATTTCCGGACTGGTTCCCTCGCAGCTGCCCCCGCAGGGGGGGTTTCCAGCCAGCCCTGCTCTGAAAACCATCAAAGGCCCTGGCAGAGCCACTGCTGGGGCTCACACCGGGTTTTGTGCTTCTTGCAGGGCTGAGCAAACCACAGCCACGCCTTTTTCCCCCACAGAATTCTCACCTTTGCAGCAGCTCGAGAGCTGCGAGAATCAAAGCCAAGGGGGCAGGGGGAGCCTCAGGTCCTGGCTGCCACCTGGGGCTGGCCAGAGCAGGGCTGGCCAATGCCCATCCCTGTGCCCTGGGCTGGGCCAAGGCTGGGCCCCACACTTGGATGGCCACTGGCTTCAAGGAGGAGCAGTTTGGGAGCTCCTTCCTGCCTGGGGCTCCATTCCCAAGCTGCTCTTGCCGGGTCAGATCCTGCGGGGGTCAAGTGAAAATGGAGATGTCTGGAACAGAATTTCTCCCAAAACCCAATAAACCCAAAGCTCCTAAGCCCTCAGGACAGAAATGTCATGCAGGGGATTTTGGGGAGCAGGAGAGGGAGGGGGAAGCCCCCCAAGAGCATCACAAGTGTTCCATGTGCAGGGTCTCATCCATCTCCTGGTTGCCAGCACTGAGACCCTGCAGGGGTTTTGGGTATGAGGGTGGGCTTTGGGTGTTTTTGGGGTGTCTGTGCCCTTCCTGACTGGCACCAGGCCATGTCCTTCCCTCCCCACTCATCCCTGCTGGGGTTTTTCCCCCACAGAATGATCTTGGTGGGCTGTGGCATGGGGCCGAGGTGCTGCACCTGTGAGGGTTCCCAAATGGGGATTGAGGGCTCCCAGATGGGTGGGGGCAGCCAATGAGGGGGTGTAGAGTGGCCGGGTCACACCCCAAATTGGGGCACCCCAGAGGTCACAGAGGTCACAGTGCCCCACTGAGGACAGAGGGGGCTGGCAGGGCCCCCCGTGCCCTACCCTGGACAGGGACTTCCTCAGGGAATGTGTCCAGGGACCCTGCCCAGAACCACCATCCCCCAGGACAGGATCTCCCCTGCTGGGATGTGTCACCACTGGAACAAAATCTGCCCAGAACGTGTCACCCCCAGAACAGGATCCCCTCAGGACAGGAACCCCTGGATGTGCCCCCCCAGGACAGAACTCCCCCCTGTGTGACTCTCAGCACAAACAGCCTCTTCCTTCTGCTGCAGGAGAGAGAAAGTGAAAGTGTTGGGGAGCACAGCTGGACACCCCCATCCCCCACAGCCTCCCCACCCCTCCCTGGAGACCCCTCACCCCCTTTTCTCCCTCCCTGGATTCCCCCCCAACCCATTCTCTGCCCAGCTGCTCCCCAGGATTTCTGAGCCAAGAACTGGGAGTGGTGGGGAATGGCACAAAAGTGAAGAAAATAAGGAAACCAGAGAAATAAAGAGAGGAAAAAGTCAAGCGTGGGGAGGGCACAGAAGCAGAGCTGCTCAGGACCCCCATGTGATGCCTGCCCAGGAAACACTCCAGGGGAGCAACGTTGGGCCCTGGGTCACCCCAAAATCTGAGGCACCCAGGGTAGGAGTGGTGACCCATGGGGCCTACCCAGGCACTGCCCATCCCTGGCACCCCCATTCCCCTGGGAACCCAACCATGGGACAACCATTCCTTCTGTCCCCTCTTCCCTGGGACCCCCATGCCATGACCTCCACTGCCCAGGATCTCCATTCCCAAGGACCCTCATCCTGGTAGTTCCAGCCCCTGGGACCCCTCCCTTCCCTTGGGGACCAAGATTCCCCCAGGACTCCCATTCCCCTGACATCCCAATCCCTGGGGTCCATCCCATGATCACAAATCCCTGAAGGCCACGTTGTTCTGGGATTCTCATCCCTGAGTTTGAATCCACCCAACCCTTGGGACCCCCATTCCCATCCCTGGAACTCCAGTCCCCTGGACACCCATCCTTGGCTCCCTGCACCTCCTCAGCCTCCAAATTCCGGCAACATCCTGTCCCCACCATGTCCCACCATCACCCCCATGTCCTACAAGGTCCCCACCCTGCCCCCATCCTGTCTCACCCTGCCCCCACCGAGGGCCACCTACACATGGGGACGAGAGCTGACCTCGCTTCCTGTCCCTTCATCCGAAGAGCCGCCAGCCAGGGGACAGGGGACAGCCACAGCAGTGAGTGACAGCCAGTGCCCATGGCTGGGGACACCGGGATGGCCGGGAAGGTGGCTCTGCTCCTGTGGGGTGAGTGCCCCGGGCACGGGCCTGATGACCCTGGGGACGGGCCCTGGTGAGGCAGAGAGGGGTGGAGAGGGGGCACAGGGGGGCTGCGGGGTCCCCTGAGGTCCCCAAGGCCAGCACAGCCAGTGGGGGACAGAGCCAGTGGCTCCTCAGTGTGTCCGGGGTTTTGGGGTGGCCCTGGGAACAGGAAAAGGGGAACTGGGATTTATGAGAGGGATGTGGAGACAGGGATGGGGGACAGAGTTTTGGGGACAGGGATGTCAGGTTTGGCTCCACGGGGCTGGGGCAGCTGTGGCGACAGGGACAAGGGGAGAAGCACCACGGGGATGTGGCCGTGGGGCTGGCGGGGGTGAGCTGTGCCAGCACGGGCTGGCCGTGGTGTCCCTGTCCCCGAGGCGTCCGTGCCACCCGGACGTGTGACACAGAGCTGTCCCCTGGGAGCCTCTCCAGACCTGTTGGGGACCGTGCCCGGGCATTTTCCCACAAGAAGCCGTGTCCCCACGGGGACAGCTCGGGGACAGCCTCACACCCTGTCCCCACGGAGCCAATTCCACCTTGCCCTGTCCCTTCTCCCTTCCAGCCCAGACCCTCAGCCTCGCTGGTGAGTCCTCGGGGGATGCCATTCCCCCACCCCGCTGTCCCCAGCCCCTTGGTGGCCCTGGCAGGCTGGTGTCCCCTGTCCCCCGCAGGTGCCCAGACCCCCCAGCTCCTGGTGGAGCCCCCCTGGACTCCGGGGGTGCTGTGGGACCGGGTGACACTGACCTGCCAGGCCTCGGGGACCGCCCGTGCCACCACCTGGTACAAGGACGGGCGGCGCTGGGGGCAGGAGGGACGTGACCGCTTCCTTGTCACCGAGAGTGGCACCTACCAGTGTCAGAGACCCGGCAGTGGGCTCAGCCCCCCCGTCATGGTGTCAAATGGTGAGGGGGGATCTGAAATGCTCAGGGTGGCTCCCTGATAACTCTGGGTGGGCTCCACTCCGTGGGTGGCCTCACAACCCTCGTGTGACAGGCGAGAGCCTGTCCCCTGCACACAGGGACATCCCAGTGCATCCCAGTGCATCCCAGTGCACCCCAGTGTGGTGGGACTCCCGTGGTGACAGCTGTGCCACGGGGCTGCTCCCTGGGACCCTCCTGCGCAGTGGACACTCCAGCCAGATGTCCCCGGTGCCGTGGGCACCCACTTTGGACCTGTCTCGGGCTCCTCAGTGACACGGGACCCTCCTGTCCCACAGACCCGCTGGTGCTGCAGGTGCCAGCACGGGCGCTGCTGGAGGGGGACACGGTGACACTGCGCTGCAGGGGCTGGCAGGACAACCCTGCCACCAGGGTGCGATTTTACAAGGACGGGAAGGATCTAGGGGGGTCCCTCAGGGGCGCCAAGCTGTCCCTGCCCCCCCTGAAGCTGCACAACAGCGGCCGCTACAGCTGCGAGGGCTTGGTGGCCTCAGGAATGTCACTGTCAGCACCGGTGACAGTGACAGTGCACGGTGAGCACTCCCACGGCTGCAACTCCAATATCCTGACACCCCCAAAGCCACTTCTCAGTGGACTCAGAGTCACAGTCGCCACCCCCATCTCCTTCCCAGAGCTCGTGCCGGTGCTGAAGGGTCCCCCCGAGCTCACCGAGGGGTCCCCCCTCAATCTCAGCTGCCTCAGCACCCCCAGCCCCCTGCGGCCCCGAGCCCCCCTCCTGTACAGCTTTTACCGGGACGGGCAGATGCTGCAGGGCCCGCAGGGCTCCCCGCAGCTCCTGGTGCCCGCCGTGGGGGTCTCCCACTCGGGGAATTACGGGTGCGAGGTGCTCTCCGAGGGGGGGGCCGTGCGGAAGAGCAGCTCCCGGCTCGGCGTCACGGTGCGCAGTGAGTGTGGGGATGGGCACGGGGAGCCCCCACCGCCCTCCCAGATCTCCCATCCCTGCTCAATCCTCTGCGAGCCCCCCCTCCTTCCCAGCTCTCTCCCTGGGTCCCCCCATTGCCCATTGCATCCCTCCCAGGTCCCCTTACCCATCCCTGGGTTCCTCTCTCCCTCTCTGAGGCCCTTCAATTGTCCACAGGTCCCTCCATCCCTGTCTGGGTCCCTAAACCGTTCCCTGTGGTTCCCTTCAACCCTCTCCATGTGTCCCCTCGCTGAATCTCCCATCCTTCCACCCCTTTCCAAGCCTCACTCCGTCTCTGTGCCCCCTTCTTCCTCACTGGGATCCCCCCAGCCCTCTCTGATCCTCCCTCTCCATGAGTCCCTCACTGCTCCCTGCTGTCCCCCACTCGTCCCATGTCCCCAGTCCCTCCTGTGTCCTCCCCACAGGGGTCCCGCTCTCTGGTGTGTCCCTGTCGGTGCAGCCCCCCGGGGGACAGGTGGCACTGGGGGACCACCTGGTGCTGAGCTGCGCAGTGGCCATGGGGACAGGTCCCCTGTCCTTCTCCTGGCTCCGGGAGGGTTCGCAGGCACCACTGGGCACCGGTCCCCGCCTGGAGCTGCGGCACGTTGGGGACAATGACAGCGGCCACTACAAGTGCCAGGCCAGCAACAGGGACAGCGTGGCTGAGAGCCCCACTCTGAACGTCACTGTCGTGGGTGAGTGGAACCCTTGGGCTGGGGGTGACCCCACCCACAGCATCCCCAATTCCACACATCCCAAATTCCACCTCATCCCCCCCACACCAGCCCCAGCCCAGCTCACAGTGCCAGCCCTGGTGTCACAGACCAGCGAACAGGGACCCTCTGGCTCCAGGGATCCCCACCCAGGACATCCAAGCCATGCATCCCTAAGCCCAGCTGTCACATTCCCCACTGCACATCATGTCACATTCACGCTACTGAGCGTGACCCTCCCAGAGCACTGAGACCCTTGGCATTGGGGTGATGCCCCCGTTGATGTTCCTCATGGCACCCATCACATCCCACCCACGCCATTCTGTGCCCCCCACCAGGTGACAGCCATCCCCACCCTTGGACATGGCATCCCTCATCCCACCTTCCCCTCACCCTCATCTCATCTTCATCCCCCACTCCTCATCCATCACATGCTCTCCTCCCACACCTCATGATGACCCCCAGCACCATGGGGTCACTGTCCTGGGTGAAGGAGACCCTCTGTATCCAGGAGTCACCATGCAGACTCCCTCATCCCTCCTCACCAGGTGCCAGAACCTGTCCCCGGCCTCAGCCCTGTCTGTGTCCCCGCAGTGCCCGTGGCCAATGCCACCATCGCCCCTGGTCCCCCGGCACTCCAGGTGCATGCAGGTGACTCTGTGACCCTGAACTGCTCGGTGCAGGTGGGCTCAGCCCCTGTCACCTTCACCTGGCTGCACGATGGGCAGGAAGTGGGCCGGGGTCCCCTCCTGGATCTTGGGGACATCGATGTGGGACATTCAGGCACCTACCAGTGCATGGCCACCAACCAGCTGGGACAGGACGGGCACCGCGTGTTCCAGGCACTCAGCCCAGAGCTGGCCCTGGAGGTGACACCACAGGGAACCACTGGACACTGGAACAGAGGTGGGATCATGTAGAGAGCCTGGTGCAGGATCACACGGGGTCATTGGGATTGCAGGACCCCTGGAGTGACAGGTGACCCTGATGTGTCCCTTCTGTCCCCAGCAGTGGCCGCAGGCATTGGCGGGTCCCTCCTCTTCCTGGTCCTGCTCCTGGGTGTAGCTGTGCGCTGGCATCGGTGGAACAACATGGGTGGGTGACAATGGGGACCATGGGGACCCTGGGGAGCTGGGGGACCACCTGCCTGTTGGGGTGATGGGGTGGCACCCAGAGCCTCTGACTTGGCAATGATGGCTCAGGACCTTTGGTCAGGGTCCTGAAGGATTTGGGGTGGTGTTGGAGGGACTTGCAGGGATTTTGGGGGTTCTTTCAGTGATCCTGGGGGAATGTGGAGGCTACCCCATACCTGGCAGGCTTGAGCTTCAGGGGGCTCTGGGGGTCCAGAGAACAGAGCAGGGGTTCTGGAGGGCATCAGGGATGCTCAGGGGTCCTGGAGGATATTGAGGGTGTAGTCGGATTTCAGGATTGCTGAGAAGGGTCAGGACCCTGGGGACCCCACAGTTATCCCTCCCCTCTTTCCTTTGCAGCTGCCAGGAAGCAGCAGGAAAGGTGAGTAGGGGGCTCAAACCACACTCTCGTCTTTGACCCCAACCCCCAAGACTTCCCATTCCCTCCCACACATCCCCTTGATTCCCTCAGGGCGCCCCCGGAGCCCCCGGCCCTCCCAGAGGAGGGGAAGGTGCTGTACACCCACGTCATGATCACCAAGCAGACGGGGGGTGAGTCCGGGCTGGGGCACATGCAGAGGGACACGTCACCCATGAGTGTCCCCCTGCCCAGATGCCACAGCCTGTGTCTCTTGCAGCGTCCCCCCGTCCCACCACACTCCAGGATCCCCAGGTGACCTATGTGGAGCTGCCAGCAACCCATGGGCGACTGCGGGAATGAGGGGACATCTACGGGAATGTGCTGTGACACTCGGGGCATGGCTGGGCACTGGGGGGCTCTGGGGGCACTGGGGGCACTGGGGGACCTCACCCATGGGCAGCCACACATGTGTGTCCCCTGCACTGTTCCCGTGGGTGCCCAACATTCACGGGTAGGTGGGCACAAGTGTGAGGCAGCACAGGGCATCCAGAGCTCCACATGACCCCAGAACCCACAAGGATTTCCCCACTCCCCCTTCCAGTATCACCAGTGGCTCCCCATTCCACATCCAAGTGCCCCCAGTACCCTCAGAGACTTCTCCATTCCCTCCAAACTGTGCTGCCAGTACCCCCAAGGGCTCCCTCTTTCCCCTCCCAGTGCCTCTCCATTGCTCCCAGTCGATCCAGGTGGTTCCCATTCTCTCTCCCAGTACCCCTGTACTCCCAGTGCCTCTGCAATGCCCCTCTCAGCACTCCCAGGACACCCACGGCTCAACATCTCTCCTCCCAGTGCCACGCGAACACAGGACTCGTTTCCCTCTTACTGGCACCAAAATGCAGCTTTTTGGTTCAACTGCCAGAGATGGTGTTTCTTTGTTCAGCTCTGTTGGGCTTTAGGAATGGGATTCTCCAATTTTGGGCTGCCACTCAAAACCAGTGCTCTGGGTTCCCTTCTGCCCTGTCTCAAACCCCTCCTGTGCTGTGTTCCCCACATGATGATGTCCCAAAGGGCCTTGGGGATTCTGGACCCTCCCCCTTTTCCAGAGCAGTCAGGATCAGGCCATGGCACAGGGTGGGGTGTCAGGGATAGGAAAAGTTTGATGTCTCAAAATATTTTGGAACACCTGTGTGTGGCAGGGCTGGGTCAGGCCTTGCTTTTGGTGGCACAGGGCCCCATGTGTCATTCAGTCTGTCAGCCATAGCACACTGGGGACAGTGTGACGCTCTGCCAAACCCAGCTCCTGATTACCTGAGGGACCAGGAGTCCCACCTTGGCAGAGGGCCCTTGGTGGCCCAAGGGCTTAAAAAGCAGAGCAAGAGGTGGCCAAGTGTCTGACTTTGTCTGCTCTTGAAGTGCCTGCCCCATTCATGCTGGAACCCAGGAGTTGGAAACTGTCATGATTTAAAAGAGAAACACCTGCCATAGAAAGCAGGAACTCTCCTGGATTGGAAAGAGGACCTATGCCTCCAAATTTTTTTAAGTGTGAAGTTTATGGGGCTTCCAGGCAAAAATGTAGGAAAATGAATAACAGTTCATTGCTAGGAAAGTTCTAGAACAGAACAGAACAAACAGCAACACAAGAAAAGAAATTTCCAACCCGCTCAGGGCAGTTCATCTTTGTGCAGTTATGACCACGGCCAGCAGGGGGCGCTGCAGGGAGCACTCCCGGCCAGCAGGGGGCGCTGCAGGGAGCCCTCACAGCCAGCAGGGGGCGCTGCAGGGAGCGATCACAGCCAGCAGGGGGCGCTGCAGGGAGCACTCACGGCCAGCAGGGGGCGCTGCAGGGAGCGCTCACAGCCAGCAGGGGTCGCTGCAGGGAGCACTCACAGCCAGCAGGGGGCGCTGCAGGGAGCGCTCACAGCCAGCAGGGGGCGCCCCGGTGCTGCTCGAACCCCTCAGGGGCCATGGCGGCCTCGTCGGGGGGGACGAGAGGAAATCGCTCCTTTTGCAAACTCAGGGGCACCAATCGGTCCCGGCACCATCCCCGGCAGTGCCCGGGCAGGACAGACGAAGGCAGCAGCTTGGCTCCTAGTGCCCAGTGGCAGCGTAGCAGTGTCCCAGGGCCAGGCACACACCCTGCTAAACTCCTGCGATTGCTCTCCCTGATGCCGAACAGAAAGAAGGCAGCACCAACCCCAGGCAGGTCTCAGGTGCTCAATAGCACCTCTCCTGGCTTTACACCACACTTCCTGAAAACCCTCGGCCTTTCACTCCCTTTTTCTCCTGCAGCCCAGGCACAGCATCTTTGGGAATGTTGAATTCCCCTGCGATGTTGAGGAAAGCAGGTGCTCCTTGCTGACAGTGCCAGGCCTCCTCAGGGGGCTCCCCACCACATTTGGAGCTCCTTGTCTTCCTGGGCCACTGCTGGTCCTGACACAGCAGCCACGGGCGGAGGAGGAGGAGAAGGAGGAGGAGTCTGAGAGCAGAACCGCAGAACCGAGGGCTCTGCAGCTGCAGTTGCAGCTCCAGGGACAGCCAGGGATAGGAGCAGTGGCTTCGGAGGGATAAATGGGGTAAAAGTGGAGCTGCTTGGGCCAATGCCCCTGATCTGCTCCAGGTGCTTCAGACCCTTAAGGAGCTGTTGTAATTACCACCAGGGATCCAAAAATTCAACTGTGCTGCTAAACCATCCCTGTGCACAAACACACAGCGCTGCTGCCTCTCCCTGGGATTTTGGGATACTATGGCGGCATTGGACACATTTTAGGGGTCAGATGCCCCCCAGCTCTGCCCAAAAGAAGATTTTGTGGCTGCCAGGAACGTTTCCTGGTGCTTCTCACCTTCGCCACTGCACAGGGATGGGCATTGTCCCAGTCCTGCTCTGGCCAGCCCCAGGTGGCAGCCAGGACCTGAGGCTCCCCCTGCCCCCTTGGCTTTGATTCTCGCAGCTCTCGAGCTGCTGCAAAGGTGAGAATTCTGTGGGGGAAAAAGGCGTGGCTGTGGTTTGCTCAGCCCTGCAAGGAGCACAAAACCCGGTGTGAGCCCCAGCAGTGGCTCTGCCAGGGCCTTTGATGGTTTTCAGAGCAGGGCTGGCTGGAAACCCCCCCTGCGGGGCAGCTGCGAGGGAACCAGTCCGGAAATGCAGCAATTGATCATTTGGTCCCTGTGCCCAAGGGACTGAGAGAGCCCCAAAACTGCTGCAAATCCCAAAAGGATCTGCTCAACCTGACCGGGACCCTCCTCAGTCCGAGCCGAGCAGGCAGAGCTGAACAAACAAAAACCATTTCTCCCAGTTTAATCCTAAAGCTGCATTTTGTGTCCAATGAGAGGGACAAGGGTCCTGTGCCCCCTGGCACTGGGGGAGGGAATGGGGAGCCCCTGGGGATACTGGGAGCACTGGGAGCACTGGAACGTGGAGCTCTGTGCAGCCCCAGATGGGACCCACCACTCGTGGCCACCTCCTGGTCAGGGTGGGCACCCATGGGAGCCTGGGGGGGGCCAAAGGGGGGGTGCCCTAGGAAAGGAACCCCCAGTGCCCCCAGTGTCACAGCACGTTCTCGTAGATGTCACCGGGGTCCTGCTGTCGTCCTTGGGGTCCCAGCAGCTCTGTGTGGGTCACCTGGGGGATGTGCTGGGCAGGGACCTGAGAGAGACTCCAGGGTTGGAGACCTGGGTGGGGGTGACACCCGTGGGTGACGTGCCCATGTACCCCCCCCATACTCACCCCCTACCCACTCAGTGCCCACAACATGGGGGTCCATCACTGCCCCCTCCTCCAGGGGGTCCTATGGGGATAACTGGGGTTCTGGGTGGCGTCTGGGGCAGGGGGGGAAAGGGGAGTCCTGGCCAGACCCTCCCACTCACCTGTGCTGGGGCTTCCTGGCAGCTGCAAGGAAAATGGGAGGGAGTGACCATGGGGACCCCGGGACCCCTGACCCTGCCTGGGACCTTGGCAGCTCCAACAACCCATGGGATACAAAAATTCCCACTGCACCCCTTATTGCCCCTGGACACTCCAATCACCCCTGAATCCCTCAGAACTTCTGCACCACCACAGTGCCCCCATTGCCCCCCGTGCCCCCGACCCTCTGAGCAACAAAACTCGAAGCCTGGCAGGTAGGGGCACCCCTCAAACTCCCCCAGGACCTCAGAAAGATCCCCCAACATCCTTGCATGACCCTCCAAGAGTTCCCTGAACCCTCCAGGATCTCCCAGTGCCACATCAATATTCCTGAAAACCCAGCCAGTGATCCCCCTGGAGCCCAACCAAGACCCTCAAAATTCTCCCCACAGCTCTCAGTACCCCCAGCCGAGGTCACTGCGGGCTCAGTTTCCCCCAGCCCAGGGGCCCTGGGTGCTGCCCAATCTCTGCCCCCACTATGGGGGCTTCCCATCACTCCAGTGCCTCCCACTTCCCCGAGGGTCACAACTTTTGTTGTAGAATGTCACAGATGTCACGGGGTTCCCATGGTTGCCCATGTGGCCCCTGCAGCTCCACATTGGTCACCTGAGGATCCTCCACCATGGGGGCTCCGTGGGAATAAGGGGATGTGTGGAAGAGGATGGGAGGTCCTGGAAGTTTGGGGAAAACACAAATCATGGTCAGAGCCTGCAGTCACCTTTCCTGGTGTTTCCTGGCATCTGCAAAGGAAAAATGGAGGGGTGACTTTGATTCCCCATCCACCTCCGGGAATCCTGAACCTCCACCCGACCCTCAATTCCCTCCAGGTCACCCCAGTATCCCTGATGCCCCCTAGAAACTCTGAATGACCCCAATTCCCCAACACACTGAGCCCCTCGATCGCCAGGCTTGGCAGGGAGGGGCACCCTATCAATTCCCCAAAAAGTTCTGATAGGATCCCCAACGTCCCTGCACGACCCTTCAGCACCTCCCTGCAGCTGTGGAAAGGGGTTTTAACTCTTTAAGTGCAGCAGAAATAAAATGCATAGCTACATGGTCGTCTTTCATGACAGGAAGAAAGAGACGAGTTTCTTCAGAAACACACTTGGTTTTATAGCATGACTCGCAATTCCAAGAGTAGAGAAAAGGTGATTGGTTCAGAGACAAGACACCCCATTGCCAGGGCCTGGTCAGGCACCACAACAGGTGTTCTATCTTGTTATTAATTCTTTTTTATTTTGACCAAATTATCACCCTGGGAGAAATTCTCCCTAGCGTTGAGCTTATTGGCTGGGAACAGAGCTGAGAAGCTGCAGCCTGGAATATTTTTCAGGCTCTAATTTTCTTGCTTTCTCAATATGTGTCCCTACATGATTCCATGAGACTCCACAGGGTCACAATGGCCCCTCGATTCCATGGAGCCCCAAGGTGTCACTATGGTTTCCTTGGTTCTTCAATGTAAGGATGCCCTCTTGGTTCCCTGGAGCTCACAGTGTCACTCTTGTGGCCTTGATTCCATGAGTCCCTGCAGTACCACAATGGTCCTTTGGTTCCACGTGGCCTCATCATGGTCTCCTTGGTTCCATTAGGCCCTGCTGTGTCACAATGACATACTTGGCTCCATGATGCCCAGTACTGTAACAAAATTCTCCTTGTTTCCATGGTGTCAGAATGGCACCTTTGTCCCACCAAGCCCCACACTGTCACTGTGGTCCCCTTGATTCCATGAGGCCCTGCCGTGCTACAATGGCCCCAATGGCTACAATGGTCTCCAGGGAGACTCTCTACAACCACCTGAACAGAGGGTGTAGTCAGGTGGGGGTCTTTTTCCTCTCCAAGGCAACCACTGACAGAATGAGAGGACACAGTCTGAAGGTGAGCCAGGGGTAGGACACGTTTGACATCAGGAAAAAATTCTTCACTGAAAGAGTGATTGGGCACTGGAATCTTCTGCCCAGGGAGGTGGTGGAGTCACTACCCATGGAGGCATTTAAAAAAAGACTGGACGTGGCACTCAGAGCCATGGTTTAGTTGGTGAGGTGATGTTAGGTCATAGGTTGGGCTAGATGATCTCACAGGTCCTTTCCAACCTCGCTCATTCTGGGGTTCTGTTTCATAGCTGTCTCCATTGTTCCATGAGGGCCTGCAATGTCATAATAGGCCTTTGGTTCCATGAGTCCCCACAGTGTAACAGTGGACCCTTGGTTCCATGAGGGTCCTCAGTGTCACAATGGTCTCCTTGGATCCTCAGTGTCCAAGTGGCCCCTTGGTCACAATGAACTTCAGGTTCCATGAGCTTTCATACTCTCAGCAACAGTTCTGCAATGTCACCATGGACCATTTGTTCTACGAGGTTCTGTAGTACAACATGGTCACCTGGGTTCTGGGAGGCCCTGCAGTGTCACAATGCACCCATGGTTGCAGGAGGTTCCACAGTGTCACCATGGCCTCCTTGGATCTGCAGTAGAACAATGGACCATTGGTTCCATGTGGCCCCACAGTGTCACAATGACCCCTTGGTTCCATGAGGCCTTTATCTGTCACAATGGACTTTTGGTTCCATGAGGTTTTTCAGTGCCACAATGGTCTCCTTGGACCTGCAGTGTCACAAGGGACCATAGGTTCCATGTGGCTCCACTCTTTCAAAATGGATTTTGGTTCCATGAACTCCCACAGTGTCAAAAGGCCCCTTTGTTCCTTGGGGTGCCATAGTGTCACAGTTGACACCTTGGTTCTGTGAGGCCCTGCTGTCACCAAATCTCCAAAATATCAGAATAAGACTCCTTAACACTAATTTGGTGCAGGGCATGGACACCGTAGGACAGCCTGGGCTGCAGAGGGCACAGGGATGGGCAGCAGCTGAAAGGCCCTGACACAGCCAACTCCTGCAGCACTTGGGCCATGCAGGCTGGCCCTGGGCCTGAGGCCAGCAGGGGACAAGTGAGCCTTGCTGTGCTGGGGCCTCATTGCCTCCTTGTCCCTGCTCAGCAGCCTGGCAGGGGCCGCCCCATGGTGCTGCCCTTGGCATTGCACATGGCCAGAGCCCAGTGGCCCGGGAAGAGCCCTGAGCAATGAGGGAGGGACAGGATCTGCCTTGCCAGGGGCTGGGGCTCAGCCCTTGGCCCTTTGCATTCCTGAAACACATCCAGGTTTGCTCAGCATCACAGATACCTTTCCTTTCTTTGTCCTCACCTGTCATCAGTGCCTCCAGTGTTGTGCTCAAACAGGAATCAGGGGACATTTTCCGAGTCATATCCCTCAGTGGAATCCATTAAAACTTCAATAAACTTTGGAGTTTGAATATGACTTTGAGTTCTTGAGAAGTTTTCCTTCAGCTCCCTTTCAGGGACTGATGTTCAGGGACTCAGCACTGTTGGAAAATCTCAACTCTACAGAGACAGGAAAACTGAGAAAGGTTTTAAAAGATTTTATTCCATTATCAGTCTCCTTGAAGGGTGAAACATAAGACATGTAAAACTCAATGCCATTCCATCAGAAGCCAAGTTATTTCCTGGTTACAATACCTTAGAAATTCTTTCAGCCTATTAGCTTTTGCCACACAATGGTGCTAATAATCCTAACACCAATCACCTAGTATTCTACCCCATGTGCTCTTGCCACAATGCATCTTTCACAGTTCTAATTCTCAAAAATATCTGATCTTTTTGTAAGGCCATTGTTTGAAACTTGTTTCTCGTTCAATCTCTCTCTCAGCAATGTCTTCTCTATTCCAGGGCCATTCTGAGTCAGCACACCTTATCTCAGAGTTTGCATCCAGATGTACAAGACTGAGTGAGCTTTCAGTCAGGCTTTGAGAATCCTTTACAAATCCATTTCTCACAAATATCAATCACAGAATGCTGCAATCACCTCCACTCTAAAGAGAACAGTAATAAAATACAGCCTTGAAAATGGGAATGGATATTTCTAAGAAGGTCTTTGTCATATTTCTCTATAATT
Source organism: Sturnus vulgaris (assembly GCF_052056855.1). Lineage (NCBI taxonomy): Eukaryota > Metazoa > Chordata > Aves > Passeriformes > Sturnidae > Sturnus > Sturnus vulgaris. The sequence goes on along the minus strand of NW_028276072.1, from coordinate 2,452,686 downwards.
GGAGTTGAAAAACTACTGAATGAACTGGACCAGACGAGAGGGAAATCAAGGCAGGACCATTGTTTGCTAAGAAACATCTCAAAAATTCAATCATAATTAATATCTAAAGTTTCTGATTCCGTTCATGGGTCTTGCTGAGGGCCACGACTGAGAAAGTTATATAGTTATAATTAGTTCAAGTAGAAATATGTTTTAGGCAAGCAGAAATATGCATTATGTAAGCAAAGCAGTATGTTAAGTAAGATAGTAAAAGTTTGTAAAGCTTAGCAATAGAACCTGCTATAAAGTTAGTTAGAAGTTTAAGATATATCAGTGTAGGTTTGTGAAGTGTTCTAGGATTGGTTGAAAAATGAAGCATTGCAGCAAAGCCATGAGAAGGAAAGCAATTAATGATTGGTGTAAAAGGATGCTGGCAAACTTCACAGAAGTATTGGATTGGCTAAAAGACGAACATAAAGCATTGTAACTAAGAATGAGGTGGCTTCTGATATTATGGTGTTGGATGTAACACCTTTAATGTCTCACCCTTCTATGAGACTGACACCATGAGGCCATAAACCATCTTTTACAACGTCTCTCAGTTGCCCCATCTCTTGTAATATCAATCTCCCAATACACAATTTTTTGACATCAGACACGACTAATGAAATCACTAGGGACTTAATGGACACCAGGTCTATCCCATTAAAGTCAATAGGGATTTAGGGACACCTGGTTTAATCCATTCTATTTCATGGGGATTTTGGTAAATTTTGGTCCTAAAATGGGGAAATTTGGGAGAAATCTTGGGCTGAATTCTAGGAATTTCTGCTCCAGGATCGCAGTGCCAATGCTCTGGATGTCCTGGATGAATTCCTGGAGGCCAATCCCAAATCCCTAATCCCACACCTGCGGTCCATGCTAGAGCTGTGCCTCCAGGTAAGCCCAAAAATGTCCATTTTCAGCTGAAATCTGGGAATTTTGCACCCAAAATTGGTGTTTTTAGCACCAAAAATTTTGGGACATCAGGTCTGCCCATTGATAGGACTTGAATGGGAAGAGTTACTGTTTAAACTGGAACCACTGGGAAGGGCTAATGCGGGACACTGGGGTGACTGGGAGCACTGAAGCAAAAGTGGGACCACTGGATGGGATTTGTAGAGATAATTGGAGATAAACAGGACTCCAGGTCTATCCCATTGAAATCAATAGGAATTTAGGGACAGCAGGTCTACCCTTTAATGGCAATGGGGTTTAGGGGCACCAGGTCTACCCAATCAAAGCAAGGAGGATGTTTGAGACACTAGTTTTCGGGAGGAGCCCAGGGGTTTTTGGTGATCCAGGTGTCCAAGGGGTACCCAGGTGTATCCAGGTGATTTCTGGGGGTACCCAGGTGATTTTTGGGGATACCCAGGTGTACCCAGGTGATTGTTGAGGGGTATCCAGGTGATTTTGGGCAGTATCCAGGTGTACCCAGATAATTTTTGGAGATATCCAGGTTATTTTTGGGGCACCCAAGTGACCTGACTCACCTTGACAGGCCAGGAGAAGATGATGGCCACCATCCTCCCAGTCGATGTGGACACAGGTGACCCTTGGCAGCAGCAGGGCTGTCACAGGGCACTACAACATTCAGGGGGTACCCCAAAACTCCAGGTGAGGACATCAGGGGTGGGAGCCCTGAGTTACCTCAGGAGAAGATACAGATCAGGTACAGCCAGGTGCTTTGGCCCATGGGGTTGGTGCAGATGGTATTCTGCAGCAGCTCCAGCTCTGGGGTGTGCAAAGGAGGCACCCCAAAATCTCAGGGGGGCAGCAGGGGAAATCCCAATATCTCGCTGGGGGCACCCAAGTATCCAGGAGTTCAGGTCTACCCATTAAAGTCAATGGGGATTTAGGAACACCAGATCTACTCATTGAAGTCAATAGGGACTTAGGAAAACCAGGTCTACCCATTCAATGCAACTGAACCAACCAGCTTCCAATTTAGGCAAGGGATGGGCTGGAAAATTTTGGGGATCCCACAAAATTGTGGAAGTTTTTTGGGGTATCCCTCAGCTTCCTCCAGCCTTCCAGGGGGCAGAGCCCTTGCTGTAGTTCCTGGTGGGCTTCAGGAGCCCCAGGCAGTGTTGCCAGGCTGAGAAGTTGGAGAAGCTGTGCCTCAGCAAGGCCCTGGTGAAGGGCAGCTCGGCCTTGAGCTCCTGCCCGGCCACAGGGGCCCACCAGTGTTCCCAGGTGTGGACTGGGAAGGCACCAGTATAAACCAGTAAGCACTTGGAGCCACTCCCAAGCTCCTGAGGCCTGTGGCATCAGCTCCCAGTATAAACCAGTAAGGCCTCATGCACCCAAACCCATTCCCAGTGTGGTCCTGGGGCTCCCAGGTTTATACTGGGAGGGCACCAGTATAAACCAGTAAGCACTGGGAGCCACCCCTGAGCCCCTGAGCCCATTGCAGCAGCTCCCAGTAGAAACCAGTAAGCACAACCTGAAGTCACTCCCAGTAGGCACCAAGTTCCATCCCCGTATAAATCAGTAAGGCCAGCATTCCCAGAAGTTGCTCCCAGGGAAGTGCCAAGCATCCCAAAGCCCCCTCCCAGTATAACCCAGTACACCCCAGTATAACCCAGTAAAATCCAGAATATCCCTGTATAACCCAGTATAAACCACTACAATCCAGTCACTCCCAGGACCACATCCTGGTATAACCAGGTGACCCCCAGCACCCCATCCCAATATAAACCAGTATAACTTGCAGTCAGCCACCAGGTCCTCCAAGCCAGCAGGGGGCACTCACACAGCCCTGCTCCCTTTCCCAGGAGAACTCAGTACAAATCAGTAACCCCCCAGCACCTCATCTGTGTATAACCCAGTAACCCCCAGCACCCTATCCCAGTATAACCCAGTATAAACCAGTCACTCCCAGTACCACATCCCAGTATAACCCAGTACAGACCAGTAAACCCCCAGCACCTCATCCCAGTACAAAGCAGTATAACCCAGTAAAACCAGTACACACAGCACTAGGTCTTCCCAGACACTCAGACAGTCTTTCCCAGTATAACCCAGTATAACCCAGTGACCCCAGCCCCATCCAAGCACCCCCTGGACCCCATCCCAGCACAAACCAGAACAAACCAATACAACCCACTCACAGTTGCAGGGGTCGGCCACCAAGAGGCGATCACACTGTGCCAGTTCCTCCCGGCCAGCAGGGGGCGCTGCAGCGCGGCCCAGCACCCAGCCCTGGTGGTGCCACACCCCGTAGGATTTGGGGTTCACCCCCAGGATCTGCCCCATAAACAATAGCTCCGACAGCACCCTGAAACCTGTATAAACCAGTCCAGACCAGTATGGACCGGTATAAGTGGTAAAAACCAGTAAAAAACAGTATCCAACTGTGTAATACATACGTAGTAACCAGTACAAACCAGTATAGACAAGAAAAAACGAGTACGGACCTCTACAAACCAGAAAATAGGTAAAAACCAGTACAAACCAGTGAAAACCCTTGGCTGTGTCAGGAGCCAAGCTGGCTGGGCCCGGTAACAAACCTGCTGCCCAAAGTCAGTAGAAATGTTATGACCCATTTCAAACACCTCAACACCCATCCCTTCACCCACCAAGTGATTTGTAAAGACATGAGCACACATCTTTCCTCTCACATTGATGGTTCCTGTGCTGGTGACAGTCTGTTAAACCCAGCCTTCAGCCTGAGCTCTCTGCTGTTGCAGTTCCATGCACAGAGGTTGTTGTCTCTCAGCCCTTCCATGGGCAGGCTGGTGTTCAGCCATCTCCAGGACAGCAGGGCCCCAGCCCACGTCACTGTGCCCTGGGAAGACAAAAACCATCACTCCAAATGTGCCCTTCTCCTCCTTCTTCCCAGGCATTTGGCCCTGCCAGTAGGGTTTGCTGGAAAAAGGAGACCCTGTGACACTGTGGGACCCCTGGGAACCAAGAGTCCATTGTGAGACACCTGGGCCACGTGGAGCCAAGGAACCATTGTGACACTGGGGAAACTCATGGGACCAAGGGGCCACTGTGACATTGTGGGGCCTCATGGAACCTGTGAGCCATTGTGACACTGCACGGCCTTGTGGAACCAAGGAGACCATGGTGACACTGTGGGGCCTCGTGGAACCAAAGATTCCATTTTGAAATTGAGGAACCTCATGGAACCAAGGGTCTGTTGTGACACTTTGGAACTCCAGAGGCCATTGTTGAGTAGAGAACCTCATGGAACCAAAAGTCCATTTTCACAGATCAAGGCCTCATAGAACCAAAAAGAGCATTGTGACTCCATGGGCCCCAATGGACCCAAATCTCCATTGTGACAGTACAGAACCTGATGGAACCAAGGGGCTTTTGTGACACTGCAAAGCCTCAGGGAACCAGGGAGTCCAAAGGTCTGAAATAATCCTTGCAGGGTTCTACCTTGGGAAAGGGGAACCTCCTTGGTGGCACCTTGGGCTTGGCACAAACCTGAGGAGTGTGTCTGTTTGCAGTGGGGAGACTTAGGCTTTTTAGATAGTTTCCAAAAAAAGCATGAAAACACCTGTTTGCCAGAGTGCAGTCAGTTCTCCAATCAAAGCAGGTCCCAGGTGAGTGAGGACAGACAGGATGGGTCTGGGGAATGTGGAGCAAGGTTGTCCACACTGGCTCAGACCTCAAGGCACAGCTTCTGTGAGCAGGCCAGACCTCCTGAGGAGAGACCCTGGATCAATATCAACCATTGAATGCTGCAATCACCTCCACTCTAAAGAGAACTGTAATTAAATACACCCTTGAAAATAGGAATACATAATTCTTAGAAGCTCTTTGAATAATTTCTTCATAAATGCACTTGAAAACCTTCCTAATGAACTGCCCCAGACCCGAGGGAAATCAAGGCAGAGCCATGGTTTGTCAGGACTTGCTTGATCCCAATGAGCCCCATGGTGCATTTGGTGCTGAGCCCTTGAACCTCAGGACCTGAGAGGAGATTGCACAAACCTTTCCAGGAGTCCAAGTCAGAAGAAAAACCCAAAGTGTCTCAAAGCATTAATGGGTCCCACTGAGGTCCATCCCCAACACAGGCTCCTCATGGACTCCTTGGAGGAGAGAACTGGAGGCCATGATTACCCAGAAACCTCTGAGAGACTCAGAGAGAAAAGGAAAAGGAAAGTACCTTAAAAAACGGAAGTACCTTGAAGCATTAATGAGCCCCACTGAGTGTTGTTACTGACAAAGGCTCTCAAGGGACTAATTAAAGGAGATAATTGGAGGCCATGATTGCACAAAGTTCACAGAGACTCCAAGGCAAAAGCAAAACCCAAAGTCCTGTGAAAAACCTGCAGTCCCTGGGAGCATGAAGGAGCCCCCAGGGCCATTCCTGACCAAGGCTCCCCAGGGACTCGTCCCAGCAGATCCCTGAGGCCACTGGGATGTGGGGGGATGCTGAGGGCAGGACAGTGGCCAGCCTTGCTGGGGCTGTGCCAGGAGGCCCCAGTGGCTCAGGACAAGGTGTCTCCTCCCAGCCCTTGGTGGCACAGACCCTGCTGTGCCCCAGGGCACCAAGACTTGGCTTCTCTTTGTCCCCACCTGTCAACACTGCCTCCAGTTTCCTGCTCTACCTGGAACCTGGTGACACTTTCTCAGCTGTTTCCCTCAGTGGGACCCATTAAAACTAGCAGAAACTTTGGAGTTGGATTATGACTTGGAGTTCTTGAGAGTTTTCTTCAGCTCCCTCTCAGGGACTGATGTTCAGGGACTCAGCACAAACCCCAAGAGGGTCATTAAAGTCCTTGTGCTGTGTCTGTGCTGCTGAGCTGGGCTGGGCTCCTGGCACAGAGGGAGATCCTGGCAACCAAGAAGAGCTTCAAAAACACATTTCTCTTCATGAGCAGCTCTTCTCCCAGCTCAGCAGGGCTCAGGCACTGCCTGCAGCCACCCCAAGCACAGCACAGAGGCACAGAGAGCTTCAATCAGTCAGGGCTGGGAAGATGCTCAGAAGTGACTGGGGCAGAATCACTCCCAGCCCTTGACCCAGGAAGCCTCTGGCTGCAGGACAATGCAGCTGCAGCTCCTGCACTGATCTCCTAAAGCTGGAACATCCCAATGCCTGCAGACTCTGTGAGTACATTCTCTGAATGTTTCTAGGGGAGAGGAGGTGAAATTCTCATAAAACTCTGACAGGTTGTGGGTTTATGATCAGTCACAGAATATTTCCAAGACAAGGATTTTGATAAAAATGAAGACATTTCCTAAGACTTTGTATTCAGTTTCATACTATTGGAGAACGGCAGGAAGGAGGGTATAAATATTAAAGGTATTATAAATTTTGATAAGTGCTTGAGACATCCGAACTGTTATTTTTAGTGATCAATAGGTTCACAGGAAATTCCTGATGTGTTTTCAGTCACTCTGCCCATGCACAGCACCAGCATCCCCTTTGCTGGACCCATCAGGCTCAGTCTAACCTGTCCCCTCTCCCATCTGCAAACAGAACCTGCCCCAGCCAGTGCCCTGCTAACAGGCAGGGTTCTGTAGGGCCAAGGAGAGTGCACAGAGATTTGGGAGCTGTGAGTGCTGGCAGGGAGAGATCAGGCACAGGGAAACACCTCCAGGAGGAAAATCCCCAGGACACAGAAAGAATATCAGGCAATGAGAGAAAACAAAACACAGAAATGTTGTAGCAGGGAGAGTTCAGAGGTCTCCATAGGATCCCCTGCAGTGCAGCCCCTCCCTCTGAACAAGCCCCCTCCCTCCTGTCCCCCAGCCAAGCCTCTGCCCTCAGGGCCGGGGGTCCCAGGTGTGGAGCCCCTCCTGTGCAGGCAGAGCTGCAGCAGAGCCGTGGGGCAGCTCTGCAGCCCCAGGCCCAGTTCCCTCTGCAGAGCACAGGGCTGGGAGCAGCTGCCTGGCACTGGGGGCTCTGGGAGGGGGCACAGCTGGCTCAGGGTGACGCTGTCCCCAGTGCCTGGCTGTGGGCAATGCTGTCAGTGCAGCCGGGGAAGGAGCTGGATCTGCCTTACTCCAATGCCATCACTGGGACACTTGGAAGTGTCTCTGAGATTTCAGTCCAAGCTGGGAGCTTCAATCCAGGATGCAAACCTGTCCTAGACCATCTCCTGGTTATAAAATTAATGGAGAAAGGAAGAGATGTTCTGACACTGAAAATTCTGTTAGGGTGGTGAAATGAGCAATGTGAGTCCTTGGATACAAAAATGCTGCTGTGCTGTGGTGGATACATTGCTCTCAGCAATATCTGCTGATCTTTAAGAAAAACAGGGCAGTGTGAACATCCTCCATTTGAGAAATATGAAAGCCCGAAGAAACTCCGAAAAGAATGAAGAGACAGATCATTTTCCCTCAGTCTCCACTGATCATCTTGCCTCAGGGAACTCACTCTGTTCTACCAGAGGGCAGCAAAAATGCTGAGGGTTTCTGATATCCAAGAATACCAGTAGAGACGTGGGGGGAGCTTAAAATACAAAACCTCAGAACTCTGAAACACCAAAGTGTATCTGTGTGTGTTACTGGGGAGGGCGTATGGGATATGGCTTTGATTTTGGTACAGCCATCTCCTCTAACTCCTCAATAACTTTTTCTCCATGAACAGGTCCCCATGTCTGCCAACAGCAGCTCCATCAGCCACTTCCTCCTGCTGCCATTGGCAGACACGCGGCAGCTGCAGCTCCTGCACTTCTGCCTCTTCCTGGCCATCTCCCTGGCTGCCCTCCTGGCCAACGGCCTCATCATCAGCGCCGTAGCCTGCGGCCACCACCTGCACACCCCCATGTTCTTCTTCCTGCTCAACCTGGCCCTCACTGACCTGGGCTCCATCTGCACCACTGTCCCCAAAGCCATGCACAATTCCCTCTGGAACACCAGACACATCTCCTATGCTGGATGTGCTGCTCAGCTCTTTCTGTTCGTCTTTTTCTTTTCAGTAGAGTTTTCCCTGCTGACCATCATGTGCTACGACCGCTACGTGTCCATCTGCAAACCCCTGCACTACGGGACCCTCCTGGGCAGCAGAGCTTGTGCCCACATGGCAGCAGCTGCCTGGGCCAGTGGCTTTCTCAGTGCTCTGCTGCACACAGCCAATACATTTTCCCTGCCCCTATGCCAGGACAATACCCTGGGCCAGTTCTTCTGTGAAATCCCACAGATCCTCAAACTCTCCTGCTCACATTCCTACCTCAAGGAACTTGGGCTCATTTCTGTTAGTGCCTGTTTAGCACTATGTTGTTTTGTGTTCATTGTTTTCTCCTATGTGCAGATCTTCAGGGCTGTGCTGAGGATCCCCTCTCAGCAGGGACGGCACAAAGCCTTTTCCACCTGCCTCCCTCACCTGGCTGTGGTCTCCCTGCTCCTAAGCACTGCAGTGTTTGCCTACCTGAAACCCCCCTCCATCTCCTCCCCATCCCTGGATCTGGCCCTTTCTGTTCTGTATTCGGTGGTACCTCCAGCCCTGAACCCTCTCATCTACAGCCTGAGGAATCAGGAGCTCAAGGCGGCAGTGTGGAGACTGAACACTAGATGGTTTCAGAAACATTAAACTGCTTGCCAATTTCTGAAAATCACTTGTAATAAAAGTCACCTTTGATTCTTCTTGTTGGTTTGCTTGTTGGTTTGTTCTTTTCTTTCCTTTGTTTTAGCTTTTCAATATAGTCTACAAAGAAATGTCATTATTTGTGCTGTATTTCCTTTTGATTTTCTCCATCTTTTCTGTGACCCAGAGACTGTGTCAATGAGGGGCTGTGCTCTTGGTAACTTTAAACAAAATAAAGGATCTCTCTCCCAGCAAAGTTTTATTCAGAGATGCCCCTTCTGTTTCCTTCTCTGGAGCTGCAGCAGCAATGTCTGTGTGCAGAGCTGGGGCAGATCAGTGCTGGCACAGCAGCTGTGCCCAGCAGCAGCAGCAGCACTTGGTGTTGCCAGTGCTGCTCCCGTGCCACTGCCCCGCTGCCCTCCTGGCCCTCGTGTTGCTGCAGGGCCTGAGTGCTCTCGGGGCCGGGCACAGCCCTGGGGGTGGCAGTGCCGGGGCTGCAGCAGGGACAGACCATGGGCACTGCTGGGGCAGCGCTGACGCCTCAGGGCAGGGCCTGGGGGCTCCAGGCTCCTTGGCCAGGCTCTCTCCACAACACTTGGCCAGGCCAATGCTGAGCACAGAAAAGCCCCACGAGCAGCCCCAGGCTGGCTGTGGGCTGGCTGGGGGCAAACAGCATGGCTGGTGCTCTGCAAGCTCCCTGCAAGGGGGACACCCTGGCAAGGAGCAGCAGAGCAGGGGCTGATCCATCCCCACTGCACTGGACACCCCAGGGCAGCGTCCCAGAGCGTCCTCATGCACCTGCCAACAACATCCCCCCTCTGCAGCCCTGGCCTCTCCCCCAGCTCACACAGGAGCTGCATCCTTGCAGGCACACACACGGCAGCACTGGCTCAGGAGCCCCTGTTTGCATTGCACACAGCAGGGTCAGCACCCCCATGGGGCTGCTGTGGGGACATGGAGCTGAGTGAGCACAAATGCCATCAGCCCCTGGGGCCAGCAAGGGCTGGGGGACGGCAGGGAAACCACTCAGCTTTGTCATGGCCTCTGAAGTCAGCCAGAAAGTTTGTTCCCATCAGCTGTGAGTTTCCTGTCCCACTGCAGATGTAGTTGCTTAGAGCCAGGGCTGCCTGGCAGCCAGCTCTAAACTGCCCTGAGCATTTCCTTGGCTTCACTTTTGGTTTCTTTCCTCTTACCTTCTCAAGATTTTTTCCTCTTGCCCATCCATGTTCCCTCACCTGCAAACAGACAATCCTTGTTTGCCCTTTCCTCCCTGGTCCCACTACCCATTTCAGTTCCTGAGCTGGCACCATGGGAACATCCCTTGGGGAGCAGGATCATCCTCCAAGTGCTTCAGGAATTGTCTGTAGGATCCTGCAGTGCCTCGTGCTGCTCCCTTGCCAGAGGCACCACAGGCCAGGGGGGCACATCTGGGCTGCTGTGTCTGGGTGTGGGGCTCCCTGTTCTGGGCAATGAGGAGGGGCTGGAGAGGCTCTGCAGGACTGACAGGATGGGCTTTGGGGCTGTGTGGAGAAGCTGAGGGACCTGGGCTGCTGGACCTTGTGAAGAGGAGACCCAGGGCTCATCCTGCAACTGCTCCAACGGTGGTTTCAGATAATCAAAGAATCAGTCAGGCTGGAAAAGACCTTAGATATCATCAAGTCCAACCTGTGCCCTGACACCACCTTGTCTCCCTGAGCCTACTCTTCTCCAGGATAAACATCTCCAGCTCCCTCAGCCCCTCCTCACAAGACTTCTGTTCCAGACCCCTCACCAGCCTTGTTGCCCTTCTCTGGACACGCTCCAGCCCCTCCATGTCCTTCCTAAATTGGAGGCCCAGAACTGGACACAGCACTCGAGGTGCTGCCCAACCAGTGCTGAGCACAGGGGAAGAAACACTGCCCTGCTCCTGCTGGCCACACCATTCCTGATCCAGGCCAGGTGCCATTGGCCTTCTTGGCCACCTGGGCACACTGCTGCCTCATGTCCAGCCTGCTGTCCATCACTGCCCCCAGGTCCCTTTCTGCCTGGCTGCTGTCCAGCCACTCTGTCCCCAGCCTGGAGCACTGCAGGGGGTGTTGTGGCCAAAGTGCAGGACATAGCACTTGGCCTTGTTAAACCTCACCTTGTTGGATTTAGGCCCTGGATCCAGCCTGTCCAGGTCCCTCTGCAGAGCCCTCCTACCCTCCAGCACATCCACTCTCACACCCAGCTTGGTGCCATCTGCACATTTGCTGATGGTACACTCAATGCCCTCATCCAGATCATCAATGCAGATATTGAAATCCACGCTGGCTGGCTCTGATCCCTCAGCCATCCTGTAGGTGCCCTGGGATGGCACTCAAGGTGATCTGTTCCATCACCTCACCAGGCACCCAGGTCAGGCTGACAGGCCTGCAGTTCCCCACATCCTCCTTCCAGCCCTTCTTGGGGATGGGCTCACATTGGCACCTCCAGTCCTCTGGCACCTCCCTGCTGAGCCAGCACTGATGAGAAATGATGGAGAGCAGCTTGGGGAGCTCATCCAGCAGCTCCCTCATCCCCCTAGGATGGATCCCATCTGTTCCAAGAGACACCTGTTAGGATCTGAGTGGCTCAGCAGGTCCCCATCTGCTTCCTCCTGGATTACAGGGGGTCTGTTCTGCTCCCTGTCCCCATCTCCCAGGTCAGGAGAACACTTGTCCTGAGCTAAACCTGTCCTATTGTTGAAAACTGAGGCAAAGCATGAGTTAAGTATAGCAGCCGTTTCCTCATCCTATTTATTATATTCCCCCTATATCCAATAAGGAATGGAGGTTCTCCTTGTCCCTCCTTTTCCCATAAATATATTTTTAAAATCATTTTTGTTATTCTTCACAAAAGTGGCCAGGTTACATCCTAATTGAGCTTTCACTTCTCTCATTTTCTTTCTGCATGACCTAACAACATCCTTAAACACTTCCTGAGTTTTCTGCCCCTCTGTCCACAGGTGATGCACCCTCTTTTTTCCCTGAGTTCCTGGAAAAACCTCCATGCCCAGCCAGGCCTGTCATTTTCCTTGCTAGGTCACTGTTCACTTTTTGGCACAGAGGGACAGGCTGCTCCTGCGCCTTCAAGATTTCATTCTTGACGTGTGTCCATCCTTTCTGGAATCCTTTGTTTTAAAAGGCTGTTTCCCTTAAGAAAATCAGTACCTGATTTGGTGCTCCACAAAGCCACATCTTGAATAGGCCAAAGTCTGCTCTCTCTAAGTCCAGTGTAGAAGTTTTGTTGATGCCCCACCTGCTTTCACAGAATATTAAAAAACTGCATTATTTCATGGTCACTGTACCCCAAACAGCCTCTGAGCACCACATCTCCCACCAGCCCTTCTCTGTTTGTGAACAGCAGGAGACAGAGCTTTCCTTGTGAGTGAGATGAGAAGGAATTTTGGTTTTAATCAAGGGCATATTATTTTTATTTTTCAGTTCAGAGAAGGGCTGACTGAAGCCTTCCTTAAGCGATCTTGATGCTGAATGTCTCCTTAGGAGGTCTGGGCATGCAGAAGGATGAGCCCCTTGCAGGCCAACCCTGTTTGGACAACCTGCTCCTCACCCCCAGCCTCACCATGTCTGACATTGCCTATCTGGGACTGACATCCTAAAACATAAAAAACCCCTATCAATTTATTATTAATATTGTAATTCAATTAGATAATAAAAATATAATTATGCTTTTATATTTATAATACTGTTATTGTTTTTTTCTATTTTTTTATATTTACAGGAAAAAAATCTCTACATTTTTAGCAACCAGAAAAATTAATGGTCATTGGTTTTAAGTAACACAATTCACTTCATTAATTGGCCACTTTTGGCCGTTAATTTCTCCCTGTTTATGATAATTAGTCCTATTTAATCCCTTTCTCATCTTTTTAATCATTTTGCAAAGACAGGATAAAACTGGGCCACTTTAGGGTCCATGAAGACATTTCTGGAGTACATTTTAGGAAGTTTTGGCTCTGGGGAGGGAATTTAGGAATTTAGTGGTCACTTAAAGATTCTGACAGAAACTTCAGGGTCCGAGGGAGCTCTTGGGGGTCCAGGGTGGGCACTTGGGGGTCAGGGAGGGGAATTTGGGGCCATTCGGGGTCCAAGCGGGCACCTGGGGGGCTCTAACGGGGCTCTCCGGGGCGCGGGGGATGATGGGAGTTGTAGGCACAGGTATAATACGGTTCAAAGGGGCCGCGGAGCATCATGGGAGTTGTAGGTGCAGCTACAATGCCTCTCGGTGGAGTGTGGTGCATGATGGGAGATGAAGTCATGGCTGCAATAGCACTCTATGGGAACCACGGAGCATGATGGGAGCTGTAGTCCCGGAAGTGGCTCGGCCGGGGCGTTTGGGGGTTCGGGAAGGCACCTGGGGGACACTTTTGTGTCCGAGCCGAGACTTGAGGTGCTCAGGACGGAACGTGAACGGTTCGGGAGCACTTGGGGGGAGCTTGGGGAGCTCTAACCGGGCTCTTTAGTGCTCAGAGCACGGCAGGAGTTTTAGGTACAGAACTGTGTTATGAGGGACTCTGAGGCTGTGGGAGATTACAGGAGATGAATTCCAGAAGTGACTGTAACGGGAATCTGTGGGGTTGGGAGCATTCAGGGGATCTGGGGACACTTTTAGGGGGTCCCGAATGGGTGCTGAGGAGGCACTTCTGAATCCTGGAGGGTCTGGGGGACACTTAAGGGACATGTGGGGGACGGACACCGGGGTTCTGTGGGGCGCGGGGCATGAGAGGCGTTGTAGTCCCGGCTCCAGTCGGGCTCTGTCAATCCCAGGATGTCCCAGGATGTCCCTGTGTTTTTAAGTGCAGCCCACAGTCCATCCCAGTCCACCCAGATTCCCTCAGCACTTCCCATCTTCCCAGGTTGTCCCAGTGCTCCCCAGTGTTCCCAAGGAAACTTGAACTTCTCCCAGTTGCTGTGGCAGCCAAAGCCAGCAGTGGGGTCAGTGCAGTGTCCATGGCCACAGCCCCTGGCAGTGGCCCAGGGCAGGTTGGGATGATGATCCACCCTCAGAGCTGGCCCAGGGCAGCTCTGCAGTGGTTTTGGTGTTATCTTGAGCTGGCACAAACCTGAGGAGTGTGTCTGTTTGCAGTGGGGAACATTAGGAGTTTTAGATTGCTTCAAAAATTAAAAAAATTCGAATACCCCTCTTTGCCAGAGTTCCTGAGGAGAGACCCTGGATCAACATCAATCACAGAATGCTGCAATCAGCTCTGCTCTAAAGAGAACAGTAATAAAATACACCCTTTAAAATAAAAATGGATCTTTCTTAGAAGCTCTTTGAAATATTTCTCCATATCTGGAGTTGAAACCGGCCTAATGAACTGCACCACACCAGAGGGAAATCAAGGCAGAGCCATGGTTTGTCAGGACTTGCTTGATCCCAATGAGCCCCTTGGTGCATTTGGTGCTGCCAAGGAGCTCCAAATAATATTTTGGAAATATTGGCTCTCTCTCTGCAGCTCTGCCTTTGCCAGGAGCCCGGCCCAGCTCAGCAGCACAGACACAGCACAAGGACTTTAATGACCCTCTCGGGGTTGGGGCTGAGTCCCTGAACATCAGTTCCGGAGAGGGAATTGAAGAAACCTCTCAAGAATTCCAAGTCAGATTCAAACTGCAAAGTTTCTTTTACTTTTAGTGAGTCCCATTGATAAATGTGAAGGAGGTTTCCCATGGATTGAATTAGAGCAGGAAAAGAAAACTCTCAAGAATTCAAAGTCCAAAGTTTCCTGATGTTCTAATGGGATCCACTGAGAGACATGATTGAGAAAGTGTTCCCTGGTGCAGGTTTGTTGTTTTTACATTATATTTTCAAAATGTGTGTTTATTGTTTATATTATATATTTTTCAAGTGTGGCCTTATTGATTTTATGTTGTAATTTTTGGTGGGGACTTTTTGTTTTTCCAAATGAAGCAGAGAGACAGGACTTCTGAGTTCCTTTAGAAAGTGTGATTTATTTCTTGTAATTTTCTATCCAGGTAGAAAGGGTAAGTTTTTCTTACAGATGGTCACAGCATGGCTTAGGAGTCACAAGACTTATGGTTACAAGGTCTTTTAAGGATTTATTAACCAATAAAACACTGTTAACAGAGATATTTATGTTTCTAATTCAATACTAAGATATTTTGTTTCACAGACTCATTCCACAGAGTGAACTTTCTTAGCCAATTACATCCTCACACACAAACTTAGATTGCTGCACTCTACAACTTCTTGTTCCCTTTGTAAGTACCTTTATTTCTTCTAGATCTTAAATTCTAAAGCTAAACCTATCTCTACTTGTGTTCAGTTTTAAACTTTGGCTTACAGACATTGCATTTTGAATTCTAACACAGCAATGAATTGACTTTGCTCTGGGTGTTGCCTGCAGCCTCCATCAGCTCCAGCTGAGCTTTGGCTTTCCTAAACACATGAACACACGCTCAGGGCAGATTTCTGAATTCCTCCTCTGTATCTTCTCCTCACTTCCACCTCCTGGTCGTTGTGCTGTGGCTCATGCCTGTCATTTGTCCCTGAGGCAGCACAGCCCCCCTGGCCAGCACAGGCCCCACATCCCCTCATCAGACACGGCACAGCACAGGGAATGTTTTGGGTGGGCAAATGTTCCCCACCAGAGTGTCCACTCCACACCTCAGTGTCCAGTCCCAGCACCCACATCCCGTGCCAGGGGTCACAGAGAGCCCTGCTCTGGGCTCTGCCAAGGGCTGGGTGAGGAGGGAGCCCGGGCAGGGCTGATGCTGCCCCTAGAGCAGTGCTGAAATCAGCAGGAGGAAGGAGATAAGCACAGAACAAATAGACCAAGAAACTGGGGAGAGTGCCCAGGTCTGGAAGTGGCTGATGGAAGAGGCTGGGGGGATGCTCAAAACCCTGGGGCACTTTCTCAGACTGGCCATGTCACCAAGGCCACAGACCAAGCTCCTCAGTGCTGCACCTGCCTGTGTGAGATCCCTGCCAGGGGACTGGCACAGCAGCACACACCTGCTGGAACATGTCCTGGCCCTGCAGAGTCACACAGTTCAGCTGACAGGAGTGGGTTTTATCTCCTGGGCACTCGCCTTAATTCTTTGGGGCCTCAGCGTGTCACAATGTTCTCCTTGTTTCTGCAGTGTCACAATGGCCCCTTGCTGCCATGAGGTCCTGCAGGGTCACAATGGCCCTTTGGTTCCCCACAGTGTCACAATGGTCTCCATGATTCCATGGGGCCTTGCAATGCCACAATGGTCTCTATGGATCCACGGTGCCCTGCAGGATCACAACGGCCCTTTGGCTGCACCAGGCCCTGGAATGCAACAATGGCCTCTTGGTTCCACAAAGCCCTGCTGCTTCACACCGGCCCCTTGGCACCATGCAGCCCAGCAGGGCCACAGTGATGTCCTTGGTTCCATGAGATCCCACAATGTCAAAATGGTCCCTTGCTTCCATACAGCCCAGCAGTGCCACAACAATTTCCGTGGTTCCACAGGGTCCCCACAGTGTCACAATGGCTCTTTCATTTCAGAAGGCCCCAAAGTGTCACAATGGTCTCCATGGTTCCATGGGGCCCCACAGTCTCACCATGGTCTCCACAGGAATCCCCCGTGTTTCATGGCCTCATGAACTGCAGCCACCAGAGGCCAAGGCCAGCCGGACCTGTCTGTCCTGGCAGCTTTTGTCTGGCAGAAACCCTTGTGGATAGGAATTCTGGAGGAAAAGCACCAATTTTGGCCATGGGTGCCTGTGCAGGGGGGACGATTCTTGTCCATAGGAAGGAAAGCACGGAGCCCCATTGTTTGAAGACAAGTGAGACCCAGCCCTAAGGAAGCCAAGGGCAGCCAGAATGTTGGAAATGGCAGCTTTTGTTTGGGAGCAATCACAGATATTGAGAATTTTGGAGAGGGAAATCTCGTTTTGGCAATGGGTTCCTGGATGAGAAGGACAGTTCTTTTCCATTGGAAAGAAAAGCTCAGGGTTTCAGGGGCACATTAGAAAAGACCCTCAACCAAGGGTCTGCCAAGGGCAGTTGGATCAGTCAGGCTGCTGCCCGAAACCCCAAGTAAAACACAAACTAACAGAGTGTCAGTTTATGCAGTGCTTTATTCAGGGCCCGGGGACCTGCGGACTCGCTTCCCAAGTCAGGATCCCACTGGTTCCCTTTTTAGAGGGTTTTTTATACCCTTTTTACAAATGGTGTATGTGCAGAAGTACACATTCTTCTATAGATACATTCACCTTGAAGATAGCATTTTGGCGCCATAATTCTTACATGGTTGCTTATCTTAGGACTATAGTGTTCTCCCCCTCAATCTCTCTCTTACGCCACTGCCCACCACCAGTACTTTATTTATGTTTATACTTTAACCTTATCACTAATGGTTCTGCATGCTCTTAGCACAGCACATTCCTAAGTTAGTTTCCCAGGGCCTACTCTGGGAACTGCAGTCTTCAAGCCTTAGCATTACTACTACTATTATGGTTTATACACTTTATATTCTAATATTCAGGATTTCTAGTCCATACGGTAACAACTCCCCCCTTTTGAGCATTCTTCAGAGTCTTCTGCAAGGATGCTCAATTCTTCCAAGTGATAGTTTCCAGATATGATGGTGGAGGGTTGTTTCAGGAAGTTGGTTGAATCACTTCTTTTCGAGTCAGGGCCTTCATGATTTGCCGTGTGTGTGTTCCTTCTTTAGCAATTATTCCTAAAAGACACCTATACATAATCACAATTACTACAATGATTATTACAATCATTATTCCATTTTGAATAATTGAGGATAACCAACCAGAGACCTGGATTCCTAAAGAACTGAATAAAGCTCCAACCCAATTATGTTCTGCATCCTTTTGTATTTCATGTATTTTTGATTCAATTCGTTCCAATTGACCTATATCCTTTTCTACTTCCTTCGTGACATTTGGGATATGTACACAACAGTGATCATCCTTTCCTTGTAAATATCCACAAACTCCGTGTTCCTTTAATAAGAGCAGATCTAATGCCATTCTATTCTGGATTGTCATCCTGGTTGTGGCTTGTAATTGTAGATTAAGATCTCTAAATCCCTTTTTGTTACTGCTGCCAATCTTTCCGTCTGCTCTAGTAATTTATATAACATTTCCCGGTTTCTATATGTAGATACAGGTGCAAATAAAGATTCAAGCATCCAACCGAATTTTACACTTTCCCCCGGCTCGTGCCATTCATTCTTCAGATTTACTGCCTCATCTGTCTCAGGGCTTAATCCCCTTTTCGTCCTTTTCTCTTGGTCTTCCTTGGTTAATTTGGACTGTTTCCAAAATGGACATAAGGTTGGTATCCCTAACGTTATTTGAGTAATCGGACCACCTATCGGTAAATGTGTAGTCCATTGGCCATGTCCCATTACCCAGACTGAATTTCCGGGGCTTCGTACTGTGGTTGATTGACAATCTTTCTGAGCTCCTTTTAATTCTCCCGTTATTGTATGGTTGTATCTCTGACATTCACATCCCCATTTCAACAACACCCGGACGGGTACTAATCCAATTTGGGATTCTGGGGTATCACAGGTTATGACTTTACTACAGTTCCAACCTGATGTTTGGGCTAGTCTGTTGTGGTGCACTGTTTCAGCTTCGAGGACCCCTGGATGTTCCTGGCTTTTTTTGACCCAATCCATTCGATACACCAGTGTATTGATCCGATATAACTATACGGTTCCAGTAGGCTAGGACCCCAAATTGCTTTCCATTGTTCCCACTCTTCTTTTCCTTCTTGACACACTATTTCATAATAATAATCTACTACAGGTTTTCTCCTTTTCTGATTTACTTCAAATGTGTACCACCCAACATTTTTGTATCGACCTATTTTAGTGAATACAGAATTTGGTAATTTTAAACATTCCGAACTTTGCCCCGGGGTTGACCACCGTCTTCCATAGGTATAAACCTCTTCTACTATTCTAGTGCGATTTCGTAGCTCTTTGTTGCATTTCCTCGTTCCATTTGCTATTTTGGGGGGCATTTCTCCTAATGGGATGATTCCCCACGGTATAGGGTCACCTGCTGCCTTTGGCAAGGGCAAACACGCTGTTATCGCTGTTACATTTTGCATCTTCCCAAAATCCCTAACTAATCCCACTACCAAATTCTCTTGCCCCAATTCCTGTTTCACATTTTCCATTTCTTTTGCTTGTTGGACCGTTCTAGTTTCTCTCATCCTGCAAAGATTCCCTAATTTGAGAGTGCAATTGATTCTCAGTGAAGGACCATCCCACATGTCAACTCTCATACTTGTGGGTGTTACTTGTATTGGATAAGAATGCCCTTTTGTCTTAAAACCCTCCGCCAAAATTTTTACATCTAAGTTCCCATAATCGAAGCTTTCCCTGATCCATACTATGCATGAAAATTGACCAACCTGAGCTTTTTGCAGGTGTGAGATCATTAGGATAGTATTACCTTTCTGTTGTTTCATATCCCAAATTGTCACAATTCCTTCTGAAAATACCTTATTTGTAGTGATCAATTTCCATCTTGCATTTACTTCATCGAATCCAGCTCCCTGGTCATCAGAAAACAAACAGGTTAGATTTACATTTGCCCCTTGTGGTACAATCACTGTTGGTTTAGGAACAGTAACTTTAACAAAGGCATCTCCGATACGAGCAATGCTTAACATTAACATCACAATCAAGGCCTTGCCCTGAACACCAGTTTTGTGTCGGTTAAAGGCTGGACTTCCCATCGTGATGGGACTTTCTTGATTCGGGTGTAGTGTATCCAATTGTTGATCCCTTGGACCTTCACGGCTGTGTATGTAGTCATAATCACTTGTCGGGGACCGTCCCATGTTCCTTTTAGTGGTTCCACATTCCAGTTTTTTATGTAGACTTGGTCTCCAGGCTGTATATCGTGGACGGGATTCTCCAGAGGCAAAGGTCGATTCCACTGCAACGCCCCCCGTAGTGCTGTAAGAGTCTTATTAAGAGACAAAATGTAATTTACCAGTACCTGATCTCCCACCACATTAGGGTCCCCTTTGTAAGTAGCAGCATGATAGGGTTTGCCGTATAAAATTTCATACGGACTTACTCCTACCTTGTCTCTAGGTTTGATCCTGACCCTTAACAGAGCTAAAGGTAATGCTTGAGGCCATTGTATCTTTGCTTCTTGGCAGATTTTCTTAATTTGGCCTTTTGGTGTCTGATTCATCTTTTCTACTTGTCCACTAGACTGAGGTCTCCAAGGTGTATGGAGATTCCATGTTATCCCAAGTACCTTAGCCACTTCTTGCACTATTCCTGCCACAAAATGAGGTCCCCTATCTGAGGACATCCCTAGTGGGATTCCAAACCTAGGGATGATTTCTCGAAGTAAAGTTTTAATCACTTCTTTTGCTTGGTTTGTTCTACATGGGAATGCCTCTGGCCGGCCTGAGAAGGTACATACATAGACTAAAACATACTTATACCCCTGTGCTTTTGGTAATTCTGAAAAATCTATCTGCCAATAATCTCCTGGCTGTGGGCCTATTTGCAATTTTCCCATTTGCAGTTGCCTACGTGTCACTGGGTTGTTCTTAATACAAACTGGACACATTGCATTGATCCTTTTGGCCATTGTTAACATCTGATTGGAGATTATTTCTTGTTTTAGAAATTGCACTAAAGCTTCTGCTCCCCAATGGCATTTGTTATGTTCAATTTCTAATATCATTTTCATTATTTTTGTTGGCAATATCACTTGTCCTACGGCAGTTACATATCATCCGGCCGCATTCTTCTTAGCTTGTACTAGCCGTGCTAATTTTTCGTCTTCTGGTAGGTATACTGGTACTTCATCCATAAAAACTTCTGCAGGGTTGGTATGTGCTGGTAGCAACGCCATTTGGGTCCATACCTCGCAAGCAGCCTGTCTGGCTGCTCTGTCAGCCAGACGATTTCCCTGGAATGCTCTTTCTTCTCCCTGCTGGTGTCCTTTTACATGCATTACTGCCACCGCCTGGGGCTTATGTACTGCTTCCAGTAGTTGCACAATTTGTTCTCGGTGTTTAATTGACGAACCTTGTGAATTTAATAGTTCTCTCTCCTTCCATAATGCCCCATGTACATGTATTACCCCAAATGCATATTTAGAATCAGTCCAAATATTTACTCTTTTCCCTTGACTCAATTCCAAGGCTCGGATGAGGGCTTGGATTTCAGCTTTTTGTGCTGATGTTCTGGGAGCCAAGGCTCTGGCTTCTATAACCTGTCTTAGAGTTACCACTGCATACCCGGCATACCTGGTTCCATTTTCCACGAAACTAGATCCATCGGTATACAGCTCCCATTCAGGTTCGTCTAAGGGCTCATCCTTTAGATCCTTGCGGGTAGCGTACACCTGTTCGATGGTCTCTACACAGTCGTGTACCAGGTTGCCTTCTTCTTGGGTGGCTCTAAGAAATTCGGCTGGATTGAGATGGTTAGTTACCTTCATTTCAACATCATCATGTTCTCTAAGGATTGCCTGGTATTGCAGCATAGGGCTGGAGGAGAGCCAATGCCCCCCTTTTTGTTCCAAAACTGCTATTACCATATGTGGGACAAACACTTCCATTTTCTGCCCCATAGTTAGCTTTCTAGCTTCTTGTATCAGAAGCACTGTTGCAGCAACAGCTCTAAGGCAGCCAGGCCATCCAGCACTTACTGGATCCAGTTGTTTCGAGAGGTATCCCACCAGGCGCTTCCATGTTCCCAATTTTTGTGTCAACACCCCAATCCCCAGTCTTTGCCTCTCATTTACATATAGTTGAAAGGGTTTTGTGAGATCTGGCAACCCTAATGCAGGTGCCTCTTTTAGAGCTTGCTTCAAGTTCTGAAATGCCTTTTCTTGTATTTTATTCCATTTAAATTCAGGATTCTTGACTGCCTCATACAAAGGTTTTGCTTTTAGTCCAAATTCTGGAATCCACAACCGGCACCACCCTGCCATTCCTAAAAAGGACCTTAACTCTTGTGGATTTCGAGGTGTCGGTATAGCACATATTGCCTGGATCCGGTTCACCCCTAATTTCCGAACTCCTTGTGATATCTCGCATCCCAAATAAATGACTTGTGTTCTTACCAGCTGGGCCTTTTCTTTTGACACTCGGTATCCAGCTTGTCCGAGCATGTTGAGGAGTTCAATGCTGAGTCTTCGACAGATGTCTTCTTCTGTTGAGGCTAGAAAAATATCATCTACGTACTATAGAAGAATAAATGAGAAAGGTGACTCCTTTACCTGGGTTAGTTTCCATTCCTCCAGTTCCCGGACTAGTTGGTTTCCGAAGATGGTTGGAGAATTCTTGAATCCTTGTGGTAAACGTGTCCAGGTGAGCTGTCTTTTTCGTCCTGTAGCAGGGTTTTCCCATTCGAAAGCAAAAATTTTCCTACTTTCAAATGCCAAAGGGATACAGAAGAATGCATCTTTCAAGTCAATTACTGTGAACCATTTAAATTTCTCCGAGACAGCTGTTAGCAATGTATATGGATTTGCTACTACTGGATGAATATCCTTTGTTATATTATTAATTGCCCTCAGATCTTGAACTAACCTGTACTTACCATTGGACTTCTTTACAGGAAATATGGGGGTATTGAATTCTGATTCACATTCCTGTAATACCCCTAAACTAACAAACTGATCTATTAAGGGTGCTACTCCTTTCCGAGCCTCCAGTTTCAGAGGGTACTGCCTTATCCGTACGGGTTGTGCTCCTTCCTTCAATTCCACAACTACCGGTTGTGCTGCTTTTGATTTTCCAGGGATCCCTGTTTCCCATACCCATGGTACCACAGCCTGTTCTATTTCTGTGGGGATTTCTGTTGCCTCTACTTCTTTCACTGTAAATAATTTGGCTATATTATCTTCTGGAATTTCTAATTTTACTCTTCCTTTTTAAAAAATTTTTTTTGCCTCTAACATTGATAACAAATCCCTCCCCATTAATGATTCTGGGCTATTTAGCATGTATAAAAATTGATGATCAAATTCTTTCCCCCCATACTTTATATCCAACGGACGTAAAAATGCCCTTTCTTCAACCTGTCCTGTAACCCCTACCACCCGAATGGTAGAATCACTTAGAGGTCCTAATTTGGTGTTAATTGCAGAATACGTAGCCCCCGTATCTACTCTAAATTCCAATGGTTCCCCATCTACTTCTAAAACTACCTTCAGATCCCGATCTAGTCAGCTTTGATTCTGGTAGCTTCCCATCATAAAGGCTTGGGCGACACCTTGTGGCCCTCCCCGAACTGCACTTGAATTATTTATCAACCCCTCCCCGCTATTCAGCCCGAATCCCATACCTTAAGTGGACATTCGTTTTTCCAGTGTCCTCTGTTCTTGCACAAGGCACACTGATCCAATCCCAATCTCATTTTTCCTTGTCCCACTTGTAATTGGTTTGGGAATCCCCTTCCACCCATCGAAATTCCTCCCCTAGCCATTCCTCGTCCCTGTCCGTGCCCCCGGCCACCTCCCCGCATACCATTCCCCATTATCTGCTGTAGTACTGCCAACATACTAGCTTGTTGTTTCTTAGCAGTCTCTTTTTCCCTATTATTATACACCTTCCACGCAACTTCTAAAAGTTTATCCAAATTCCGTGTATCTTCCCCTTCTAATTTCTGCAACTTTTTCCGAATATCCTCTTGGGATTGTCCCATAAAAACTAAAGCTAGCTGCAATTTCCCTGATTCCCCTTCAATTTCTAAACTGGTATATTTTCGAGCAGTTTCCTTAAGCCTTTCTAAGAAAGCTGACGGGGACTCATTTTTCTCCTGCCTTACTGAATACAACTTGGACCAGTTTAACGTCTTAGGTATCCCGCTCTGTATTCCTTCTATCAACAATTCTTGATAAGCCTTAAGTCTACGGTAACCCCCTGTTGAATTAACATTCCACTCTGGATCCTCCCGCGGCACTAAATCATTTAATGTACCGTCCGCTATTTGCAACCTAATCATTTCTCGTGCCTTTTCCCTCATAGCTTTAAACACCATTTCTTTCTCAGTAGAGTCCATTATTGTATCCAGTAAGACCTGTAAATCATTCCAGTCTGGATTTTGTGTTTTAATCACCATTTTCACTACCCTTGCCGCCCGTTCAGGATCCTCCCGATAAGCCCCCGCAGACTGCTTCCAAATTAACAAATCATTAGGAGAAAAAGGAACTTTCACCATTACTCGTTCCCCGTGGGGTCCGACCGCTTCCCGCAACGGAGCCATCAATTGTGCACCCCTTTTTCCCTTCTTCTCCCGCCCGCTACGGGTCCTTTCACATAGAGGAGTACGCGGCTTATCAACGACTTTTCCTTTCTCTAAATCCCCCCCCTTTTCTTCCCCATTCACCTCTTCGTCCGACTCACTCGATTCACTCTCCTCCAGGGGAGGGGCACTAGGTGCTACCAACAGAGAAACATCCTCCTCAGGGTCTGACAACTTAACAGAATACTCCTTCCCTTTTTGCCACACTTTGCAGCCCGCACAACCATCTGTTGCTGTTTTTAAGACCATAATGCCACACTCCTTCTGCCATTCTGGCTTATTTTTCAAACAATAAAACAAATCAAGATATGGGATTTCTTCCCATTTCTCATTATTTTGTAAGAAATGCATAAGAGAAGTTATAATATCAGGATTTAGAGTACCATTTCGGGGCCATTGCATACCCTCAGGTTCGTATTGGGGCCACACATGATTATAAAAATCAATCAATTTCTTTTTACTCAGTTCTTGACCAAAATTCCCCACCTTCCAATGTTGCAACAAACAGCCCAAGGGTGAATCATTCGGAATTTCCATCCCCGAACTAGCCAGAGCTTTAAAGGTTTTAAAAGGCATCATAACACTCACACCCACGCACTTTACTATTATTTCCACACTCACACACCCTTTACCACAATTCTTGCCTTTCTCGTCGCCGCGAGTGGCAAGTGCTGGATCTGCGCAATCACTGTTGTGTCTGACGACCAGCGCCTAGGCTTCCTTTTCCACAACCTTTAAGACGTCCTTTGCCCCCGGTGCGGGATCACCGTCCTGTCTTAATCGGCGGGCTTTCCCTTTCAATAAAGAATAAAGCACCTTGCGGGCTTACCTCACAGTCGTCCGTCAGGCGCAGGGTCGGGCACGGGTTGATGTCTCCCCAGAAATCACCTGGTGCCGGCGTGGAGTAGATCAGCTCGCGAACCGCCCCTGCCACCCCCGGAGTCCTGCCGCGGTCGCCAAAACTGCTGCCCGAAACCCCAAGTAAAACACAAACTAACAGAGTGTCAGTTTATGCGGTGCTTTATTCAGGGCCCGGGGACCTGCGGACTCGTGTCCCAAGTCAGGATCCCACCGGTTCCCTTTTTAGAGGGTTTTTTTATACGCTTTTTACAAATGGTGTATGTGCAGAAGTACACATTCTTCTATAGATACATTCACCTTGAAGACAGCATTTTGGCGTCATAAATCTTACATGGTTGCTTATCTTAGGACTATAGTGTTCTCCTCCTCAATCTCTCTCTGGTGCCACTGCCTTAGGACTATAGTGTTCTCCCCCTCAATCTCTCTCTTACGCCACTGCCCACCACCAGTACTTTATTTATGTTTATACTTTAACCTTATCACTAACGGTTCTGCATGCTCTCAGCACAGCACATTCCTAAGTTAGTTTCCCAGGGCCTACTCTGGGAACTGCAGTCTTCAAGCCTTAGCATTACTACTACTATTATGGTTTATACACTTTATATTCTAATATTCAAGATTTCTAGTCCATACGGTAACAGTGTGTGCACACAGACAGAGAGAGTCAGTGCCAGGGAGCTGTGAGGAATTCCCCTGGAGGGCAGGGAAATGCTCCCTGTGGATGCTTTGGCATCTCCCCAGCAGTGAAGGGCTGAGCCTGGAGGAGTGGGGGATCAGCCCAGGCTCCCTGGTTGTTCGGGGATGCCCCGAGTGCAGCACACGGGAGAGTTCCCGGCTCAGAGAGGCCCCGCTCAGAGGGAGGTGCTGGCCCAGGAGAGCTCCAAGGGGCTCCTTGTGGAGCTCTGTTTGTAGGGCCCCAAGAGAGGGGCTTTGGGCACAACAATGTTTCATCCTGGCCACACTTGGCATCCACAGCTTTCTTTGGAAGGGTGAGAACAGGGATGTTGTGCCTGAGGGAACAAGAACAGTTCCAGGGCTGCTCCTAAAGGAACCAGGAGCTCGCTGGGCAGCAGCAGTGCCTGGGAGCAGACAGTGTTTGTGCTGAGCTCCAGAGGAGCTGAGCCCAGGGGCTGTTGGCCACGGCCAAGCCCCAGCAAGCATTTCTCAGCTGGCAGGGTGGGCTGAGAAGGGCAGGGGGGAATGCACCAGCACAGGGACCATGGAACCATTGTGACACCGAGGGGTCTCATGGAGTCTTGGAGACCACTGTGACATTCCTGGGCCTCATGGAGCCAAGGGGACCTTTATGATGCAGTGTGGCTCCATGGAATGTTTGGATCATTGTGGCATTGAGATCCCATCAAACCAAGGGTCCATTGTGACACCATGGGGCCTCCTGGAACCCTGGAGAGCATTATGACACTTTGGGGTGTCATGGAACCAAAGGATGACACTGTGACACTGTGAGACCCCATGGAGCCAAATGTCCACTGTGACATTGCAAGGCCTCATAGAACCATGGAGAGACCATTCAGACACTTCACAGCCTCCTGGAACCGTGGAGAGACCATTGTGACCCTGAGGGGTCCCATGGAATCATGGAGTCCATTGTGACACTAGGAAGCCCCATGGAATAAGCAAAGCACTGTGACACTGTGAGACCTCATGGAACCATGGAGAGACCATTGTGACCTGATGGTCCTCACAGATGCAAGAGGACCATTGTGATACTGTGTGGCCTCGTGAAACCAAGAGGCCTTTGTGACACTGCAGGGCTATATGGAAACAAAGGTCCATTGAGACATTGGGGGCCTCATGTCATCAGTGGTCCATTGTGACACTGTGGAGCCAAAGGAGTCCATTTTGACAATGCAAACCTCATGGTCCAAAGGTCCATGGTGATAATGAAGGTCTTCTTGTAATCAAGGCGCCATTGCGACACTGCAGGGCTCCATAAAACCAAGGGAACACAGAACAGCTCTGGCTGGTTTGGCCTCCAAGGAGTCACATGACTGGTCCAGCTGACCTTGGCATGTTGAGGGTCTCTTCTCATCTGCTACTGAAACATTGGGGCTTTGTGCTTTCCTTCCTATGGAAAAGAACTGCCTTTCTCCTCCAGGCACCCATGGCCAGAATTGGGATTTCACTGCCAAATTTCCTTATATCCAGCGATTGCTCCCATAGGAATATTGCCAGGACAAGTCTGGCTGGCCATGGTTTCACAAGGGTCACCTCTCATCTGTCTCCAAAACCCTGGGGAAGTCTCTGTGCTTCCCTTCCTATGGGAATGAACTGTCCTTCTTCTCCAGGCACCCATGGCCAAGATTGGGATTTCACCTCTAAAATTCCCTACATTCAAAGACTGCTCCCAGACAAAATCTGCCATTACTGACAAGTCTGGCTGGACTTGGCCTACTGAGGCTCTCACCTGCCTTCCAAACACTGAGGCTCTGTGCTTTCCTTCCTATGAAAAAGAGCTGTCTTTCTTGGCCAGCGGCCCATGACCAGAATTGGGATTCCACCTCCAACATTGCCTGTTGTGAAAGACTGCATGAGATTGTTGGCTCACAATATTCCATGTATGGGGGAGGAAGGGCCAGGGGCAGCCTTGCCCTGCCCTGTTACCCCAGCACTGCACTGCCCTGTAACCCCCGAGCCTCTATCCCAGCCCAGCAATGTCTGCCAGTCTCTGGCACACCAAAGGCAATGCTCCACACCCACCCCTGGAGCCCCAGCCCAGCTCCTGAGGGACCAAATGACTGAAAGTCCCACCTGGGGGAAGGGCCCAGGAAGACCAAGGATGTATTTAAGGCTGACCACAGGGCAAGGGCACAGCTTGACCCTACCTCCTCTTGGAATTTCTGTCTGAACACTGCTGGAATCCAGGAGTTGATACCTGTGTATGTGCTTCTCTGTGTCATTTTTGTCTTTCTTTCTTTCTTTCTCTCTTTCTTTCTTTCTTTCTTTCTTTCTTTCTTTCTTTCTTTCTTTCTTTCTTTCTTTCTTTCTTTCTTTCTTTCTTTCTTTCTTTCTTTCTTTCTTTCTTTCTTTCTTTCTTTCTTTCTTTCTTTCTTTCTTTCTTTCTTTCTGTTTCCTTCCTTCCTTCCTTCCTTCCTTCCTTCCTTCCTTCCTTCCTTCCTTCCTTCCTTCCTTCCTTCCTTCCTTCCTTCCTTCCTTCCTTCCTTCCTTCCTTCCTTCCTTCCTTCCACCCTTCCTTCCTTCCTTCCTTCCTTCCTTCCTTCCTTCCTTCCTTCCTTCCTTCCTTCCTTCCTTCCTTCCTTCCTTCCTTCCTTCCTTCCTTCCTTCCTTCCTTCCTTCCTTCCTTCCTTCCTTCCTTCCTTCCTTCCTTCCTTCCTTCCTTCCTTCCTTCCTATTTTTGGCCTCTTGCAACGTTTGAGTAACTTAAAATTAAAGAGCCCTAGAGTTTGTGAAGTAAAATTCTCAAAGTTAAGGCTTTGAGAAGTGGTTTTTTTTGTTGACTGAATATCATATTAAACCTTTTGTCCAAGTTTCTCTGATTTTCTAAAGTTGCTAACAAAGGCTATTCTGTTGCTTCGAGCTCCTGAGAATCTCTTGTTGGTATTTCTCCAGTGCTTCTAACTCAGAGTACACAAATAATAATTCCTTTTAAATGTCTTGTTGTGAGAGGTTTTTGGGGGATGGGAGTCAGGGCTTCTCTGTCCTGCTTGGCACAGCCCAGGCAGGGCTTTCATAGCCACATTCCACATTCCATTTCCACCTGGACCCTCTGGTGCCTCTGAGTTCTGCTTCCCCAGCCCCAGGGACACTCTCCTTGTCTGCCCATTCCCCCACGGTCTCTGGGCAGGGATGGCCCCAGTGGGGGCTGCTGACATCCTCAGCAACTCCGAGGCTGCTGCTGAATTTGACTTCTCCAGAGGCTTGTTCAGCCTTCAGCTCTTCAGTTCAGGAATTCAGTGCCCCAGGGCTCATTAACATTCAGAAAACCTTAATAAGCCAAGCCTCCGGGAATACTTTATGTCTTTTACTCTTCTATGGTTAATTAAATTGATTTCAGAAGTATATTCAAAGTGAATAAACTATGTTACCAGTACAAGGAGAAAAGAATTCTTTGTTGAGCCTTGTTTATATTTTCCTGTTTATACACTGATATCAGCATAATTGATATTGAACCCTAACCCCTCATCATGCAATCTGAATAGAAATGAAAATCAAGAATCTTTATGGCTGACAATCAGTCACACTCTGTCCCTACCCCCACCCCACCATTTCTCCATCCGAGCCCTGGCACTCAGAGCAGCCTTGTGCAAATCCAAGCTCCCTACCCCCCAGGCTGTGCCTGCAGCTTTCAGCTCCTTGGCACCAACTCCCACCTGCTTTCCTTGGAGAAGGAGCTGCCTGAGACACAGAGGGATGATCATTTATTGTCAGCAAACAAAACCAAAGGCAGGCACAGCTCCATAAAAACAAAGGTAATTCCTCAGCTGGATATTAAGTCACTTTCCACAGCAGACAGTCTCAGACCAATTGAAAACACGTTCTGTGCCCAGCACAGATCCCAAGATGCCCCAAACCCTCCCTGCCCTGATTCTGCCCAGATTTGCTCTTTGCACACACAAGTCACACGCTGAAGTCAGGAGCTCCCTCCATGCCCAGAGGGAGGAAAAGAGAGAAAGTGGCTGAAGAGCTCTCTTGTGCAGAGCTACAGCTGCACTAATGCCAATCTGGGCTCACAGGAACGTGATCCAACAGCCTCTGCAGCATCTGTTCCCTGGGTACAAATCTGGCTGGATAAGCCAGGCCCAAGGAGTGCTGGGCAATGGAGCCACATCCAGGGGTGTCCCCAGGGCTCAGGATTGGGGCCAGGGCAGTGAAATCTCTTCATTGCTGATCTGGACGAGGGCATGGAGGGCACCCTCAGTCAGTGTCCAGGTGAGCCCAAGCTGGGTGGGAGTGTGTCTGTGCTGCAGGGCAGGAAGTTCTGCAGAGGGATCTGGACAGGCTGGAGCCATGGGCCCAGGACAATTGGATGAGGTTCACCAAGGCCAAGGGCTGGGACCTGCCCTGGGCTCACAGCCACCCCAAATCCCTGGCTGTGCCCTGCCCCGGATCCCCACTGCCTCATCAGGTTTGTGTCCTTTGGGGTCAGGAACTGGTAAGACTTAAGAGGCAAGAGAAGGATTCTCTTCATTGCTAAAATATAAATGTAAAATCACAGAATTTATTGAACATTGAACCTCCTCCCTCAACAATGTGAGACATCCCAGCAGCATCTGACACATCCATCATTCAGAAGGGATTTCTGTACAAAATTAATTTTAGGCAAAGATGATGCTATGATAGATATAAACACAATCAAGGTGTTGTACCAGCCTGCTCTGCCTGGAGTGCAGTTAAAACAGCTTGAAGATTGTTCTATTTGCAAAGCTTTCAGTGATGGATGGACAAAGGGAAGCCAAGCTGCTTTTGGTGTTGAGGAAATGCTGAAACCAGCCTGAGTCATTTAAACTCATCCTGTTCTTGCTGGGATGAGGAGCCCCTCAGCCTTCCCTGCTCTGGGCTGGACAAGCCCAGCTCCCTCAGCCTCTCCTCACAGCCAAAGGGCTCCAGCCCCACCTTGGAGGCCCTTCCCTCACCCTGCTCCAGCCCCAGACATCTTTCCTGCCCTGGGGAACCCAAACCAGGCCCCTGGGACCTGGATAATCCACGTCCTTGATGTCCTGGTCACACAGCCCTGGCCCCTTGTCCCCATGTCAGGCTCTGGGGTTGATTTGTGGAACATCCTTGGGGGAGGCTGTGGCTCCAGGTGGACCAGGGGGATCCCGGGGGACAGGGGACCCTGCTGGGCATGAACAGCATTGGACTTGTCTGGGGCAACTGTGAGGGGGGGCTGGGGCAGAGTGACCAACCCAGTGACCTCACACAGCCCTGCTGTGATGTCACACAGCCCCTCCTGTGATGTCACAGCCTGCCCTGTGATGTCAGACCTCTGTCCTGTGATGTCACAGTCAGCTCTATGATGTCACAGCAACAGCCTGTGATGCTCAATGACCTCACATACCCCACTCTGTGATGTCACAGCCCACTCTGTGACCTCATGTTACCAGATGATAAATTGCCCACCCCAGGTGAGCTAACACAATGTTTGTTCTCCAAAACCACTGGCCTCTGGAACCTGCACAATGCCCGTTGTGTGAGAAGGGGAACTGGAAGTTCCCCAGCCTCAGTGTCCTGCCAATTCAGCCAGGCTGAACTGGAACATTGGGGTTAATGACCACCAGGGACCACCAGAGAAACCCCCAGGACAGAAGAACCCACGGGTAAAGGGGAGGGGAAATATGTTAATGATTTTGGGCAAATGATTATCATAGGTGTGCTCAGTCCAGGACAGTCAATGAATATGTATGCAAAATACAAAATATAAACAGAAACTTTCCTGTACTCAGCATGCACGGCTTTGGGAGGAGCTGTCCCCCTGTGTATCCAGCCAAATAAAGAATGCTGCTTTTTAATGCTATATTGGTGTTCAGGAGTTTTTAATTTTACTGAATTTTTGGTAACACTCGCACTGCCCAGGGAAGCTCTGTCTCCAGCTGTTCACAGAGAAGGGCTGGTGGGAGATGTGGTGGTCAGAGGCTGTTTGGGGTACAATGACAATGAAATTATTGAGTTTTTAAATACTCTGTGAAAGGAGGGGCATCTACAAAACTTCTACATTGGACTTAGAGAGTGTAGGATTTGGCCTATTCAGGATGCAGTTTTGGAGAATACCAAATCAGGCACTAATTTTTTTTTAGGGAAACAGCCTTTAAAAAGCAAGGTTTCCCAGGAACGATGGAGACGATTCAAGAAAGAAATCTTGTAGGAGGTGCCTGTCTCTCTGTGCAAAAAAGTCAGATAGAAAGGAAAATGATTGGCCTGATAGGGCATGGAGCTTTTCCAGGAACTCAGGGTTAAAAGAAGGTGCATCACCTTTGGACAGAGGACAGGCAGCCCAGGAAGTGTCTCAGGATGTCGCTAAGTCATCCAGAAAGAAAAACAGAGAGGTGAAAGCTCTATTAGGATTTAACCTGGCTGCTTCTGTGAAGGATAACAAAAATTATGTTAGAAATACATTAATGGCAAAAGAAAGCAAAAGGAGAAGCTCTATTGTTTATTAAGGGGGATATGGTTACCAAAGATGAGGAAAAGCCTGAGACACTTAACCCATTCATTGCCTCAGTTTTCAACAATAGGACAAGTTGTCCCCAGGACAAGTGTTCTCCTGAGCTGGGAGATGGGGACAGGGAGCAGAACAGACCCCCTGTAATCCAGGAGGAAGCAGATGGGGACCTGCTGAGCCACTCAGGTGCTCACAGGTGTCTCTGGGAACAGATGGGATCCATCCCAGGGGGATGAGGGAGCTGCTGGATGAGCTCCCCAAGCTGCTCTCCATCATTTCTCATCAGTGCTGGCTCAGCAGGGAGGTGCCAGAGGACTGGAGGTGCCAATGTGAGCCCATCCCCAAGAAGGGCTGGAAGGAGGATGTGGGGAACTGCAGGCCTGTCAGCCTGACCTGGGTGCCTGGTGAGGTGATGGAACAGATCACCTTGAGTGCCATCCCAGGGCACCTACAGGATGGCTGAGGGATCAGAGCCAGCCAGCGTGGATTTCAATATCTGCATTGATGATCTGGATGAGGGCATTGAGTGCACCATCAGCAAATGTGCAGATGGCACCAAGCTGGGTGTGAGTGTGGATGTGCTGGAGGGTAGGAGAGCTCTGCAGAGGGACCTGGACAGGCTGGATCCAGGGCCCCAATCCAACAAGGTGAGATTTAACAAGACCAAGTGCCATGTCCTGCACTTTGACCACAACAACCCCTGCAGTGCTCCAGGCTGGGGACAGAGTGGCTGGACAGCAGCCAGGCAGAAAGGGACCTGGGGGCACTGATGGACAGCAGGCTGGACATGAGCCAGCAGTGTGCCCAGGTGGCCAAGAAGGCCAATGGCTCCTGGCCTGGATCAGGAATGGTGTGGCCAGCAGGAGCAGGGCAGTGATTCTTCCCCTGTGCTCAGCACTGGTTGGGCAGCACCTCGAGTGCTGTGTCCAGTTCTGGGCCCCACAATTTAGGAAGGACATGGAGGGAATGTCTGGAATGTGTCCAGAGAAGGGCACCAAGGCTGGTGAGGGGTCTGGAACACAAGTCCTGTGAGGAGGGGCTGGGGAGCTGGGGATGTTTATTCTGGAGAAAAGGAGGACTCGGGGTGACTTTATGACTACAACGCCCTGAAAAGTGGTTGTAGTCAGGTGGGGATTGGTCTCCTTCTTCAG
Source organism: Sturnus vulgaris (assembly GCF_052056855.1). Lineage (NCBI taxonomy): Eukaryota > Metazoa > Chordata > Aves > Passeriformes > Sturnidae > Sturnus > Sturnus vulgaris. The sequence continues at coordinate 2,419,755 of NW_028276072.1, read as the reverse complement.
GCAACATCTGACAGAATGAGAGGACACAATCTTAAGCTGCTCCAAGGGAAATATAGGTTGGATATTAGGAAAGTAAATTTTACAGAAAGGGTGATGAAGTACTGGAATGATCTTCCCAGAGGGCCTGATGGAGTCACCATCTGGATATGTTTAAAAACAGACTGGATATGGCACTCAGTGCCATGGTCTAGTTGAGGTGTTAAGGCAGGGGTTGGACTTGATGATCTTGAAGGACTCTTCCTACCCAGTGATTTTGTGATTCTGTGAATTCTCTGAGACTTTCAGCTGAATCCTCTGTCCCTGTCCCTTCCCTGTGTCTCTGTTGCAGATGGAAGCTGCTGGTGCCTTTCTCACTTTTTTCCCATTTCCTGAATACAGACAGATGTTCCTAGGAGTGTTCAGCAGGTGTTGCTCAATGTTTATGCAAAGCTTTTGTATTCTCATGGAACCAAGGAGACCCTTGTGACACAGTGAAACCTCATGGAACCAAAAATCCATTGTGACATTGGGGCTGGATGGTACCAAGGAGACCATTGGGATACTGTGGATCCAAGGACACCATGGTGACACTGGAAACTGATGGAACCATGGGCATTGTGACACAGCAGGGCCTCATGGAACCAAGGAGTGAATTGTGACTCTATCAAACCTCATGGAACCAAGGGGCCTTTGTGACTCTGAGGAACTTCACAGAACCAAGAGTCTATTGTGACACAGGGTACTCATGAAACCATGGAGAGCATTTTGAAACCAAGGCCTGCTGGAATCAAAGGTCCATTGTGGCTCTTCAAGGCCCTGTGGACCAAGGGGAGCACAGTGACACTGTGGGGTCCATGGAACCAAGGGGTCATGGTTACACTGTGGAGCTTTATTGAACCAACAGTCCATTGGTGACACTGCAGGGCAGTATGGAATCATGGAGAACATTGTGACACTACACGATGTCATGGAATCAAGGGGCCATTGTGACACTGTGGGGACTTGTGGGACCAATGGGCAGTTGTGGTACCATGGAAATTGTGGCAACTGTGTCACCATGGAACCAAGGAGTCCATTGTGACACTACAGGATGCCATGGAACTAAGGATTCATGTCACAGTGTGGGACACATGGAACCGAGGGGCCATTGTGACACTGTGGGGCTTCATAGAATGACAGAGACCTTTGTGACACTGCAGGGCTTCATGGAATGAAGGGGCTGTTGTGACACTGTGTGCCCTCATGGAACCAAAGAGAGAATTGGGACACTAAGGAACATAATGGAGTTGCTGCAAATGATACAACTTGAAATTTTTTAATGTAACTTCAGTCAGGATTTATGTTCACCTTTGCCCAGGGGGAGGGGAATTGAAGTTTCTATTTGAAAGACTTGGTTCACCAAGGTTGGGTGAGGCCTGATGAGTTTAACATCTACAGATTGGGAGTAGCCAGAAGATACAGAGGAGGTAAAGGAACATTAATGAACATCACCCCCAGTGTGCTTGGAGACACCCAGTGTGGAAAAAGATTGGTGAGAGAATCAAAGAATGAGGACATAATTCACATCAAAGACAAAGGGATCAACAGCCAACAGCCAATCAAATACTAAGAATTGTGTAATTTAAGATCAATGAACGTGAATTTCTTTGGGCTTTGTCTGTATAAATATGTGAAAAGCCTAGTAAAGAACCATGTGTGATGGAATGATTTTCACTGCACAAGGCAGGCATTTGTGGGTGGAATGATTTCTATTGCACGTGCTGGCTACAATATTACCCTGGCCAGAAGAAAGTAATGCCTAAATTCTCTACAAATGAGAACATGTTGTTGGGGAGTTTCTGCCTGTCATGCAGTTTCAGTGTCAGTCCTACTGAGGTCCATCAGCAACACAGGCTCCTCCTGGACTCCTTGGAGGAGAGAGTTGGAGGCCATGATTACACAAAGCTCTCATAGACTCCAAGGCAAAAGCAAAACCCAAAATCCTCTGAAAAACCTGCAGACCCTGGGAGCATGAAGGAGCCCCCAGGGCCATTCCTGACCAAGGCTCCCCAGGGACTCGTCCCAGCAGATCCCTGAGGCCACTGGGATGTGGGGGGATGCTGAGGGCAGGACAAGGGGTGCCAGTGGCCAGCCTTGCTGGGGCTGTGCCAGGAGGCCCCAGTGGCTCATGACAAGGTGTCTCCTCACAGCTCTTGGTGGCCCAGACCCTGCTGTGCCCCAGGACACCAAGACTTGGCTTCTCCTGGGCACTGCCAGCCCTGCCAGGGCCCTTGGCCATGTCCAGCACAGCTTGTCCTGCACTGTCCCACAGCTGCTGCTGTGTCCCTGCAGGCTGCACACTCCCATCTCGCTGCCCCTGCCTCTGCCCTGCCATTGCCAGCCCTGCCCTGACCTCTGCCCACCCTCACCCTCTGTGCCTTGGGACACACACACATGCACTGAGCTCATCCTCCTCCTCCTGGCTGCTTCTCCTGCCACAGCACTGCCCTGGGAGGGTTCATTCCTTACTGGAGCCGCTGTGTTTGTACTGGTGCATTTTATAGCTCTGCTTCTGCTTCTCTGTCAATTCTGCCTTCAAAGAGCTCTCCAAGGAAAAGATTCATTGAATGGTGGAATAACAGAGGTGGGAAGAGCCCCCTGAGCCCTCTTGGCCTGGGTGTGGCTGGGATGGAGTTCCCTTTGCCCAGAGCAGCCCCTGTCCTGCTGTGCTTGGCTCTCGTGGCTGGAGTGGGTTTGGTCCCAGCCCGAGGCTTTGGCTGCTCCTGAGCAGGGCTGGCCCCACATGAGGCATCTCTGCAACTCCCCAACCAATGTCCTGGGGATGGGCAAGTGTTCCTGGGGACACAGGGATGGGACAGCTGGGCTGGACTGACCCAAGGGATCTTCCAATGCATGGGATGTCCTGATCAGCAGGGAAATAAGGGGGCCAAGAGAGTCTCTGGATTTTCTGTATTAATACATTCGTCTTCCAAAATAACCACTACATGTGCTGAATTCTGGTGCGGAATTCTTGTCTCCCCATGATTTTTCTTGCTTCTGCATTTGGCCTTTGATTTTTACTTCCCCACCCCAAACATTAATCCCTTTTTATGCTGAATCACAATTTTTTCACCTTATTTTCTCCTGTTTTCTGAGTAAGGAGGGACAGTGACAGAGACACTTGGCTGTCACTTGATGCCCAGAGGGGTTTAACCACAGTCACCTTGCCCAACTCTGCTCTTATGGGCACGCCCAGCAATGTCAGGGCTCTGTCAGGTGCCCAGCCCTGAGCTGGGCTCATGCCCTGCTCACAGCCCCAGGGGTGTCCAGGGACACGAGTCCTTCCCTGGCACACACACACACAGTTCATTGTAGCACGGGCAGGGGCTCCCTGGGCTCTGCTGCCACTGCCAGAGCCTGGCAGGGACCTCAGCCCTGCGGGTGTCACCCTGCCCTGCCCCTGCCCGAGGTGCCCCACGGCCTGAGGGATGGACATGGGGAGCTCTGGGCACAGGAGCTCATCCCAGCCCTTCATCCAGGGGTTCCCAGGGGATGTTACTCTCTGGAAACTCCAGGAACAGCTGAAGGTGTTTGTGTCACTGGGTTTATGTCCCCTCACACACACACAGGATGTTCAGGGCTGTGCAATGTCCCTGCACTGCAAACACAGACTCCTGACCCGGTCACTTGATGTCCCTCCAGGGAGGGAAGAACAACCTCTGTGCCCTGGGGTGAGAGGCCACTCCTGGGGGCAGTGCTGGCTTTGCCAGGGCACTGCTGGGACAGCCCCACCCTGAACACTGCCACACTTCTGCTGGTCACTGCTGTTCTCCTCTCCAGGGCGCTGTGTTGGGAACATCCTTGAAAGAAAACTGGGAAGGAGATTGAAGCTTTCAGGCCCTGCACTGGGGAGATGCCCCTGCATGATGGAAATGCTGCTGCAGAGCCCAGGTCTGTCCCAGCAGTGCCCATGGCCTGTCCCTGCCTGCAGTCCCTGGACAGTCACACAGCAGGACTGGGACTGAGCTGAGAGAGCCCTGAGGCCTTAAACCAACACAGGGGCTCTGAAGGGCAGTGTGGAAATGAAGGAAGGGGAGGTTATGGAGCAGAAGCCCTGGGGCTGCCTGGCAGTGAGGAGCATTGGGGTTCCCATTTCACCTCAGCTCTGCCCAGTGACACCAACTCTGCAGCTCCAGAGAAGTCAGGGACGAAAAATGTCAGGGGAACAGGGCAATATAGAGTTCTTTATTTTGTGTACACAGAACTTGTACAATTCCTGGGTTATATAGTCTATGGCTCACACTAGAAATGCAAATACTGAATGAAAAATGGTACAAAGATTTTCCTGTGAACAAATTCTCAAAAATATAATACCTGTGCCAGCAGGAAAAACACAGGATACAGACTGGGTGTTAATGAGTAACATCATAGAAGCTATAGAGGAGCATGGGAGTTTATTGGTTCTGAACAGCATTCATGATTATTTTCCTCAGGCCATCCTTGAGCTCTTGGTTCCTCAGGCTGTAAATGAGAGGGTTCAGGGCTGGAGGCACCACTGAGTACAGAACTGACAGGGAGAGATCCAGGGATGGGGAGGAGATGGAGGGGGGCTTCAGGTAGGCAAATATGACAGTGCTGAGGAACAGGGATACCACAGCCAGGTGAGGGAGGCAGGTGGAAAAGGCTTTGTGCCGGCCCTGCTCAGAGGGGATCCTCAGCACAGCCCTGAAGATCTGCACATAGGAGAAAACCATGAACACAAAACAACCAAAAGCTAAACAGACACCAACAGCAAGGAGCCCAAGTTCCCTGAGGTTGGAGTGTGAGCAGGAGAGCTTGAGGATCTGTGGGATTTCACAGAAGAATCCCCCCAGGGCATTGCCCTGGCACAGGGGCAGGGAAAATGTATTGGCCGTGTGCAGCAGAGCATGGAGAAAGCCACTGGCCCAGGCAGCTGCTGCCATGTGGGCACAAGCTCTGCTGCCCAGGAGGGTCCCGTAGTGCAGGGGTTTGCAGATGGACACGTAGCGGTCGTAGCACATGATGGTGAGAAATGAAAATTCTGCTGCAAAGAAAAAGGCAAAGAAAAATACCTGAGCAGCACATCCTGCATAGGAGATGTGTCTGGTGTCCCAGAGGGAATTGTGCATGGCTTTGGGGACAGTGGTGCAGATGGAGCCCAGGTCAGTGAGGGCCAGGTTGAGCAGGAAGAAGAACATGGGGGTGTGCAGGTGGTGGCCGCAGGCTACGGCGCTGATGATGAGGCCGTTGGCCAGGAGGGCAGCCAGGGAGATGGCCAGGAAGAGGCAGAAGTGCAGGAGCTGCAGCTGCCGCGTGTCTGCCAATGGCAGCAGGAGGAAGTGGCTGATGGAGCTGCTGTTGGACATTTCTGCACTGTGGCCATGGAGTCCTGTTGAAGGAGGACACAGTTATAATTCAGGGGAGACTTTGCTGAGCAATGTCCAAGTTCCTTCTCCTTTGCCTCTGCTACTCTGTGCCACCCCAGTTTCATTTTCTCAAATCCCTTCCTTCAGCCTCATGCCTGGAGCTCTCCTGGGATCTGGCCCCATTGCTGTGATGAGCAGGGGCCGTGTCTATGGACACTGAGGGGTCAGCTCTGCTCTGCAGCAGTGGGGTCATGGGAACAGGGACAGGGGCCAGTCCTGGGGCTGGATTTCATCAGCCCAAACTGCTCCTGAGGCAGAGGAGCTTGGCAGCATCTCCTGTCCCAGGGCTAAGGAACAGTGATGGCCAAAGGCAGTTTGAGAGGGATTCCTGCTGTGCCCAGGGAGATCAGAGAGAACTGTGCAATGCAAGAGCTGTAACTCAGTGAAGGGTGAGGGGAGCTGCTCTGTCACTCCATCTGTCCCCAGCTGCCCTTTCTGAGATCCAGGGCAGTCACTGTGTTCCCCTGAAATCAGCCTGACACAGCTGAGAGCAGAGGGACAGCAGAGCAACCTGGCTCAGCCCTTCTCACAGTCTCAGGCCCTCTCCTGGCCAAGGACACTCCTGTCCCCCAGTGTCCCCTGGAGGCAGCTCAAAGCTTGGATGGCATCCTGAGGACACACCAAGGGTCCTGTCCATGGCACTGCTTGAGGAGACTCAGCTCATTCCCAGCCTCCCAGCCTGCCCTGGCCTGAGCTCCCCGGGGCACAGGGAGCTGGGACACCCCATTGCTGTGCTCAGCCTGCACAGGAGGAGCCCAAGGGCTGGGCCTGAGCCTGCAGCTGGAGCTGCCATTGCCAGAGAGCCCTTCAGCAATGCCAGGAGCACCTGGGCAAGGCAAGGAGAGAGAGAGAGCTGGCCCTGAGGAAAATCCTTTCCCTGTCCATCCCTGCCCAGCCCCTGCCAGGCAGCACCAGGGCAGGACAGTGGCCCTCAGGTCCTGGTCAGCAGGGAATGGGCACATGGCAGGAGAGATGCCCTTCATGTCTGGTGCTGCTCTGCCAGCCCAGGAGGGGACTGAGGGCCCTGAGCCCCCGGGCTGAGGGCTGAGCTGGCTGGGAGGGGACACCAGAGCTGTGCTGCTCAGGGCAGTGTCTGCCCTGCAGGGCAGAGCTGGCAGGTGCCACATCTGCCCTGCAGCAGGACTACCCTCAGCACTGCCTCCCTCCCTCCCTCTCCATGGCTCTGCTGCTGGAGCTGTCCCAGCCCAAGCTGTTCCTGTGGCCCCGGGCTCCTTCCCTGCCAGAGCTGCCAGAGCCCAGCCCAGCCCCTGGGCCAGCTCTGCCCTGCAGCTGCTCGGGGGTGCAGGGATTAAAGAACAGCTCCCCCAAACCTAGGCACCATGGAAAGGTGATGCTGGATGGATCTGGAGGATGGATCCCTTTCTGAGGTGCCCAGGAATCCTCAGAGTGATGGTTTAAGAGCCTCAGCCCCATGCTCTACCCTGCACAGCTGAGTTTCCACTCTCACCAAGCTGAGTCTGGGAAAAGTGGGAGCACAGATTCAGGAAACCAGAGGCACAAGCAGGAAACTCCTGCCCTGAATGAACTCATGAAAAGTCCCCTCAGAAATTACCTGGGCATGAGCTGGAGCTCTGAGCAGCCCCGGCCCACACAGCACCCTCTGCAAAGCAGCAGAACCTGTCCTGGCAGGACTCACTCCTTGCACCCACAGCTCCCCTCCACCATCCATGGGGAGCTCCCGGGCAGGCTGAGAGCTTTACCTGGCAGGTGGCACATGGCCTGGGCTGGCCAAGAGCCCTGAGGGCTCTGCAGGACAGCCCTGGGCAGCCCTGGCTGCAGCCCCAGCTTCAGCCCCTGCAGCCGTCCCTGAAACTGGGAGAGTCCTCCTGACACATCCCCCAGGCCGTGGGCTGTGCTGGCTCCAGGAGATCCCTCCAGGAGCACAGGGGACATTGCCCTGCACCCACACACTCACCATGTCCAGGAATGTGAAGATGTTTCCCCAAGTGCATTTCAGCTCAATGTCTTCCCAGTCCTGATTGCCTTGAGCCTGTCTGTGCCTGGCTCCTGTGCCCTCAGTGCCTGCAGGCAGTGCCCTCAGCCCTGCTGGGCTGGCAGAGGAGCTGCTCCTCAGCAGAAATGTCTTTTTGAAGCTTCTCTTGGCTTACCTTGGGAGCTGCCTCTGTGTCAGGAGCCTGGCCCAGCTCAGCAGCACAGACACAGCACAAGGACTTTAATTAATCTCTTGGGGCTTTGGTGCTGTTTACATCATAATCATTCCCTGAGAGAGTGTTCAAAAAACTTCTGGAGAACTCTAAATTATATTTAAACTCAAAAGTTTCTTTAACTTTTTATGGGTCCCACTGAGAGACACAAATCACATGAAAGTGTCCCCAGGTTCCAGTTAGAGCACAACACTGGAGGCAGTGATGACAGGTGGGGACAAACAAGGGAAAGGTGTCTCTCATGCTGAGCAAACCTGGATGTGTTTCAGGAATGCAAAGGGCCAAGGGCTGAGCCCCAGCCCCTGGCAAGGCAGATCCTGTCCCTCCCTCATTGCTCAGGGCTCTTCCCGGCCCACTGGGCTCTGGGCATGTGCAATGCCAAGGGCAGCACCATGGGGCGGCCCCTGCCAGGCTGCTGAGCAGGGACAAGGAGGCAATGAGGCCCCAGCACAGCAAGGCTCACTTGTCCCCTGCTGGCCTCAGGCCCAGGGCCAGCCTGCATGGCCCAAGTGCTGCAGGAGTTGGCTGTGTCAGGGCCTTTCAGCTGCTGCCCATCCCTGTGCCCTCTGCAGCCCAGGCTGTCCTACGGTGTCCATGCCCTGCGCCTCTGTCCCTGCAGGCTGTCGTCATCCCCCGGCTGCCCCACCTGGCTGGCCCCTTCCTTTGCTGACAGCTCTGCCTCCTGCCTGCCTCTGCCTGGACACACAAAGCCTTGGGCTGACACAGACTCCTGCTGGGGGATGTGTTGCACCACAACCCTGCCCTGGGAGATAAATTCCTTTCTCTTTGTTCCCAGTCTTGTCCTCCCCATCTGCTCTTGGCATTATTTCTTTCTTTCTCTGGCTGTTCTCTATGTCAAAAGGATCCACCATCTCTCAAATCCCCCTTCAATCCCTCCCAGGGCTCTCCTCTCCTGTCCTCAATCTCCACTCCACTCAGCACAGAGCTCCTTTGTCCCTATACAGTGCTCATGTGCTGAGGCCATGGGCACCTGGACAAAAATGTTTCTTTTCCACAGGAAAGAAAATACAGATCTCCAGGGTTTTGGAGACAGATCAGAGGTTCTCACTAGAGGCCAAGGCAAGCCAGACCTGTCTGTCCTTGCAGCTTTTGTCTGAAAGCAACTTTTGGATATTTGTAGAGTTTTCGAAGTGGAATTCCATTTCAGCTGTGAGTCCCTGGATTGCAATGACAGTTCTTCTCCATGGGAAGGAAAGGGAAGAGCCCCAGTGTTTCAAAGGCAGATGAGAGCTGGCCCTAAGGAAGCCAAAGGAACTTAGACATTTCTTGCAGCTTTTGTCTTGGAGCTATCCTTAGATATAAGGAATTTTGGAGGATCATTCCCAATTTAGGCCATAGATGCTTGGACATGAAAGATGTTTTTTTCCATGGAAAGAAAAGCATGGCCTCTCACTGTTTTAAAGGCAGATGCAAGGTGGCCCCTAAGAGATCTTGGCCAGCCAGAGTTGCCTGTCCTGACAGGTTTCATATGGGAACCTTCCAAGAATATAATCACATTTGGAGGAAGTATCCCAATTTTGGCCATTGGGCACCTGGAGAAGAAGGAAAGTTCTTTCCCACAGGAAGGAAAGCATGGAACTCCAAGGTTTCAGGGGCAGATGAGGAGCAACCCTCAACATGGCAAGGTCAGCTGGAACAGTTAGGCCATCCCCAGAAGACCAAGCCAGCCAGACCTGTTCCATGCTTTTGTGTCCTTGGGGCCCTGCAGCATCACAATTGCCCCTTGGTTCCATGTGGCCCCATAGTATCACAACAGATTTTTGTTTCCTTGAGGCCCAGCAGTGTCACAATGGTCTCCTTGGCTCTGCAGTGGCACAGTGGCCCCTTGCTTCCATGAGGCCATGCAGTGTCAAAATGGTTTCCTTGGTTCCATGGGACTGCACAATGCCAGAATGTCCCTTTGGTTCCATGAGGCCTGGCTGTGTCACACTGTCCCCTTGCTTCCATGGAGACCCAGAGTGTCACAATGGCCCCTTGTGTCCATGAGACCCTGCAGTGTCACAATGGTTGCCTTGGTTCCATGAGGCCCTGTGGTGTCACAATGGCGTCTTGGTTCTGTGGGGACCCAGAGTGTCAGAATGGTCTCCAGGATTCCATGAGGCCTCACAGTGTCACAATGGTCTCTTTTGGTTCCACAGTATCACAATGGCACCTTGGTTCCATGAAGCCCTGAAGTATGGAATGGCACCTTGATTCCATTGGGCCCCTCTCTGTTACACGAGTTCTTAGTTCCATGGAGCCCTGTACTGTCACAATGGCCCCTTGGTTCCATGGTGCCACACAGTGTCACAATGGCCCCTTGGTTCCGTGAGGCCCTGCAATGTCACATTGGTCTCATTGGTTCCACGAGGTCCTGCAGTTCACAATGGCCCTTTGGTGTCACAATGTGTAACAATGGTATCCTTGGTTCCACAGAGTCAGAATGTCCCCGTGGTCTCATGGAGCCCCACAGTGTCACTACGATCCCCTTGATTCCATGAGGCCCTGCATTGTCACAATGACCCCTTGGTTCCAGTGGGTCCTGAAGTGTCATAATGGCCACCGTGGCTCCCTGAGGCCCTGCAATGTCACAATGGACTTTTGGTTCTGTTACCTTTTGTACTGCCAACAACAATCTCCTTGGTTCCACAGTGTCACAATGGATCCTTTGTTCCATGAGGTGCCTGGCCTCCCACAGCCCCTCACAGCCCCTCATGGCCCCTCACAGCCCCTCATGGCTCCTCCCAAAGGAGAAGGGGTCGGGCCCTGCTTGTTCCCCTTTTATTTCGGTCCCTTCACAGCAATGAGTCAAGAAAGGCTGAAATGGAGCCTTTCCCCAGCACAAATTCCAGCTCCGAGGAGGCTTCCCCACACAGGCCTCAGGCTCCTGTTTCAGCCTGAGTGTCCCTGCAGAGGAACAGGGCATCCTTCAGGCACTTCCACAAGCTCAGGATTCTCATTTCATGGGGAATCTGGGATGGAAATCCCTTGCTAAAAAGGACAAAAGCAGAGGGAATGAATTGGAAATGACTAGGGAAAAAATGACCCTTCTTACAGACAAAGTTCATTCCCTGCATTTCTCCTTTTCAGATTCTTTCAGACATCTCCTCAGAGAGGTCCAGCTTGCTCTGGTGCTTCTCATGAACTGATGGTACTCTTGATTTATACCAGTGCAAGAGATGTAGAATCAGCTAAACTGAACACAGAATCAAACTCCTTCTGTCAGCCCATTTTCATGTTCTAGATCACTTTCAAGATGTGCATGGGGGTGTTGGAATGATTATGACACAACTCTCCACTTCTGGCTGCAGGCTCTGGAGATTCTTTCTCTGCATTCAGTCAGGGTTGCATTCCCTAACAATTCCTGGTAGCACCTCCTGTTTCCCTAGATTAGAACAGTAACAATGAAAACCTTACCCACGGCACAACTTCCCAGCCCACAAGGAAAAGAAAGAACAAGTTGTCAAGTTCTCAAAACATTTATCCTGCTTTGCTGCAAAAATCGTGCTGCCCTCACAGTGTGGAAAGCCAAGAGAAGCTGCAGTTGGTGGCACATCTTGTGACAGGAGCTCGACCTCGTTCTCCAGGAAAGGTTCTCGGAAAGAGCAAACATCACCGTGGAGAAGATTCTCGAGAAGCAGGAGAACGTTCCAGAAGTGAAATGAAAATGGGAGGAAACAACCCAAGATGTTCACATATACTATTAATTCCTTTCCTTATATGCTCCCTTTTTCTGGTTCTACATCACAGTAATTCCAAACTGATCGTATCTTGAACACCTAGGACTCAGGAAGTTTTATGCACTGTACAGTATCATTAGCTACACACATTTTGCCTTCTCCCTGTTTGGCTTTGAAAGCAATGCTGGACACACCAGAAACCTGCAAATGCCAGATTTTAGAGCACAGTGATTTTGTCGGCTGTGGGTTCTAGAGACAGGGCATGTGCTCCCACAGTATTTCACCCTCAGCAGGGACAATACACAGCAGCAGCAAAGGCGATTCCTAGGACATTGTGCAGGGGTCAAGGCTCTGTGTCTTGACTTAACATGGCAAAGCTCACGTGTCTTGACAGACTCAGGATCCAAACTAGTTTGCTTTTCTAGCTGTGCCGATGAACAGCAGGAGAAATAAAGCAGCCAGCAGTTTCTCTGCAGAGAGGGCCTTTGCTCCAGGCTGAAAGTGCTGGATTGGCAGGGAGGAGGCAGGCAGCTGAGAACTGAGCTGCTACATCGGATTGGCACCAAACTGGACAAAAATAGCAGTTTCACTCTTTTATTTTAATCCTCCTTTCGGCAGTCTCCGATTTTCTCCTGGAACTGGACAAGAAAACAGGAACAGCCCTGGGGACGAGGGCACTGAGCCGGGTGTGGCCCCTCTGCTGCCGCTGCCCACCCGGAGCGGCCGGGGAGCAGCGCTGCCCTGCAGGGGCTGCATTTCTCACTCCTCATGTGCTGCTCTGCCCTCCCACGGGGCTGGCTCTGCCTGGCGCTGCCAGGCTCCTCATTCAGCACTTTCCTCTGCTCCAGGGGAGAGTCCGGACAGCGCTTTGCTTGCTTGTGAGGAACAGACCGCAGAGCGGGGTGGGCGAGCGGGATGGGGCCCGGGGCATGCGAGCACGAGGGGCAAGTTGCAAGATTGCCAGAAATAGAAGTTCGAAGAAGCTAAACAAGACGGTGGTTTTGGGGTGGGTGCAGGAGGAAGAGATGCTCCGTGACTCTGCTTCGGCCCCGGAGCGGAGCTGCCCGTGCTGCCCCGAGGGGAGCGGGGCTTGGCTGTGGGGCACAAGGGGCGGAACTGGGAACGGACACACGGGGAACGGACACACGGGGAATGGACACACGGGGAATGGACACACGGGGAACGGACACACTGGGAATGGACACACGGGGAATGGACACACGGGGAACGGACACACGGGGAAGGGACACACGGACACGCGGACAAACGCTCCCGGCACTCCGGCAGCGGCAGAAGAGCAGCGATTCCACAGACCCGCTGTGTCTCTTCTCTTGGTCCTGATCTCATTCTCCCACTGTCCCACAGCCTCTCGCACTCTTCGTTTGGTGCTCTACCCCTGCCACCTCCCACCTCCCCGGCGTCCATCTCCTTATTCCGGGCCGGGCCATGCTCCCGGCCTTGGGAGGGGCTGCCCCGTCCCTTCCCCGTCCCTTCCCCCCTCCCCGTCCCCAGCCCCGGCCCCGGCCCCGGCTCCTCCCGGGGCCCGTGGAGGACACACGCGGCGCGGCCGCTCCCGCCGCCTGCGCTGCGGCTCCCCCGGCCCGAGCTCCGCCGCTCGGCAGCGCGGCCGCCGGCCCCGAGCCGCCGCTGTCCCGTTCCAAAGAGCGAACGCCTGGGGCTGCCCGGCCCGGGGCGGCTGAGGGGCGCTCGGGGGCCGTTCCTGGCCCCGGGCCGAGCGCTGACAGCCGCGTCTCGCCGGCAGGGAAGGCGCAGCAGGGCCTGAAGCAGCGGTACCGGGTGGGTTCGCTGCTGGAGAGCGGGCGTGGGGTGAGCGCTGCATCCCTGGTGCAGAGCATCCCGGGCTGGGTGAGGGGTCCCAGAGCCCTGACAGGGCCCAAGCCCCACTGAGATCCTGCCCCTGGAGATCGTGCTGCTGGCCAGGGCGTTCTCTGGGTGTGCTGGGGTCATTCAGCTCCCTGAGTCGGTTGGGTTGAGCTGCCCAACAGCTTCTTGTTGGTGCTGGAGCGTCCAGAGCGGTGCCAGGACCTCTCAGGTTTGCGGTCAGAGTGGAGATTCCTGCTTGAGCAGGAGGTGCGGGAGCTGTTCCAGCAGGTGCTGGAGGCTGTGCACTGCACCAGCTGCGGGGTCCTGCTCAGGGACATGAAAGCAGAGAATATTATGCTCGACCTGGCCACTGGGCAGCTGAAACTGATCGAGTTTGGCTGTGGCACCTTCCTCCAGGACAACTTACACCCAGTTTGCAGATGAGCCCTCCCAGAGGATGCTCCTGGGCATCTCATGGCCCAGCCTGGCTGTAGCACCGAGGCTTCCCCCTGTTACAGCCGGGATGGGATTAATGCTTGAGCCAAGTTGATTTGGGTGGGGGTGTGAGGGGTGCCCACTCACAGCCCTGCTGACAGCCTTCATCACCCACTCTGCCCTGGGCTGGGCTGGAGCTGGGGCAGCCAGGCCGATAAAAACCCCATGGGGGTAGCAGAGAGGGGGATCAGACCTGTGCACCGCTCAGTTTGGTGTGCAGGCAAGGAAGGGCTTGAACTGCTCTGCTCCCCTTGTTTGCCTTGGCTTATTAACATTTTTGGGGCCGTGCAGGTGGGGAGAAGAGTGGATTTTCTCCACCACTGGGTGGGGTTTTCTTTTGCATGTCATGATTGGGCCTCCCTGGGGCTTCTACTGCCCTCTTCCAGCACCAGTGAATTCCTTTCCAACCCCGAGTTTGTACACAAGTCCCAGGTGCTGCTGAGAGGACAGTGGGTCACACCAAGTGCCACTGGAGCAGCCCCCACATGCCCAGGGATGCTGGGGCCAGGCTCTGGGAGCAGCAGCATCCCCCTGATGAACTCCATCTGTATTCCATAGGAGCCCTGTCCTACAGCCCACCAGAGTGGATCCACCACCAACGCTACCACGGCGAGGCAGCAACGATCTGGTCCCTGGGCCTCCTGCTGTACCACCTGGTCATGGGGAAGCAGCCGTTCAGGAGGGGCCAGGAGATCATCTGGGGATGGATCTTGTTCCCACGACGGCTCTCTCAAGGTGGATCCTCATCTCTGGGCACGGGGGGAATACCAGTGCTGGAAGACAGCAGCAGGCTCGTGAGCATCCTGCTCTGGCAGCTGCTGAGGAGGTGGCACATGTCCTGCTCTCCTGCTCTCCTCCAAACACAGAATCCATGGGGAAGTTTAGGCACAACCCTGGGCACACCCAGCATGGCCTGGGTACAGGAACGGGGAGACAATGTCTCCAGCTGACTGGTGATTTCTGGTTTCTCTCTTCAGAGTGCCAAGATGTTATTAAGAGGTGTTTGTCCATGCAGCCCTTGGACAGGCTGTCCTTAGAAGACCTTTTCTGTGATCCTTGGCTGCAGGGTGTTCATCTGCCCTAGGAGATGGGACAGATCCATGTGCACAGTTGGATCCAGGAGCCTGGCAGGCAACAGCTGCAGTCAGTGGCAAAGCAAACCAGACTTTTGATGTTTTTTGTTCTGCGTGTAGTTCTGGGCAGGGATCATCAGAAGGGAACACGCAGCTCTTGGGCTGGAGCTGAGCTGGAGATATGGTGTGGCAAGCACTGGTGGCCACCATCCACCCTGGGTTTCCTTGTCTGGTTCATTGATGGCTGGGGCCCTGGGCAGAACACTGACAGCCTGGTCTGGCCCCCAGGGAAGGAGAAGGAGCCCCTGGAGAAGCTGTACCAGGTGGGGCTGCTGCTGGAGACACCAAGGACAACCTCAATGATGACAATCTGTTCCTCGACCTGGCCAGCTGAAGATGATGGACTTGGATTCTGGCACCTTCTGCACAGATCCACACCCAATTTGTGGGTGAGTCCACAGCCAGGGGGATGCTCCCAGATCTGGGCACAGCATGGCCTGGCCGGGCACCAAAGGTTCCCCCCTTTGCTGGGGCAGATGCAATGAATTCTTCAGGGGCTGCCAAGCTGCTTTTTGGCTCTGGGCAGTTTCTGAGGGGCTGGATGTGCCATGGCTGGCTGCAGGCTGGGCACAGTCCTGCCCTCCTGCTCTGTGCCCAAGGCAGCAATGATGGGCAGCTTTGGGCACCGCTCTGGGCACGGCCAGCATGGCCTGGGCACGGCGGGAGCTGGGACAAGGGGGACAGGAGCCTTCAGCTGACGGGCGGTTTCTGGTTTCTCTCCTTGCAGCCGGGCTCTGTGGATGCTGAGGCTGCTCTGGGCTCTGCCAGGGCTCTGCTGGGCTCAGCCCTGGGCACGGCTGGGCCCGCTCTGCCCTCACATGGCTCTGACAGCTTTGCATCAGATGAGCCCGTTCCGAGCACAGCACCTGAGCTTTGTGCTTCTGCAGGTGAGTGAGACTCTCCTGCAGGCCAAGACACTGCAGTTAGAGACACACATCCAGTTGGCAAGAGCCCAAACTCTCCACAGTCCCAGCTGAACACCTGGATCTCCACAGGATGTTTTATTAGTTCCACTCTTCATTTCTTCTTGTGTGGAATTGTGCAATTGCACTTTCTTCTTTGTCTAAAAGTGTCATGACTGGACAAAACCTGGTGAGTGGGCCGTGCTCCTAAGGCAGTGCAGGCTGGAGCTGAGGATGGAGAATTGTCCTTCTGCACTTCCAAAACAAGCAAAAAGCCATAAGTGAGACTCTCTTTAAGAAACCCCTGATAATTTCAAAGGGAATGTGCAGCTCATTCACAGGGTGAGAAGGAAGGGCATCTGCTAAAGGATCTGGGCTGTGACAGAATTTAGATTCCCAGTCCTGCTTGGAGCTGGCAGGGCACAAAGGAATTTCTTCTTGACTCACACCAGTTTCACCACAATTTAAAATAATGGTGGAAACAAACCCCAAAATATTTTTAAAAAAGGTTACTGAGACCAGTAAGATGCATCAATGCCATCAGCTCATTTACAGAGTAAATAACTGAGTTTTCTGTTTCAAGAGATCAGTTACCTCATAATTCAAAGTTAAAACAGAAGGTTTTTCACTGCACACTTGGGTGTTTTTATCTTTCACATTTTATAGAGGCTTTTTTTCTTTTTCCTTTTTCTTTTCTTTAAAACAGAAAACATGCCATAAAAAAGGAGTGTCCTCTGCTGCTGGTTCCCATGTGGAGCAGCTCCTTCCTCCTGGCTGAGCTTCTCAGGCAGAGCCCGGCAGCTCCTGGCCCTGCAGGGCTGAGGCTTTTCCCCATTGCTGGGCACAGACTGGTGGAGCAGCACTGCAGAGCACGGGGACACACAGAGGGGCCAGGAGCAGCTGCCTTTGTCCACCTGGAGCTGCAAGGGCCAAACTCTGAGCAGACAGGGCTGGCAGAGACTCACAGGCTCCTGTTTGCTGTGCTGCCCCACTTGTGCCCAGCCCAACTCTGTGTGGGGCAGAGGGAGAACAAGGGGCAGCTCCCTCCCAGCCCCCAGCCCAGGGACCCCTCTGGCCCCGGGGCTTGGGGCACTGTCAGCACCCACTGCTGCAGCCACTGCCTCTGCTGGCACTGACAGCAACCCCCAAATTGTGGCTGATCCCGAGGGAGCAGCAGCAGGGCCTGGATCTGATCCCTGACTCTGGGGCAGGGCTGGACAAACGACCCCCACAGCAGCAGCAGCAGCAGCAGCAGCAGCAGCAGCAGCAGCACATGGACCTGACTTTCAGCACAGCCCCTGCCACTCTTCCCTCCCGAGTGCAGTGGTGTCACAGCAGCCTGGGCCACCTGGGAGCCCCCAGGGCCAGCAGGGACTGGAGATGGCAGCCCTGGGCTCCTGGAGGTTGTGCAGGGAACAGAGGTGGGGACTCCCTGTCCATGTGGAGCTTCCAGATGGAAAAGGCTGCTGTGAGCAGGCAGCTCCAAGGGCACAGAAAGGAGGGGCTGGAGCCCCTGATCTGTGCCAGTGCCACAGTCCTGGGCAGCAGCCACCGAGCACAGGGGGAACAGAGGGCACAGCAAGAGGGACAAAACCAGTCAAGGTCAGAGACTGGGAAGAGCCAGAGCTGGGAGCAGGAACAGCTGCTTCACTGCACCCTTGGAGAAAGCTCTTGGCTGCTTCAAAGTGCTGAAAGGTGTGAAGGGCAGAGAGGAGAGCACAGCAAACAATGCTCCTGTTTCCACAGCCTCCCCTCTCAGTGTCCCAGGAGGAATTGGATGAACTGTATTCTTCTCTCTGAGCCATCTCGTTCAGCATGAGCAGCTCAGCACCAGGAGCTAAAGGAGCTGAAGCCTTAGGCCACAAGAGCTGACCAAGAGGGAACTTTTGACCAAAGTAATGCTGCCAACATGGACCTAACTGAATGCAGCAGATGGAATCCTGGAATTATAAAATCCTTTCTGTTGGGAAAGACCTCTGAGCACATGGAGTCCAGCTGTTCACCCAGCACTGTCAAGCCCAGCACTAAACCCAGTCCCTGAAGTGCCAAGGCCTGGACAACAGGCCCTGAGCCAAAGGTCACCTCTGGATGAACCTTCCAACCAAAGGTTATCTTTATATTAGCAAATATACATGGTCATTAGTGCTGTGATAAATGTATCCACTCATGAGTGAAACATGGATTGACCTTTCTGTATTTAGAAACCAGACAAGGCCATGAAATCTGACATCTGGCCTTGTTTGGGGCTGTATGGTCAAAGGCACCTGCCTTGGTTCCTCCTTGAGGCCTGGCCAGGCTTTGGGAGGAGCCCAAGAGGAGAATGAAAGCAGCTGTTCCTGCACTAGAAGTGCTGTCAGTTTGTTTATTCAGCACTGTCAGAGCTGGGCCCTCTCACAGCGGGGTTGGAAGCCTCCCCTGTGGCTGGAGGCACCTGCAGGAATTCCCAGTGTCCAGGAGTGGCTCTGCAGTCCTTGGCTGTGACAGCTTCCCCAGCTGATGTGTGCACCTGGCTGATGGCAAAGTCTGAGGGTGACTGCTGCTGTCTCTTAATCCCTGCAGGCAATCTTTGGTGCTGATGGTTGGCTGCATTGCTGAGCTTCTCCTTTTGTGATGCTTTGCTGCTTTGAACTACAGTAAATGACACTGATTGCTGAACTTGGTGTCTGTGTCTCTGCTGCTGCCCCTGCCCACTGGTAAAACAAAGTTGGTGTAGTCTGGCCAGATCACCACAAAATGTTGCTTTTTAAATGTAAATGTAAGGAATCAGTCTTGTCTGAAATTCCCAGGTATGGGGAAAACCTTCCCTAGAGTTTGCTGGCTCTAAAGGGGGCTGAGGTTGGAGCACTGTGTAAGCAATGGGGAAGGCAGCTGAAAGAAGCTGAAGCACAGGATGTATTAAAATGCATCCAAAAATTGCACTTGGAACAAGGAAAAGAACTTATGGGTATAGGAAGATGAGGGTGAAATTTGTAAACAGAATCCCAGAAACAGCACCAACAGAAGGATCAATTGTTGTTGGAACTCTATCACATGGAGGAGCAGAAGAGGTTCTTAATCTTGAGCTTGGATTTGTTTGTGCAAGAGAAATAATAATAATACAATAAATATATATGTATGTAAAACACAATTATTTTTTAATGTATATATTTATATGTATATAATAACATTGTAAAATAATGTTCCAAATACTGATTTTTTTAGTTTTGGCTACTCAGGGATTTAACACTGAATACTCTAAAGAAATGATTGGCCAGGACCCAAATATCACTGGTAAACTGTGAGATTGTATACAATGAATGAAAGAGGAAAGGCTGAAATTGGCAGTTTTTACAGGGTTTGCTGACACTAGGATGTGGAATGCTTTATTTCTGTGAAAAATACAGTGAGTAAGACTGCTGGGTTTTTCATATACCAGACTACACAAGCTGCAGCATTGATTGAACAGATGAAGGAGTTGTTGAAAGAGCAGTTGGAAAAACGAGGAGATGGGAACCTGTCCCGATGGAGAACCCATCTCCCAGATGTGCTCCCTACCCTTAACAATGGCCCCACTGGGAAATGGGAACCCCCTGGATGTGCATGGCTGCACCCAGTTTGCAAATACAGCCATGGACAGTGACACTGTGACTGCCTGGGAAATTATTCCGGGTGTGATGGCCCCTGACAGGGCCACCCCAGAGGCTGCAGGGCTGGACCTTCATGCATAGGAATTAATCAGGAGAAATCAGGAGCAAATGAGAGTCATCAATACTGGAATAGTGATTCAGATTCCTCCAGGATACTTTGGTTTGATGATTGCTCACTCAAGCTTGGCCTTGAAAAGTGTTCATGTCATGGGAGCAGTAATTAGTTCAGATTATCAAGGATAAATTAATTAATTCTGTTAAACAGAAGTGAACAGTTGGATTATTCAACCCCATATTCAGTTGTGGAAGGGTAGCACAATTATTGATGCTGCAGTTTTAGAACAACTGTGCAAAAAGGACATCCACCTCAAATCACTGCTGTTCATGGAGATAAAGGGTTTGGATGCACCAGTCCTAATAATGGAGCCAGAGTGTGGGTGCAGAGGCCAAATGGCCCTCCCAGGCCAGCTGAAGGAACAGCTCTGGGAAAAGACAACACTGTTT